>NC_090298.1:49140530-49443560 GCF_039906515.1 Pseudorca crassidens
ACTGGCTTAGACACCAAAATTACAAAGGCCTTGAAGGGTAAAGAAAGACTGAAGAACTGTCCCAAATTGAAATAAACTGAAAAGAAATGATGACTAAATGCAATATACGATTGTGGTTTGGATTCTCAACCTGAAAAGAACATTATTGTGAAAATGGGTAAAATTTTAATGAAATCTCTGAATAATATATTAGCATAAAATCAGTGTTAATTGCCTGATTTTGATGGGTACATTGTAGCTTTATTAGAGGATGTCTTTTGTTTAATAAATATATACTGAAGTGTTTAGGGGTCATTTGTCTGCTACCCACACTTGAATGGATGAGGGGAAAAAAGGAAGAGAGAGAGAGAGTGTGTGTGTGTGTGTGTGTGTGTGTGTGTGTGTAAGAAAGAGAGAGGAAGAGAGGGAGAGGAAGAATGATAAAGTAAATGTTGTAGAATGTTAACAACTGGGGAATCTGGGTGGACAATACACAGAAGTTCTCTATTCTATTTTTGCAACTAGTCACCCTTCCTTATGCTGTGCTTTTTAAAGGACGCTACAGTAGGATTGACTGGACCCTGGCCTTGCCATTGCAAGTAGTTTAATTTTACATCCATAGACACTCTTCCTCTCAGTTCCTGCATGTTTTCAAAGGGCTGGCCCTCAGTGGCTTCCTGTGGCCGCCCCACCAGTATCCAGGAGCAGGCGCCAGCTTTGTGGGACCTAAATCTTACACAATTTGGGGAGCACTCCAAGAAAAAGAATAAAGAATTTCAAATGTGAAATTAGACATGAAAGTGAATATTTATTTAGAAAAAGCTCAAGCAACTGAAGCTCAAACTGAAGTAGCATTGGGGTGAATCTACCTCTGCTGGCAAAGCTCCGCCCCCTGGGAGTCATCCACCTGAAGAGGCACGGGCTGAGCAAATTAGACTAGCTCTACACTGGCCCTTAGGTAGAAATACGTCCTCTTTCCCCAATGCTTGGACCTTTCTCACAAACAGAGTAAGAGCTACCCAGGCCTGCGTTTGGGCCTGAGGAAGAGCGCCCCAAAGAGACCACCACAGCCTACGTGACATGTTCTAAACCAAAAAAGCCTGCCTCCAGCCTTAGCAAATGGACTAGAAATATAGCCCTGTCACAGCTGAATAGAAATAAAGTGCAATGAGTAGCAAGAGGCTACCATGTGGGTGAGTCTAGGTCTCCAGGAGACCATAACAATTTTGGTTGAACACCTTAAGAGTAACAAAGATCATGCATTTACCTAGCTTTTGTATCTATGTCTTTGAGACCTCATGGCATGGAGATGGGGGCCAAGGGAAAGGTGGCTGTTGCCAGATCCCTTTCCACCAGCCACATAACACCCCATAAGTATCTGTCCCTCACACTAGCCTGCGTGCCAAGATTAAGAAATGGCTGTCAGAACACCTTCCCCTCCAACTTTCCCTCTTACATAGCAGTAATAAGCAAGCAGGGATCCATGTTCTTTCTAAGAGAATATGTTGTCTGTACTTAACCTGTGCAAGAAGCAAAAAACAGAGCTGAAAAACGGGTGGAAAAAAATGACCTAAATAGTCAGACTGGAAATACTGCTTCCTCTGCTAAGCATTTCACCAAGACGAAACTTTGCTTCATTTTTATAACACAACTCATCACATAACAGAGACAGCTCATAATATTATCCATCATGCTATGGTAGTGTCCTTGGATGCTACAAAAGAACACGTGTGGGTAGATAACCAATTCGTTATTTTTAGTTCCTGAAAAATTTGACTATGGGGGTAAATTTCAAGGAAATCATCCAGTCCCCAGCCTGTATATGGAGCACTTAAAGCACATCTATTAGTAAGAAGCACCAGTTACATCTGCAGGGATTTGCAGGTGACCAAAGGATATTTCCCAGCCTTCTCCCGTCCATCCTTCTCACATGGGCTTATAGAAGAGCTTCTTATATGTGTTGAGGAGTCTGTTGAGTGGGAGGAGACTTTGCATTCGTTACCTTCTGGCAGGAGCTTTCCCCTGCTGATCCTCACATGGCTGGTTCCTTCACAAGCTCCAGATCTCACCCCAGGTTTTACCTCCTCAGAATTTTTTCCTGTCACTGTATCAGAAGTCATGCACATCCCCAACAATCACCCTCTGTCACCTCACCCTGTAGATTTACTTTATATTCCTCACCACTATGTATGGCCATCTATTGTCTGTTTCTCTCAACTAGGTAAGGACTTTGTCCTGTTCATCACTGTATTTCCAATATCCAGCATAGGGCTAGGCACAGGGCCAGTGGGTGCCCAATACATTGTTAATTCAACGGCTGTGAAAAAAGGTTTAAAAAAGCAGAGAAAAACAGAGACTCGTGAGCTGAATGAGCACAGGTGGGTATGTCATTTCTTTCAATATGTTTCTTTTATGAACAAGCCCAAAGTACTGAGTACCTCCGAAGAGACTTATGATTGAAGAATGCAGCCTGAAATAGTTCTCAAAATGAGAGATCCCAGTTTCAAAAAAATCAGCTTACACTTTCTCTCTCCAATTTGTTCTGCCAGCCTGAAATCTCCAAGAACATAAAAAAAATATGAGAGGACCAAAAACACTTTGCTGTGGTGGCTGAGAAAGTGGCTCAATGATGATAAAACCTCACTACGAACAATCTATGGTAGGAAAGTTGAAAGGGACCCGTGATACAGAACTTCTGTCCAACTCTGGATGTTCAAACAACCCCCTGCAACCCCCTTATCATAGTTCACCAGCTATGAACTATGATAAGAGTCTGGTGGGTTGCAGATCTTTCTGATTATTCTAGATTGTTAGCCATTTATCACAGCTAATCTGTGCCCTGGAGTAGCAATACTTATTAAGCAAGCACCTATTGTGTGGCAGGCACAACGCTAAATACTCCATCCCTAACTCAGGTTTAATTTCATTCCAGATTTTTTACAAGGGGTACTGGATCTGACACATGCAATCCCTGCACTAGAATCTAAAGTGACAGAAACAGAATCCTGAGGCTAGAGGCTAAAACACATGCTACAATGGCTATTTACTAAGCAAGCAACCCCCAGCTCTGTGAGACTCAAGCATGAGTTAGGAGACAGATTACTTCAGGCTGTGCACACACTACCCCTGTGGACAATGAGCTACCCCAAGCACTGGTCCCTCAAGTTGGGTCCTCAGTGGGTATTGATCTAAGCCAGGGAAGATCAAGTGACCTGAGGTTACACTGGAAGAAAAGAGCTAGAAACTTCCCCAGAATATGAGGCCTCTAAACTCAGATTAGGGCTTCCCAATCCAGGGGAAAGTATTTAAAAATCCAGCTCCAAAAATTCTGAACCAACTGATGGGTAAAGCACTAAGTCAGATCCAGCTTCTACGTGTTCAATCACCTATGTCCTCTTGCCTCCCTTCCTAAAAACTCATTGATTTCAGCTGTTATGTGGGGCTACCCTATCAGAGAACCTTTCAGATAAAGTGCTCATTTTAGAGGCTCCACCACCCTAGTAACTTTTTTGTTTTGGTCTGTTTGTTTTGTTTTGTTTGCACCACAGTCTTATCCAAAAGATCTAAAAGCCATTGTTGTTTTGGAACCTAAAGCTCCTGACAGGAAATTCATATAACCGATGACTTTACCTGACTGTACCTAAAACTTTACATCTGTCTCCAAAAGACACTATGTAGGTCCCAAAGACTAGGATTTGTGCCCCTTAGAACTGCCGACACAGAGCTGTGTGCTATTTATCCTGTGTGTATTAAGAAAGGGGGCTCTGTACAATCTACAATCTTTGAGATCAATTTTAAAAGGCAGCACCATTCTCTCAGGTGAGGTGCTAAAACCAAGTTCTACGATCTCATTATATCTTTTCTCCTTACTTCCTTGGTTGCTGGCCTGCTAACTAAAGAAGCTGAGGCATCTGTTAGTCCCCCAAATAAAGTGAGAATGCTGTGGGAACCTAGGGTGTGCTTGCAAAGGTCATGTTTCACGTTTTTAAATGCTGTTGCCGATGTAAGAAACAACATTATGACACCCAAATTAGTGCAAGAGCTGCCATTTTGCAAAGTCTGTTGCCAGGGTTCTCCATATCAATAGTATCAGTAGTGCCGCCAGTGGAAATCTCTAGTTTGGGATTCAGGATCAATCATTAACGAGAAAGCTTGTAACTGTGAGGTACTCTGGCCAATACTAAACTTTAAATGCCTTTAATTAACAAGAGGAAATTTCTAGCTAAAATAACTGTGATTAGGATGAGGCAAAAAAGTGTTGCCTAAATAAATTTTGTATACTGGTTATCTACACAGCTTAAATCCACTGGGGAATTGGCAGCTCTCCACTTTACTCCATCCTACAAATAACTGGGCTCAAGTAATATCTAGAAGCTTGATATCTAAGTTAACCTTGAAAAAAGTAAGCAGTTGTAGTTAAAAATATAATATTGCCTAACAAATTTTCCAGCAAATTTTTAATGTTTCTAAACAAATTTATTTTTCCCTTTCTACTTCTTTTTCTTATGATTTTATACAAATATTACTGGTGTTTAATAACTTTATAATTTAGTCTTTAGTTACAAAATATTCTGATGGGTCCATGACTGAATTTGAGGAAAATTAACATTTCCCAGAGGTGGAGACAATGACTGACAGGACTTCGAGCATACGTTTTGGGGAGAATAGGAACATCTTTATTCATAGGAAGAATACTTGCATCTTGACAGGAAAAGGTACAAGAGTTCAAATATGTATAGGAGGATGTATGTAGACAGTGAACAGTTAAATTACTAAGCCATCATATAATTCTATATAATATGTAATATTTTATGTATTACTGTTATTATTATTTGAGTTCCACACTCAGTTTTCTATACTGGGGTGGGGACTCTGCAAGCCACATTGCTTCTTTGTCAGCTGGCTCTATATTAGATCCTGCCAATGGAGGATGCTGCCAATGGAGAAATTGGAAAGCAGGAGGAGGGGGAGGGGACTTGTTCATTCCTGTTTGTCTGCTGTTGTCCCTGTTGGCTTGCTCCATCTATGACCCTTCACCCCAGGCAGCAGAAGTTGGTTCTAACAATGGTTTTCCTTGTTAAGCTTCTTTTCACACTTTCAGAACCAACCTCATCACACCATGCTCATCAGCAACAGCAGTAGAACCCCAGCTTCCTAAAGCCCCCTTAGCTGAGCTCCTGGATATGGGGAGCAGTGCCTTCCAGGTCCTGAACTAAAACAGCAGTTGGGTGATGCCCCCTCCTCAGAGGTGCAGTCCTTGCTCTGCAGAACCCCTCCTTCAAATTTCTAGGTTATGACAATTCTAACCTCTTCCCTTCTTGCAGTTATTATCTCTGAGATACATCAGTGTTCTCTGTCATGGTTTTTTCAGTACTGCAACACCTATTGACAATGTCTTATACTACATTTTCTCCTTTAAAATAGCTAGTGTGGCTCCCATCTTCCTGAGTCTTCTTTTTCTTTTTTTTGCCTGTATTAGGGCTTCGTTGCGGCGTGCGGGCTTTCTCTAGTTGCAGCGAGCAGGGGCTACTCTTCATTGCAGTGCGCAGGCTTCTCATTGTGGTGGCTTCTCTTGTTGTGGAGCACAGGCTCTAGGTGCGAGGGCTTCAGTAGTTGTGGCAGACGGGCTCAACAGTTGTGGCTCGCAGGCTCTAGAGCGCAGGCTGTGTAGCTGCAGCACATGGGTTTAGTTGCTCTGCGGCATGTGGGATCTTCCTGGACCAGGGCTCGAACCCGTGTCCCCTCCATTGGCAGGCAGATTCTTAACTACTGCGCCACCAGGGAAGTCCCCTGAGTTCTAATTCTTGAGTCTAACAGGCATCTTCGGTGGGGGAAAAAGTGGAGGAGGAAATAGGGACTGTTTGTGGTCAAGTAACTTTAAGAAACCCTGAGTTAAGCAAAGTTTAAGAGGTTTTTCTGCAACAGGACTTACCAGAGTCTGTGCATATGCTACTGTGCATTGCAAATTTTATAAGTGACATTTCCCAAACTTAATTGAGCATGGAACCCATTTGTTGTGACATATATTGTGAGATTAATGCTCTATGGAGCAAACATTCAGAAATGCTGGACTCAAATAATAGGTTCTGGAACTCCCAGGAAAACTCCTCTATTATCAATAGCCAAACACATGGTACCCTGTATTATCCTGCCCAATAGAAGGTACTTCATTTAAAACAGAATAAAAAACCTGGGAGAGCCACTATAATACATTCATTTCAGGCCAGGTCCCCACAGACATAGCAAAATGGAGTACAGAGGCACTTCTTTTAAAAAGAAAATACCAACATTTTGGTGAATATTCCAGATACTTGGATAGCTAGAAAACTGATCATAAAGTACATTCTCATAACACTTTCAGCTTAAAGAATGACCTTTAATTCTCTTTATACTGATGTATTCTTGCTAATTTATTATAAGTGAAAATTCTATCCAGGCCTCTGATCCAGCTAGCTGTAGCATTTACTTCTCCAATCCCTGCAACTGTGTATTCCACCAACTGAGAAAAAACTATTTCCTTTTTATAAATCAAATATACAAGTGTACATATTTAACATCAAAGGGAATTTGAGGCACCAAGGATCACCATATAAAAGCCCTCTGTGGACTGCCCTGGTAGCGCAGTGGTTAAGAATTTGCCTGCCAATGTAGGGGACACAGGTTTGAGCCCTCGTCCGGGAAGACCCCACATGCCGCAGAGCAACTAAGCCCATGAGCCACAATTACCGAGCCCGCACTCTAGAGCCTGTGAAGAACTACTACTTCACAACTACTGAAGTCCACGTGGCTAGAGCCCAAGTTCTACAACAAAAGAAGCCCCCGCAATGAGAAGTCCCCACTCGTCGTAACTAGAGAAAGCCCGCGCGCAGCAACCAAGACCCAACGCAGCCAAAAATAAATAAATAATTTTTTTTTTTAAAGCCCTTTGTGGTCCATTCTGAAGCCAAAATTATGTAGAAACTGTCCAGTGAATACAGTGAATACAGATGTTGGAACAAGGAAATGTTCGTTGTCTTTTGTTATACCTGCATCCCTATCATCACTCTCCCCTTTTCTGACATTTCCTCAAGCCTTCCCACCTTGCAGACCCAGCTCAGTGGCATTCCCACCATGAAAACCCTCTCTGATCCCTCTAGTCCATTAAGCACTCCGTTTGCTAAACTCTGATGTTATTTATTGTTTGCACCCCTAATTTGGATATGTCATAAATGCATTTACTTTGTGTCTATTTATCTACAAACATAAATACTGTGTCTCTAAGTGAACTACGAATTCTTTGATAGCAAGAACCACGGTGTATGGCTACAATAACCACATCTGAATGTGGGCTGAAAAAGAATTGGTTTCTGATTTTGGAATCTATTCATATGGAAAGTATTATACACTTAATGAACAGAATTCACAGATAAAGAAATTACATGGAATCCAGATTTCCAGGACAGCAGTGTGTTATGATGTCTGCATGAACACCAGCTTGATTTAGAAGAGCTCACTGCCTTGCTTGTAACAGGTGCTCCAACAGACAGCAGTTGTTGATGATAATGATTATCGTGGAATTAGAATATTTGAAATTCCACTTGGGATCTCAAATGGAACAGGCTAAAGCTGTGCTCATTTTAACAAACATTTATTGCTTGTTGTTAAGTTCCAATTACAGAAAGGATAGGTCGAGTAGTGATGTGGAAAGAACACTGATTTAGAACCAGTCAGAACCTGGTTGTTTAAACCCCACTTATTCATTGTGTGGCCTTGGGCAAGTACCTGGCTTTCCTCAGCATACATTTCCCCATTTAGAAGAGAAAGATAATGACCACTTCAAGTAGCTACTGTGATGACCACATAAAATAAATTTTGGTACATTACTATTTGGCATATAGTAGGTGCTTACTGAAACTTAGTCCCCCTAAAACTGAATTCCCCTGCTGAGTTTACGATTAATCTATCTAAACCCTTCCTATTCCTTTCCTGTCCCACCACTGTTCCCCTTAGGATTGAGGAGTATCAAAGAAAAGGGGGGTTGAAACCAAGCAGGACCCTGTGGGACTGTCCTAGGTACAAAATCCCCTCTGTGTACCCCGTTTCTTGTCTGTAGGGAAAAAAAAAAGGCTTCACTCTCCTTGGCCTTCCCCGAGTTCCAAAGAGCAGACTCAAGCAGTTAATATTGTCTATTAGGACAATAGAGTCACAGGGTTCCTATTTCCTCCTGAAGGAATATAGATAACAACCTGATGCACATCTTGGAGTTGATGCGTATCTTTGAGCTGTTCTGTAAATACTAAGACCCCCACCCAGGTGGATGGCGTTGACTACAAGCTGAGCACAAGCATGTGAACCCCAGGCTGGTTGGAACCAGAAGGTTGAAATTCCAGAAACATCACTCTGTTACCTCATCACCCACCAATCAGAAGAGGTCCACGAGCTGATCAAACAGCCTACGACCCTCTCCCCTAGCACTGTCTTTAAAAACCCTTGCCTAAAAATCCATCACGGAGTCCAGGTCTTTTGAGCATGAGCCACCCATTCTCTTTGCTTGGCACCCTGCAAATAAACCCCTTACTTTGCTGCAAACACCCACTGTCAGAGTTTAGCTTTCTATGCACAGGCACACAGCCCTTGCTCGGTAACATTAATAACTAGCAGCAGTATTTCCTGCTATAATATTACTTTTAGAGAAAGCCTGTACCCAGGTAAGCAGAGTTTGCAATCACCCACTCAAGGTGAAGGTATTCACCCTTCTGTTCCAGTGTCTAAAGTCCAAAACAGAACTCAATCCTATGAATTTAAGGATTGCTGCCTATTATAATGCTCAACACATGAATCTAGTATCAGTATTTACCACTTAATGTGAATTTATCAGCCCTACTAGCTAACGGATGCATTGATTCACTCTTGCAGCGATCATGTCCTGAGGCATTACTATGTCCCAGACACTCTACATACAGGACCATGTGATTACAGAGATGAGTAAACACTCAGAAACTATGCCCTCGGTGGGCTTGAAGTCTTGCTGTACACTTACTTGCTTGAGAGAAAGTAGAGAGAATGCAGAGGGGAATGAAGGGCCAAGCAGGGAGGCTGAAACTGAAAGGATAAGGATTCTATCAATGAGAGCATTATCTACTCAACCTTGTTGCCTAGAACTGCAACTGCTGATTGACTCATCAGGTGAGGAAACAATGTACGGTATATAAAAGATTTCGATAATTATGAGGTATTTGTTTAGCAGATCAATATCTAGCTTTATTATCCAGAATAGTGGATAGAGCTGAATTCCTCCAAAGGCTGTGCAGCCTCTACCTGGTACACGTGGAACAGTGAGAAAAGTAGGACTCTGGGGACAGTGTAGACAGATGTTTTGGCCTCCTGATGGCTCCTATCTGTATAAGCACAGCAAAAATTAGGGGTATATCCTCCTCAATATGGCTGAAATTTTCTTCTGAACAATAAAAAGGACTTTCTAAATGAATTAATATTTTTTAAAAATGAAAGGCAAACAGTAGACCTGTTATAAGAATGAACTGCTTTAGAGTAGTACCGTTCGCATGCAGACAACAATTAGAATAACTGAGCAGGCTCGGATGGACATGTATTCAGCCCCACTTTCCTACCGATTAGACTTCCATTTCTTTATACTTAAAAAACAACACAAGTGGATGTCTTTCAAAACGGCTGTAATTCAAGTTTTCACTAGTTCATACTAACCTTAACTCCCAACTCATACAAATTAGTAAGGCCTAACTGCAGTTTCTCAAAGCTTTTGGGGGCTGATTTAAGGACACCTACATCTTTTTCTCCTGAATTATCTGGATTCATCCCCAAGTCCACCATATAACAGCAGTTCCACCCTCCAACTTCAGTTTGGCTACACCTACATATTGAGAAATCTGGGACCACTTCTCCTGTCCAAAGCCATTTCCTCTTTTCACCCAGAAGATAATCAAGTTACGGCCTCAAATTGGAATTAATCGCCTGACATATTTTATAATTTATGAGAGTGTTGCATGTGATGTGAGATGATCAAGTTATATGGTCTATGTCTGCGTTTGCCGTTTATTGACTCAGAGTTTGGGTGTTTAGCTTCTAAAAATGGATTTAATATGGCCAGATTAGCTGGCCCTTCTTACGAAGGCCACCCTGACTTGCTACTCAGTAGTTACAGAGTCCCTCCTAATCCTTTAAATATCCCCTCAATATTAAGGCTGATTCGAAGCTGCATGTGCATTTCATCAGATTAATAACAGCAACAATTCCTTGTATTTGTACAATGCTTAATATTTTTCAAAGCACTGTTGTTAAATGTCATACCCTCCCAAACCGGGTTCAGTGATAGGAAACTGAGAAGAATCTCATTTTCCTCATTAAAATAAAGTAAAAAAATGTTAATACCAGAGAAAATGGAGCTGCCAGTCCCTCGGTTCCATATTCATTAGCAGAGTCCTGCTAAAAATTGCTGAGATTCACATCACGCCAAGCAGTCCTGGACTCAGTCTTGCTACCTCTCCTCGGTTTCTCTAGAGAGCCCACTGCTCTTCTCTTCAGCTCTCCTCCGTTGATACATGAAGTGACCTGTCTGGGGCGGGCAGTGAGAAGGAACCAGCCGGCTGCTCCCCGCAAGCATCCCCCTGCCAGCTATCATCAGTGTCACTAGCCACAGCCCTCTCGACTGCCGTCTGAATCTGAAATCCTCCTTCAGGTTTTTCCTATGCTCACTGCAATCAGTCCAGAGACGTTAGGCCCTCGAAGTTGGCACAGACACAGTCATGATTCCTCACCTGCTAAGTGGCTCTGGGACTTTCCACAGTCCTTAAGAGCTAACAAACCACATTCCCTGCAATCACAGCATTGTGGAGGTCCCCGTCACCAGCAAAAGAAGTCGGAGCAGGCTTGCCCGGTAGGAGCAGAGCCCACAGGGATGCTGGGAAGCCTGGCCGAAGGAGCAGGAAGCAGGTCAGCCTCTGAAAGTCTCCAGCAACATTTTTCCGGTTTTCACATTTCTTCCATTCTGGATGTGACACTGTGTGTGTGTGACCTCGGCCTGTCTCCAGAAACTGAAAGTGGAGCGTGCCTCTGTGTGCTTTTGTTTCTTTCACCTTTCTATGCCTAATGCAAATTTCTTTAAGCTATGATACTTCTTCAAATATCTAAGCACTGTTTTAGGACAGTGCTATTTCCATGAGATACCTTTACAGAATAGCTTTAGCCCTGTCATGTTTTGCTCTCTTCCCTCAACAGCACCACTGATGCAGCTAGAAAGTTCCTAGGCACGTCAACAACTGTAATTGTCCACTCTTTTCATATATCTGTCAGGAGATGTAGTGGTCATCAGTGCCAACAGCAAAATACTTATAGCTCTCTGCCTTTCAGGGGCCTGTGGGATATACTTCCCTCCTCTTTGCTGAAGTCAGGCTTAGCATGGAACTTGCTCTGTCCAATAAAGTGAGAGCAGAAGTGACACTTCCAGAAGAAGCTCTTACAGCCAGAATATGACTTGCCACATTATTGCCCCATGACTGCAGTGATAGTGGGGACACATTTCAAGACAAAACCTCCATCAGCCTGAGCCTGGGTGACTGTCATGAGCAGAGACCCTCTACCAACTGACACTGGACACCCGGCATGATTAGGAAATAAATATATATTGTGTGGTTTGTTATTACAGCCTAAACTGACCTAATCTGACTAGTACACGAGTAGAGGGATCTGGAAACCAGCCGCTGGAAGCTTGGACAAACGGTTCAGCAAGGCAGGAAGCTGCCTAAACTCTGTCAGAGAGAGTCAGTTTGACCCTCAGCAGCCCAATCTGACCAAACAAAGCAGTGGACAGTCACTGCTGCCACTACTGCCACATGCTGAAACGATATGTAAAATGTAATGGCTTGTTGTCAAGATAATTCTACTTCCTGAAAGTCTCTCATTTTGGAGAGGACACACATTACACATTTTCTTCACTACATTTTCAGAAACAAAGGAAGAGAAAAAGGGATCCTGCCAAACAGCATTTATATTTAGCATGCACCATATGCACATGTGCGGTACAGAGCACAAAGACATGTGGCAGTCCCACCAGATTGAAATCAGCAGGATAGCGAGCCGGAGATATAAGTGCGAGACTCTCAGTAGTATAAATGTAGGCATTTCTGAGAACAGAATGGTTCTTTGTGTCTTGACTTCACAAGATTCTTCAGTAGCCACTTCAGAATATTCTAAGGGAACATAATCTTTAGATGCAAGGCCGTGAGCAAAAGGAGGGCTTAGTGGGCAAATGGCCTTTGAAGTGGAGTGTAGTTACTTAGGGCCCTGCAGGTTTCTTGCTAATCCACTTCACTACATCCTCCACTGTGGAGCTCGGTCCTAAATGGGAAGTTTTCTCCCCAGAGTCACTGAGGTAGAAAATATCTGGAAGCGAAGATGTTGTCTACCAGCGTCAAAACACATTTAAAACAACTGAGCACTTCATGATTATGAAGGAAGCAAGAGAATGAAGTGCTCAGGCCCTGAATAGGGAACTGAATCTAGGAAGCTGCCAATAAGGTAGAAAAGCAAACATGAGCATACACAACTGGAAGCAGGACAGGCTAATAACAACCCTGCCAGCCTCAAACCCGCAGGTGACGAAAAGGCTATTTCCCCTCCCAGGATCCACGAGGAGGGGTTTTTCCTAAACACACACCAGGCTGTCCATGGCCCTTTATTCACACCACCTAGTTGGGGTGGGGGGGCAGTACTTCATGGGGTTACCCATTTGGAAGGAAAGCCAGGCATGCTTCATTCAGCAATGCCATTCCTCCTCTTCCTGCCCCAACCCAGGGTTCCAGTGACTGCGTGGAGAAATCTACCTATCAGCCTTGTCTAATAGACATAAAGTTGAAACTGTGAGTAATCAGTCAAATCTATTCCATCTGCCTTCACTAATCAAGGTTGCTTTAATTATTGCTAAAAAAGACTTGCCTGTCCTCCAAGTTGCTCGTAGCCTAAACAATATGTTTGCTCAAGTTGTTTTCCAGGAACTTGGAGTTAGCTGTGTCTAGTTCGAGCCGAGCTGGTTAAAACTGGATGGGATCACCAACCCTCCAACTGTGCATGCACAAGTGCTGGCTCGGTGACCTTTTGATGTCAGAGGGCCAAAAACTCCACCCTAGATCCTGCTAAACACCTCAATTTTTGAATTTGCAAAGGCCTATAAGCTTAGTTGCACTTGCAGCTGAACAATTACCCAATTACCACACCTTTTTCCAATCACCTTTCCCCATGCTTCAAACCACCCTACTGCTTTGTTTTCCCATAAGTACCCCCAAGTTCCCCCTTACCCCATAAATACCCCCAGCCCTTTGCTTTTGGGGAAGTATATCTGAAAATTGTTTTTCCATCTCCTCACTTGGCTGATTTGTGAATAAACCTTCCCTTTGCTACAGACCTCAGTGTCTTGTGAGTAAACAAACCCTCTTTGCTGTGAACCACAGCATCTTGTGAGTAAACCCTCTCTTTGCTGTAAATCTCAGCATCTCAGCGTTTTGACTTGCTGGAGGTTGAGCAAAATGAAACTGGTCTGGTAATAAAGTCATTCTCCCCTCTGATTTCTATCAGTAATAGTGGTAATATTTTGGATCTTGATCTACCTCTCCTAATTCTTTATTCCTCATGAAACAGGAGAAAGGGAGCAGGGCACAACCTTTGAAAGAATGATAATCTGTTGTGGATACTACAAAAACTGGTTAGGACCGATTAAATCTAAGATGGCAGAAGATCTGACTCCCACTAGACCTTGAGCCTCATTATACGCTGATTGTAATACATTAGCATCTAAACGACACACCCACAGGCACCCACAGTTCTGAGGCCGACCATAAAAGGCCAAAAAGTGGGCAGTGGTCCAATTCCCGGAAATCCCTGCTCCATCCCCAAAATAGTTGGAGTAATCCTCCCACTCGTTAGCCTATGGAATTACCCAGCCCATAAAAACTAACCACCCCATATTTGGGCACACTCTTACTTTCTGAGACAGACCAAGTTCTGTCTGTGGAATGTGTATCTCTCTAAATAAACCTGCTTTCCAACTTAGTTCTTGGGGCAGAGCGCTCTTGCCTGTGGGCTTATATCCTTCACAAGTGCCATTTATCAATAAATCTACTTCTTTGCCTATCACTTTGCCTCTTGCTGAACTCCTTCTGTGCTGAGACATAAAGAACCTGAGCTTCATTAAGTCTTGAGACCAGGTGTGCAATTTCAGCTGGGAGATTGGGGGGGTTCAAGTCTCCTCCTAAGACACAGATTGTGGGTTCAAGTCCCAATCTGAGACACACCTGGGTTCAAGTCCCAATCTGACATGTGCAGTTTCACTCAGATTATTCAGAATCATTGGCAAGCAACAGTCATTAAACTACGTGGATTTATCCACCACTATCAACACACACCCACTTGGAATAACTAAGGTGGACTATTTCTTTCCAGGGCCTGGTTTTGCTAATGGTGTGTGTTTTGTGGCCAGAAGTCAATTAGGCAGAGGTTACATTCTATAGAAAACATGGTGTGTTCTGTAGCAAAATTATCTACTTTTAACCTTTGAATGATATAAATTTTTCAATATTGTAGGCATACCTATACACATCTCCTGATTCATAGAGTTGCTAAGGACAGCCCATTGAAAAAAAGACTTGACCCAGTCCATCACTGCAGATCAGACTCATATAAATGTGCTTGGGCTATTCCAGGGAAGACCAGGAGAAAGGAACTGTCCTGAGAGAATTTACCACAGGGGAAGAAGGAAAGTTAGACTCAGCAATAGCTCCTGACTGCCAACCGTGAGTGGCACTTCCAAGAAAGCACAATGGCTGATACAGGAGCTCACCCAGACACAGCTCACCTGGAGGCTTGGATGCACACGGTCAGAAAGGGGCTGTAAGTTTACAGAACTATTATATTAATCCCTAAAATTTGGGGGATTCAAGAAGCCTTGATGTGGGATTTCCTACAACTGAGCATAGTACATAGGGAATATTTTTCTTCCCAATTTGCAAATAAAGCAGTAAGAACCATCAGCCTTGAGACATAGCAAGTGAAATCCGTTTCCACAGACATGCAGATTTCCAGCTCCAATGGTGTCCAGCTGGCAGCAATGGTAACATCCAAGTAATGGGGCAGAGGTGTATCTAGCCCCAGTTAAGCACCCTGTGGAACTACAGCTCCTAACGCTATGGAGTTGCAGCTCCCCTAGACTGTGCCATGCAACAGCCAGAGCTCCTCACTGGAATATGAGAGCATCCCTGGGGAGTCTCAGTAGTACCTGGAGAGGACAGCACTTCCTGCACTCGTTCCTTTTATTACTTGGAACTGTTCCAACGGCACAACCTCCAATAGACAAGAACTGTGTATTAGATCTATGGATGATCCATTTGATGGGTGAAAACAAACCCTCAATCAGTTTAATTCAAAATACTTCAGTATGCATATGTATGTATTTTGTTATTTATTCCTATGCATGAAATTTCTGGGTCATTGGGTATGTGTATGTGCAATTTTATTAAATACTGCTCAGTAGATTTCCAAGTGTGTGCGCCACTTTACACTCCCACGAGCACTGTATAAAAGTTCCAGTTGCTCTACAGCCTCAACAATACTTCAACTGTCAGTGGTCTTTTATCTGCTTATTAGTTTGTTTTGCTTTGTTTTAGCATTTCTGATGAGTGTGTAGTAGTTTTATGTTTTTCATTTGTAGTTATGTTAAACACTTTTTAAATTTGTGATATTAAGCACCTTTTCATATCTCATTAGCCATTTAGGTATCTCTTTTATGAAGTGCCTATTCAAGTCCTTTCTCATTTTCCTATTGGATTACCTGTCTTTTCCTCATTTATTTGTAAGAGCTCTTTTTATATTCGAGAAACAAGTCATTTGTTGTATATATGTATTGCAGTTATCTTCTTGTAGTCTTTGGTTTGCTTTTTCGTGTTTTCAAGATGCCTTTTGATGAACATAAGTTCTTAATGAACTTATTTTAATGTTTTAATAAAACATTAATGAAATCCAATTTACCCATGTTTTTCTTTGATTAATGCATTTTATTCTAAGAAATCTTTGCCTACCCCTAAGACCATGTTCTCCTATGTGTTCTTATAAAAGCTTAATTGTTAAGCTTTCAAATCTGTGATTCCCCTCAAATTTCTGTGCACTGTATGAAGAAGAGGTCAATTTTCATATTTTCCCCACACGAACATCCACTTCCTCAACATCCTTTATTGCTAAGACATTCTTTTCTTCCCCTGAATTGCAGTGATACCTTTGTTTTAAATCAGGTGACTGTATATATGTGGTATATTTCTGAGCTCTATATTCTCTTCTTTTGGTCTATGTGTCCATCCTCATGCCATTACCACACTTAATTACTGTTTCATAATATGTCTTGAAATCTAGTAGTACATGTCCTCCAACTTTGTGTTGTGTCAAGTATGTCTTTGCTATTCTTGACTCTTTGGATTTTCATATAAACTTTAGAATCACTTTGTCAAGTTCTTCAAACCAAACATCCCAGGATTCTGATAGGGCTTGTACTGGATCTGTAGGTCAATATAGTGAGAGCTGATATCTTACCAATATTGATTCTTCAAACCCACAAAGATGGCATATCTCTGAATTTATATAGGTCTTATTTAGTTTATCTCAGTATATTTAGTAGTTTTTATCTGTGTAGAAATCTTATATCCTTTATTTGACTCATTTCTAGCATTTAATATTTTTATTTTTATAAATTATATAATTTTAATTAAAATTAATTGTTGCCAGCATAAATATATACTACATATAACTTGTATATATTGATATTAGTAAATACACTTATTAATTGTAAGTTTATCTATTTTTATGCTTACAAATTATGTAGTCTGAAAATGATAGGTTTTTTTTTTTCCTCTCATCAGTTTACCTTTAAATCTTTTTCCAGGCATCTGTATTGACTAGAATCTCTAGTAAAATGTCTAAAAGAAGTGATACTATATATCCTTATCTCATTTCTGATCTCAGAGAAGCTTTTGATATTTCACCATTATGTTTACTATAGATTTTTAAATAACTTATTATCAGATTGAAAAAATGCATAGGTGTACCAAAACACACACAGGCATTCATAGCAGCAGTATTCATAAGAGCCAAAAACTAGAAACAAAGTAAGTATCCATCAACAGTAGAACAGACAGATAAATGTGGTACAGCCATGCAACAGAATACTATACAGCAATATAAAAGAATAACCTACTACTATTATATACTGAACGACATAGTGATTCTCACAGACACAGTGTTCAGTGAATGGACATATGTATTTATAATTCTTCGTATTTGGACAGATTTTCTTTCCTACATTGCAGCCATCTGAAGTTTCTTGCCAATATGTTGATTAGAAGAATGTCAGACATCAACGTAACCATTCTTGTTATAAAATACCTTTTTACTGCCTTATCACTCAATCTCAGTCATGTACCATCATCACTGTATATATCATCAGCTACATGAATAGTTCTGTGGTAAACACACCCGAAAGTCATCCCCCCCCACCATGAGTCATTCCCTTACATAATCCCCTGTAGGCAGAACCTATGTCTTCTCATCAATAGAATATGGCAAAGGTGATGGGATAGCCACTCCCTTCAGTACATTACACTATAAAAGACTCAATCTTCCTCTGAGAGATTCCCCTACAGGACTTGAAGAAGTAAGCTGCCACGCTGTGAGAGGGCCACATGGTAAGAAACTGCAGGTGGCCTCTGGGAGCTCAGAGTGGCCCCAGATGGCAATCAGCAAGAAAACCCGGCCTCAGTTCTACAATCACAAGGAACCAAAAACTGCCAACAATCACTAAGCTGCCAACAATCATTTAAGACCCTGAGTTCTAGAAAAGAACTCAGCCCTAGTCAATACCATGATTACAACTTAGTGAGACCCTGAGCAAAGAAACCAGCAAAGCTGTACCTGGATTCCTGACCCACAGAAACTGTAACATGATAAACGTATGTTGTTTTAAAGCACTACATTTGCGGTAACTGGTCACAGCAATAGGTAACTAATAGAGTTCAGCTGTTAAATTAGGTAAGACTGAGTTGAAAGAGACAGAAACCCAGCTTGAGATAGCCTGAGCCAAAAAAAAAAAAAAGAAGAGGGAAGTGGGAGACTTTACTGGGCAGATAACATCAAGTCACAGGAAATACAGATTGTGCTGGACTTTAGAAACAACTGGACTGGGGGGAGGCGGGGTTTGAACACCATCTAAATCGGGTCTCTACTTCTTGTCTCTGCTTTTCTCTGGTGCCTTTATTCTTCCCTCTTAAGGCTTTAGCCATATAACAAAAAACATGGTCACTAATAGCTGCAAAAGTCTTACAGCTTACAGCTTCAGTCACCAGTGAGAGACTGACTCAGCTCCGAGTCCCAAATCCCCAAATCCTGGGTAATCAGTTCAATCTGATACTTGGCAAGCAATCTCACAGATGATCCTGGTAGTAAACCTTCTTTTTCAGATGTAGGATATGGATGTTGGATGTTTACCAAACAAGCATCACACTTCTCTGAGACACTGCAGCCAGATCGTTCATACGCTGAAATGACATTTTGGCATCCAAAACCTACTGGGCACGAGGCACAGTTACAGCATAGGCAACCCAGAGCAGGAAATTGGTTGATTTATTAATATCTATTTTCCAAGTTCATAGTGAACACTGAATAAAATCTCAGTAAATACTTCCAGGTAGTAAGTATTCTTAGTAAACAGCAGATATAAACATACAGATTTACCTTAATGCACTTGAGGAGTAACTAACCTAATCCCCGCTTCACCAGATAATTTCCAACCTTCTATTTCACTGGCTGTGTAGACTTGACTCAAGAAGCCAGGTTAAAAAAAAATGCCTATTCCTAAGTGGATGGTGAGCCACCTGATACACTGTAATTTTGTGTAGGACAAAGGAGACCTTCAAAAACTTTAATTCTGATGTTAATAAAAGCAGGAAGAATACGATTTGTGTTAAACTTGTTTTGATTGGAATGCTGGGTTCTTAGGTCTTTCTGAATTCTTTTCAGCTGCTCCCAAGTCTTATAGTATTTCACTCACCTTTTGCTCTGGTCTTCTTTTAGCTACTCCTTTCTCTTTTTATTTCTGTCTCTCTTCAACTTTTGGTTGAGATGGCTACCTACAGAGAAACAGAATTTCTTCTAAAGAAAGCAAAAATCTATCTTGCAGTTGTGAACACTATTTTACACTATTTTTGTATAATTACATTCGTTTTCTGTAGTGGAGCAGCTGAGAAAAATTGCTCTAATTGTGTAATTTTCTGCAGCTACTCTGGGACAAAAATCTTGGTAATTGGATTTTTTTAAACTAACAAGTTGTCACAATTGGATAGTTCTTAAACTATTTGTGCTTATGCTTCAGAAATTTTCAGTGGATGTACAGTGTATTTTAAATGTTTTGCATCAGCTTGTGGTCTCAAATTTGATTTATTTAACTTTAAATTTTAAAATAGATAGACAACTCTGATTATACATTGTCTTCTCTAAATGGACCTTTGCTAAGTTTCGTAGTGTGTTCGTTCCCCACTCCACACTCTGCTGTTGCCATGGGAGCCGAAATCCTGGCATGTGCAGCTCCACCCCCAAGTGGCTGTGTCTCCCAGAGTGCTTTGCTGTTACTATGGAAATGCCTGCCTATTAATCTTCCTGTCCTTTTACTACCAAAGCACCTTTAACTGTCTCAAGCAATCAAGTGATGTTACCTACAACAGGGAAAGTAGGGAGAAGACTGCTTCCCATCCTACAACTGCAGTGCTGATTTTAATCAAGATTTAATCAAGGAGGAGAAGGAACTACAGCTACTCTAATAGCTCTTTAAAAATATACAAAGCTGGATCCTTCTTGATGCATAGGCTCATGCCCTTGTTCATGCCCTTGCTTGAGACCTCTGAAAAAAGCATACTATATTTTTAAAGCTACTTTTGTATTTAATATACATTAAGCACCATGGAATCAGGAGGACAAGTGATCACTCATTCTTATAGATAAGAACGTAATGCTTTACTACAAATGTAATAAATGTAATGCTTTACTACAAATTTTCTGAACAATGTGTTTTGGGGAAGAGTCATGAAAACTACCTCAAGAAAAATGTGCATGCTGATTTGGACAAAAACCTTATCATCCTATAGAACTTGAGGGGAGTAAACATAAGCCAAGAGAATTAGCTAATGATAATGAGTTAAAGATACTTTCATAAACTACGCCTCCATTGCTTTCAGGTTAAGCATCTATGAAATCTTGAATTTGACTGTATGGTCATTTGTTCGAAGTGAAAATAAGACTTTGTAATTGTGGAAGGATTTTCCAGGTCATCAGGAAAAGAAAAATATTGGAAAACAAATCTTGGCCACCCTAGATCTGAGATGCTAACTGTGGAAAGATTAGACTGGCTCTGACAAATGATATGTGCCCAACAGCTATTTTTAGAATTAGGTAAAATTAAGTTGTATAAATGTACAGGGGGATCTAGTTGATGCAGGCAGCACAGAGAGAGGCTGCTTTTGCACTGAAAATAATCAAATGGTACTGAAGTTGGGTAAAGGAAGAGAGGGAAGAACAATGGTGGGAGAATCACAAAAGACGAGATACTGGGCTTCCCTGGTGGCGCAGTGGTTGAGAGTCCGCCTGCCGATGCAGGGGACACGGGTTCGTGCCCCGGTCCGGGAAGATCCCACATGCTGCAGAGCGGCTGGGGCCGTGAGCCATGGCCGCTGAGCCTGCACCTCCGGAGCCTGTGCTCCGCAATGGGAGAGGCCACAATAGTGAGAGGCCAGCGTACCGCAAAAAAAAAAAAAAAAAAAAGACGAGATACTTCTTTTGAAAACACCCACAGGAGCTGGAGTGGTTGTGATTCGGGGCAATCTAAATGAGGCTGCTTGTTACTTCAGCACTCTGCTCTGGTGCAAAAGAAGAGTAAATGAATGAATGAATGAACGAACGAATGAACATGGCACAAAATTTGAGGAGGTTTGTTCAAGTGTCTGATAGGAAAGAATATGTTCATAGCCTACCACTAATAAAATAGTAAGGAAAATCTTGCCCTAAAAAGCAGATCTTGTTAATCGGTTAGAATAAGAAAAGAAGACCAGATTGGTGGGATTTTTGTCAAAACCTTCAGAGAAAACAAAGTAACAACTTCGGCATTTGAATGTCACCCTAAGCTTCCAGTGACCTGATTGGTTCAGTCTGAGTGCTGTTATCTCTTCAGCAGTAATTTTTTCCATCCTCTTCTGTATTAGGTTCCTAGGGCTATCATAACAAAGTAACAGGTGACTTAAAACCACAGAAATTTATTGTCTCACAGTTCTGGAGGCTAGAAGTCCAAAATCGGAATATCGACAGGGTCATGCTCCCTCTGAAATGTGGAGGAAAATCATTCCATGACTCTTCCAGCTTCTGGTATTTGCCAGCAATCCTTGGCACTCTTTGCTTGGAGATCATCATTCCAATCTCTGTCTCCATCATCATGTGGTCATCTTCATATCATCTTCCCTCTGTGCATCCCTATTCCAAATTTCCCTCTACTTACAAGGACATAGTCATATTGGATTAGGGGCCCACCTTACTCCAGTACAACGTCATCTGAACTAATTACATCTTCAATGATGTAACCTTATTTCCATATAATATTACATCCTGAGGTACAAGTTGTTAGGACTTCAACATATCTCTGAGGACACAATTCGACCCAAAACACCTTCTCTCAGACATAGGATCAAGAAAGGTATACAGGAAAATTAGTGAATAATTATAAAAGTCAGTTATTGGAAATCTTCATCAGTTTAGGCCATCTGAACTCCTTCAGTTTGTTGGAGTACAAGTTAATGGGGTCAGGCTTATTGAAGTTCAATTTACTTTTATACCCAGGAGGATACACATGAGATAAAGATGATGATGGTGATGATGATGGCAGCTGACACTGAATGCCTATGATGAGGCAGGTAGTATTCTAAATACTTCACATGTATCAATTTATTTAGTCCTTATGACCACCTCATGAAAAGGGTTCCCATTACCATCGGCATTTTATAGATGAGGAATCTGGGGCACAAAGAGGTTAATTTATTTGCTTTGAAGCAAGGCAGCCAGCAGAAATGCCACTGAAGCATCTCCGTTAGCCTAGCCTCACCTTCTACTCTAAAGGCCTCAGTGTGATCACACTGAAGCGTGGAGCTTCTGGACTTAGAGAATTTTCACACACCAGTCCCCCAAAACTAAATGCAGGAAGGAACTACCTAGCTGGTCTTGTATATCTTTATATCAGCCCCCATTTCTCTTCCCATGCGAAAGGAATGTGTATATGCCTGCCCATATGCGGGTCTCTGGGAGGCAACAGAGCCAACATAGAATGAGTCCACTTAACACTAAGTTTTTCAATATTTTTAGATATAGAAATATGAATTCCTTCCTGAATACAAAAAAAAAAAATGAATTCTGGATCACCAGTCTAAGGACAACATGCCCCCCAAAAGTGTATATTATGATTTTTATTTACCTAGATCTGGGAAAGCCAGGGTGACTTATAGCAATTAAGACAGCAATAGAAGCAGATCTCATTCTCTTGGGATTTCTTGGATGAATTAGAGGCACACACTGATTGGACTCGTTTGTCCATCCATACATTTAATTAGTTCCACCAGACAATAAAACAAATTCTTTGTTGTATGCTTATCAAATCTTCAATGTCCTAGGGTGACTTTATGTAAAAGCAGCATCCTCAAAAATCAAAAATTCCATGAGTGGACTTGTCTCACCACTGGAGCGTCAGGGTTATGGAGTGGAGCGCCATAAAATTTAGAAGCTTAAACCGTGGGCATTCAATAGTTATGAAACAATAATCAAGTTAATCAATTAAGCACAAAGCTTAAATTAGATGCAATCTCACACCTTAGGTAGAATTTTAGCTGTTAGTGCCACTCTCCGTGTCTTGAGACATTTCACTCTGGAGAGATCAAAAATGAAACCTTCTCTATGTGTGTTTGCCTTCCCTGCCCATCATCTGAGGTCTTTCAGAATTCGATTTACCTCCATGGGAGCCCAAATAGCATTGCCTTTGATGACAGGACACAGTCTGCAGCAAAGGATATATGTCAACAGGAAGGGTACCTAACCTCAGAGTCCACTTGTCCTACCGTAACTATATTCATCCAGAAGCAGGAAGGGTACCTGACCTCAGAGTCCACTTGTCCTACCATAAGTGTATTCATCCAGAAGTAGTAGTAGTAGATGGCCTATTAAAGATTCAGATAAGACAGCAATTCAGACATGAAACCCTCCAGTTTGGGGAGTTCCCTCAGATGCACTGAGCTGATATATTGGTTCTGCACCCCAACAGCTAAAATATATTGGTCTAGGGATGAAGGGATGGAAGTAAAATTGGCCCCTTTCACCACTGATAACTCACTTCATATTTGTGCTTCCCATTCCTACAACTTAGGTTCTGCTGGATTAGAGGTCCTGGTTCCCAGTGGGGTTACCCTTTCACCAGGGAACATGGTAAGAGTTCCACTGAGCCTGCAGCCACAACTGCTGCATGGTCACTCTGGGCTCTTCATGCCTATGGACCAGCAATCAAAGGAAGGAGTTACTATACTGATGGGAGAAATCCTTCTTAATGATCATGAGGTGCTGGGGTTGCTGTTATGTAATGGAGGCAAGGAGGCATATGCCTGGAACTCAGGAGATTCACTGAGGTGTGTCTTGGTGCCTTATTCTTGATGGTAATGGTGAGCTGGAAATTATAGTGATCACAGCCTAACAAGGGCATGGTAACAGAGGGACAGATTCTCAGAGATAAAGGTCTGAGTTATTCCATCAGGCAAGCAATCTAAAGCAGCAAAAGTGATGGCCAGGGGTAGAGGAGATCTAGAATGGGTGGTGGAGGAGGGAGATGATAAATATCAATTACAACCCGAGAACCAGCTACAGCTCCAGGTACTGTACTTGTTCTTTTATAGTTTTCATGAGATTGTGGCTGAACATGACCTTTAAGAGGTCATGCCACATAGTGGCAGAATGGGCTTGTTGTGTGGCCAAGCAGATCTGAGAGGGGAATACAGCAGTCAGTATGTCTGAGATTTCTTTCAAGTGATGCCTGGAAGAGCTAGTGATCCACAAAACATACTTTTGGGAGTGCAGTTTTTTGCTTATATTTTAGATGATTTTGTTTTGTTGATTTAAGGGGTAAGCTGGGACGAAGTGAGAGAGCAGCAATGACATATATACACTACCAAATGTAGAATAGATAGCTAGTGGGAAGCAGCCGCACAGCACAGGGAGATCAGCTCGGTGCTTTGTGACCACCTAGAGGGGTGGGATAGGGAGAGTGGGAGGGAGACGAAAGAGGGAGGGGATATGGGGATATATGTATACGTATAGCTGATTCACTTTGTTATACAGCAGAAATTAACACACCATTGTAAAGCAATTATACTCCAATAAAGATGTTAAAAAATAAATGTTTTTTAAAAAAGTATATCTCTAATGATCCAACTATCTCTTTATTATACTACTGATAGACACTTATTTCCATTTGAATCCCCCCCACCCTACCCCACCCCCAAAAAAAAGGAAGAAAGAAAAGAATTTTGAAAGTAACAAAAATTCACTACCAAAATTGTTGTCCCACTCTGGGTACTCTAAATGCTTCAGTATATCTAGAAACCACACTGCTTGGAGAATACTGGTGTCCACATTTAGAAAACAAACTTTCTCTGGCCTCGTAGAGTATTATCATTTAGAACCTAGTGTTTTCTTAGGATGTGTTACTACATTTATACTCATTACAGGGATTACTCTAAAGTGGTGGGGTCACTTAGCTGAAAAGCCAACCTCACCGTAGTGAATTCTAACATTTGTAGAGATCAGCATGACCTTAAAGGATTGCAGTGATATCTGTCTTTCATTTAAGACTTCCGTGTCTCAGAATAATTTAGCTTGTAAATACGAGCTTGCTTGATAAGGGTAGACTGAAAAGATATGTGCATTTGTTAAAGTGTAGAGCCAAAGACAAATTTCTGAAAAGGGGGGAAAAGAACATCTACATGTCTCTCTCCCCATCTCTCTCTCTCTCTCTCTCTCTCTCTCCCTCCCTCCCTCCCTCCCTCCCTCCCTCCCTCCCTCTCTCCCTCCCTCCCTCCCTCCCTCTCTCTCTCTCTCTCTCTCTCTCTCTCTCTCTCTCTCTCTCTCTCTCTCTCTCTCTCGCCCCCCACCTCCCCTCTATCGCCCCCACCCCGTGTTGCCCTCCCTCCCTCCCTCCCCACCTCTGCCTCTCTCTCTCTCTCAACTTCAAATAACTCCATAGCAACTATATATGTATGAATGTTCCTAGTCTTCATATTTCTCTGACTCAGAGCCTAGTGGTTTTGGTAACTGTGAGTTGTTTTCAGAACATTACTTCTTCGTTTGGCTTTTCTGGCATCAAACTGGATGACATATATCCATAAATATATTAATCTATCTGTGTCATTTTTTTTTAGTTTTGCTTTCCTCCTGGATATTAACTCCCTATTTTTTTCCAACTCCTTGATCATAATGAATTCCAGAGCAATGCAATATATTACATCTTCCACACAACTTAGAATTCACTATTTCACATCTGTCATTTGAAGATAATCAAGATTCTTTCACTGCAAAACGACTCAACAGTGTGTCCAGAAAGAAATAAATGATGGATTTCTTCTCAAAGCACAAAGAGAAAAGTATTGAAAACACTGCATCCAAGACAGTGTCAGAAAAGTAACATTAATTAAATCTCCACATACAAATAATATTTGGTTCATCTTAATTTTCTCTAAATGCAGTAATATTCTTTTTTTTTTTTTTTTCTTTTTTTTGGCCATGCCTCGCGGCTTGCAGGTTCTCAGTTCCCCAACCAGGGAATGAACCCGGGCCATAGCAGTGAAAGCCCAGAATCCCAACCACTAGGCCAGCAGGGAACTCCCTCAGTAATATTCTTAAAACCACTGTTCTGTTGACCCATTACTTGGTCCAATTTCATTTCACCAGGCCAATAACGATGATAGTAACGATGATAACAGTAATAACTGGAGTTTATTAAGTGCTCACTGTGCATCAGGCATGGGCCCCGAGTACTATGCACGCATACCTACATTCCACCACCTCCCCGCATCTCTACACCTCCACCTTAGTCCAAGCCACCATTGTCTATAGCTTGGACATCTACAGTAGACTCCTAATGAGTTTTCTTTCTTAGCTCTTTACAATTCATTCTCCACACAGCAGCTGGAGTGATCTTTTATATAGTATTTTAGAGCATATCAGTCCCTTGCTTAAAACGCTTCCAAAAGTCTCCCACTGTACTTAGAAGCTCCATTCCAAGCTCCTTACCATGACTTTCAAAGCCACACCGCTTGACCTCCGGGATCCCGTCAGCCACACAGACATTCTTCAGATATCATCAAGCTCAGGCCTGTCTCAGGGCTGTGGCACTAGCTACTTCCTCTGCCTTGATCTTCACATCCTCAATGTCATCCCCTCAGAGAGGCATTCCATGATGACACAGTCTAAACTAGCCATCCAGTCACTCTCTATCTTTTGCATCATTCTACTTGAATTTTTTTACATAGCACTCATCACTATCTGATATCATCCTGTTTTCCTATTCGTTCATCATCTGACTCCTTCCCCTGGAATATTTGTACCGTATCCGTTCTGTGCAGCCCTAGAACACTACCTGGTACACAGTAAGTTCTCCATGAATATGTGCTGCGTGAATAAGTGAATGGATGAACAACCTTATGAGCTAAGAACATTATATTTAAAAGGAGAGGAATATTCCATTATACATGAAGAAACCAAGCTTTAGAAAGGCTAGGTAAGTTGTTGAAGCACAAAGCTTCCATGTGGTAAAACCAGAAACTTGGGGCAGGACAGGTAAGCAAGCCATTGACCTCCACCGTAAAATTAAGAAAGCTAACTTATAGCCAGCAGACCGCTCTTTGGCAAAGATATACCAGGCATAGAGATAGCACTGATCCATGAAGAAAAATAAAATATTCCAATAGTGGCATATTCAGTGCTTTTTACCTGGCGACAATATCAAAAGTGATCCCCCTCAGCCCATTTCAAGAAAGGGTTTGGAGCAATGATTCTTACCCTATTGAAGGGTTATAGACAATTTTGAGAATCTGATTAAAATTAAGAACTTTTATTCTAGGGGAAAAAAGGACTTTTTATATACAATTTCAGAAACTCTTAAACCCAAGTGTAGTTCTGATATGGAAAGAAGAGTTCTGGGGTTTTTCTCTGCAGCATTAAAAGGAGGTTTTGGTCTTCTGGGCAAGGCAGACAGATGTTCTCCCCTCCCTGGAGAAGCAACTGAGCAATGATAATGTACTGAAGGCTGAGCCTTCCCTAACCTTGAAGAGGAAGCCAACTCTTGGTTTCTAATAAATTGAGCTCATGTTTAAAGGACCACCCAGGCCCTTACTGATG
This sequence comes from Pseudorca crassidens, assembly GCF_039906515.1. Lineage (NCBI taxonomy): Eukaryota > Metazoa > Chordata > Mammalia > Artiodactyla > Delphinidae > Pseudorca > Pseudorca crassidens. The sequence goes on from NC_090298.1 coordinate 49,168,020, forward strand.
AATCTTCCATTCTTTCATTCAACAAACATTTGTGAGCACCTACTGTGTGACAGGCATTGTACTAGGCTCAGAGGATACAGGATAGCAAGCTGTGGCCCTTGCCTTCATGGAATCCACAGATGCATAGGGAAGGCATATATACAAAGGGACAATTTCACTCCAGAGCACTGTGGAAATACCCCTCCTATTCCCCTTGCAGTAGGTGGTAAGGATCATTTAATCAGCAGTAGAGTAAGAGAAATCCAAGTCATCAGACTTGGTTTGGCCAAAGGGTTTCTGAGTAAGGTCCATAAAACACATTTTTGAATACACTTTCTAGGTTTTGTTATATGATGCGCATGATTTACTTGAATTATACAGACCATCTGGAACGTATACCGCTGCTGGACTCAACAGCCGACTTCTGAGAGAATGGGAATAAGGCTTGATGAAACTGCCTCGGAACATTTTGATCTCACCTACTTTTGAGCTGCAGAAGTTATACTTTACTAAAAGCTAGAGACACCTGGGACTTTGAGGAGAGGAGAATCCTTCTTTTAGCTAAAAGCATTTTTATACTAAATATAGTGTAAATGTATAAACAGTTTGTACTACTCAGCCACATTCCCACTCTTTAGCCTCCATAAATGTGAAAAGGGTAACATTAACTGAAGAATAAAATGCTGTGAAGACACATAGAAGAGGCCTTTAAAACCAGGTTTGAAGGAGCAGAGAAGCCCACCTAAAGGATAATCAGGAGTTAGCCAGTTTTTTGACACACGTTGTGTCCAGGCAAATAGAAGAGCATATACAAGGGCAGAGAGTCAAGAAAATATTCAGAATTCTGCAGTCCACCTCTGCATTGGTGCACTGGCCTTTAATCTGGGCAATAACACTGGTTGAGCTTCTAAATTTCCAAATCAGCTTATCTAGTATCTAACAGATATGTCCTTTACCTTCCCTTAATCTGCAACAGAAACAAACGCTTTATATTCTCTTTAGAGTATAACCTCAAACGTCTTTGAATTATAACACTGAAAATGAGAAATCAATCCTTCTCTTGCTAAAAGGTTTAAAAATGCTTTGAGAGTGGTTGAGTTTCCTCAACTATCTAGTAGTTTATGAGTTCAGGGTGTTTATGTTCAACAGCCTAATGCTTATGCATTAACAGTTTATACCATTCTTGTGTTTGTATCAGCCCAACCACCATTTTAAACCACTGCTCTTTTGGAGTTTGCAGCACATTCAAATTGCTACACTTTCCAGCCAGTTCTAATTTCAGGTCATCCAGCAGCAGGCTAAGAGGAAGTCACCTCATTCACCCTCTATAATAGTAGTCCCTACCATTGCTTGAACACATTTCTTATGCTAAAAATGCTGTTACGTATATCTCATATAATCTTCACAATATCCCCAAACAGTGGGAATCATTTCCCCTATGGTGCAGATGAGGAAACTGCAGCTCAAAGACATTAAGTAACTTACACAAGATCAGACAGCTAGACAGTGGGAGAATGTGACATCTGTGCTATTTATTATTGTATGTTTTGTAAGACTTCCAGTAATGTATTCTAATCATAAGTTCACGTTGGTTTGAGTCCCTTTCTGAAAGTTTCTGAACATTAAGTATTACTAGGTGTTCCTCTTACTGGAATTAACTTATATAAAAAGGAAAAAAATATTGTACTATTGCAGTCTAGTCACATAATTTCTCAGTAAGTACTCCTTGATTTAATTTAAATGTTTGTCTGACTTGACTCCTTCCTCAGATCATAAGCTCTTTGAGGCCAGGACATAAAGAGTCTCCTTTATGTCTGGAAGTATTTTACATTAGAGAGATTCAATGAGGGTCCAACAAAAACTAGGTCATGAATTTACAGTGGGACTTCAAACTGCAATTATGCTTCTTAACATAAGGATTTCCATTTATATAAAATTATTTCCTTTTTGTAAAGATAATAACAATAAAAAGAAGAATTTATACACACACTGCAAAAAGAATGGAAGGAATTACACCAAAATAAGAATAATAGCTCTCTTTGGTGACAGAATTATGGATAATTATGTTTCTTTTACTGTTTTGTTTTTCTGCATTTTTATATTAGCTATACTCTTAAATTTTCTACAATCAATAGGTAGTACTTAAATAATTAGAATAAATTATGTTAAAATATTAAAATCTAAATCAACTAGTTAACATCAAAAACTTTAAAAGCTTCCATTCCCTTCCAGATGTCATTAGCTTTTGTTTGGGGAAGTTCTACTTCATAGGACTCTTCATTCTGTTCAACTACTAATGACATACAACAATTTTCTCTTGAGTACTTTACACATCCCTTTATTGTCCTTTCTCCTTGGTGACTAGTGCCAGCACCTCTTGAATTCCTGCAAATTTTTCTGTGCTAGAAAAAGGAAAGTCAAGTGAATCAAATGTATCACTCTCAAATTGGACAATTTTGTAAATAGATTCCTGATGCAGAGCTGAATATATCAAACATATAGAATAGGGCTTCCCTGGTGGTGCAGTGGTTCAGAGTCCGCCTGCCGATGCAGGGGACCCGGATTCATGCCCCAGTCCGGGAAGATCCCACATGCCGCAGAGCGGCTAGGCCTGTGAGCCATGGCTGCTGAGCCTGTGCGTCCGGAGCCTGTGTTCCACAACGGGAGAGGCCACAACAGTGAGAGGCCCGCATACCAAAAAAAAAAAAAAAAGGAAACAAACATATAGAATGACACTTTTGTCCAAGGCTACAAGCTTTCCAAGTTGACGACTGCAGCAACTAAAGCTGACAGTAAAATGAGTTAGGTAATTTTAAAAACAAAACAAAGATTAAAGTAATAGAAGTAGGCACCCAGGAAATATCAAGAACAAATAAGTTTGCAGTGTTTGTTATTGTCATGGTAAGCTTGCTGTCGTTGTTGTGGATACTATTTATCAATAACAATGATGAATATTATTAGTTAACTTTTCTGGCAAAGTGCTTTTTTCTCTCTTTTGCTACGTGTAATTTCTATGGTCAGAGGAGAAGAGTCAGGGCTAATGTATGTCAGTACAGGCTCTGAAGTACTCTTCCAATGTTCACTATATCTGTAACATAAATGTCCCATGTCACCAACTAAGTTACAAAATAAGTTCACATTTCTTTTTATGTCCTAACCATAGTGATGCTAGACTCTTAAATGCCCATAGTGAGAGGAAGTCAAAATTTTCTATAGGTATTTCACAGCCTAAGTAATTTCTGGGACTCTTGAGACCATTTGTTCATGTTCTGCAAATTAGTCCTAGTGCTTACTTATCCCTTTTCCCACTCTGCCCTCCAAACTCTACAATACCCGAGCTTTCATGTCTCATTGTGTCATCACAGAATGCACTCCCCAGGCTAACCACTCTGTGCAGATTTTATCCAAGCATGGACACTGTTCTCTTCTTGATAGCCTTAAAGGCACAGCCAAGACCAGTCAGTGTTGGCCAAAGATAGAGTGAAAGTTTGGCCTGTATAGTAGTGAGTGCTAAGAATAGCCTACTCTTGCATTACTGTTGCCACTCCTAGAGCTCACAAACTCCAAAGCCAACTTCAGAGTCTCTGCCTCCCTCTCAGGTGATTCCAGTGTAATGGTAAGATCAACTCATCTTGTATTCCTCTTTCCACCACCTTTGATGGGAATCTCTAGACCACTTTATCCAATAGTCATGGACTCCTAAACCTCTGGCCCACATAGTGAAAATGGTCCTTTCCTCCCTAAAATTCAAGATCCACTCTTTTTCCACAAGCATGGCAGAGTGAAAACAGCAGGAACCGTCAGGGGAATTGTTCATACCCACTTACATGTTGAAATTCAACCTCCATGGCTCAGACAGGGCTACCACAATACAGACAGTGCACTTCCAAAAGTCTGTGTTGTTCATTCTTAATTAACTCTGTGGCAGGTACAATGCTACATAGTCCCCAAGTTCCATTTCCTTTTCCTCTTTGTGGGCACGCAAGAAGATAGTATTCCTGAACTCCTTCGCATGTAGGCTGGAACCATATATCTAATCCGGCCGACGGGCTGTGAGTGTGGTCTTCTTTACTGAGACAGTGAAAAGTCCTTGTACAATCCTCTATCTCTCTTTTCCTCTGCCATAGTGGCTACAGAAACTAGATTATCCAGATATGAATGGCCTGGATGCTTGAGTGACTTCCTGTAAGGGAGCCACCCTAGAGAGCTAAAGTTACCTTGGAGAGGTGGTTAAAAATAAAAATTTACTAAGTCCTATTATTTCGTAGTGTGCTGGGTTCAAAGACATACATTGAGAAGATAGATATGTTTCCTACCTGAGTGATCTTAAGAATTATTTCAAGCTAAGGAGTTTGGAACCTATCTTAAGAGCAATCACGGGAGCTGGAAGGATTTTAAGCAAGGATAGACCATGGTCCAATATTTGTCTTAGAAAGATCTCTGTAAAAGACCTGTGAGGAAAATATTTAGGGGAAAAGGAGTAGTGAGAGTAATCCAGGGAAGAGCTGGTGATGGCCTGAACTAGTACGGTGGCAGCAAAAATAAGTGGAGATTGGAGATGCAGTGGGTACAGAGAGAAATAGATGGATGAGATAGGTACAATCCACATGCACATGAAAGTTTAAGTTCCTCTTAGCTTTTTCTTTAAGAAGACTGCTTTACAAGAATTTGTATGCATTTTTACAATTTAGTAATGTTTCAAAATAAGCAAAAAAGCCTTAGCTCTGAATCAGCACTTCAGCACTCTCAGCAGCATAAGGCCTCGGTGAGGACAGCTCTCTAGTGTTCAGAATCCTCTGCTAGAAAACTCTATCTTCACAGCTAAGGGAGATCCCTGCCTCTGATACAGAGAGCCTGAAAACTCAGAATATGGTGGGAAGAACTGTATGTGGAGCTATCAAGAACTGTATGATCTTAGAAGCTGTTGTGGCCTCTCCCATCGCGGAGCACAGGCTCCGGACGCGCAGACTCAGCAGCCACGGCTCACCGGCCCAGCCGCTCCGCGGCATGTGGGATCTTCCCAGACCGGGGCCCGAACCCGTGTCCCCTGCATCGGCAGGCAGACCCTCAACCACTGTGCCACCAGGGAAGCCCTCTCCTCTTCTTATTAAACACAAAGCTCTTTATCTCTTCCAGTCAACCAACCACAGCTCTCCACTTCAGCCCCTTCTCTCTCTCCAAACACCCATAGAGTAAGTTTCCTTTGGCCTCATGATAGAAGTTAAACTCAGATGTCAAAGCCTATGACTCAGAGGAGTTTAAGGATTCACCCCTTCTCACACTTTCCTCGCCTTATCCTCACCTTCTTAGGATAACGGAATCTCCCCTTCTCCCTCCTTTATGACACCAACAAACTTCAACCTTTCCCCTTATGCAGTCACTGTATTTGAATATGTTTTGAACAATTAACTCCTTTTTGAAATATTGTTGCTTTATTTCCTTTTTCTAAATAATATATAAAGTAGGCTTATAGAAAGTAAAATGTACAGTTACATTCTAAAGTTTATTTTGTAATATATTTGTTACTTAATTACTTTTTAACTTTGATTTTGGAGATGGAAATCAACTATAGTTGAAACAGTAAGTAACTGATTAGAAAACTCTCAGAAAAGCATGAGAAGAAACTGAGAGCAAACAGTAATAGACCATACATTTTCTTTGTCACCTCATGGTTGAAGAGGATGTATTTCAGGCCAGAATTAAGGATAAACCTTAAGACCCCTTGTTTTTACTTTGTTGGTCATGTAGCAGACACCTTTGATGCTCCGTTCCATCAGTCATTTCCAATTCCAGCCACAGCTGTGGTGGACAGCTCCCATGGGAGTGCAGACAAGCCTCCCTGGCAGCACCCCACCTCAACGTGCTGGACATCTTTCCTCTTTCTGCTGACCAGCCTCCTCTCCCTTGGAAGTGCAATGAAGGTAAGGGAATGTCAGGGATAAATAGGTTCCCTCCTATACCAGTCCAACTTTTCATTTTCATATTGGGGTTAAAAAGTTGATGACTTGATAAACTAGAACCCATGCTGACTTTGTATTAGAGGTAAGGGAAGATATGAAATAATAATCAGTACTGGTACCAGTGGATGGGAAAGAAAAAGCTATTTAGAGATAGTATGGTGACCCTTGTCGAATAAACCATGAAAATGTCAAATGTTCTTTAGCACAGTAATGCCCAGAGCTACGGTTTTAAAGTGAAAAAGGTCAAAGTCATGCTAACAAGAAAAATAGGCTTTCTTCATATGAGACTAAACAGTATGGACATCAGAAACATCAATGCTAGACTTGGCAAGTTGGGTTGGGTTCTTAGGAAAACTAGTAAGGAAACTCTTACTCATGGAAAAACTAAACTGGAACTAGAGAACTTTCAATTTGTGGGACAGGGACCAACATCCCAACCTTGTGCAGTTGACAGTGACCAAATGAAGAAGAGATGCTATTTTCATCCAACCAAAGCCTGAGGCTCTCATCTGTATGGTCTCGTACCATACAGAGAGGTGTTGAGGGAACAGACCTGAAAATTCTCCTCCTGTGTAGAAGGAGGTAAAAAAAATGTCCCAGAAGGCCGTAGACACTGGACCAGGGAATTCCAAAGAGAGGACTGTGTGGAAAGGAAGAAAGAGGTGGGGAGAAAGAGCATCCAGAGGCCTAAGTCTATGGACTTTTCCACTGCATGGTACAAAAGGACAGATTAAGTTACCACTTCTCCTCCTGCCACACTACGCTGGGTTTTCTGAGACCCACATGGCTCTTCAAAAAAGAACATTTTATACTTCTATCATAATGTCAGTTGTGTCGGTCTGGAGAGCCCTGGCAGAAGCTCTGGTGGAGACAGGACTGGAGGGCATCACGGCATTGGTGCAGGGGCTTCTGTAGCCATTCCAGAGCCTTTGTGCAAACTAGAAAAATGTAGCTTGCACTGCTGAGCTAACTGAAAAAGATGTCTTTATAGGATGAATAAGGCACCCCTTCTTCCAGCAGACATACACCAGTCACACAGCTTGATGAGCAGGTTATGGACTAAAGATTTTAGCCTTCCCTCACTCCATCAGTCCAGAGCCTTTATGCAAAGCACAAATAGCACAACACTGTGGCCCTGAACGAGTGAGAGAGCAACATTCAGCAGCATCCCTATTCCTCCACTCACACACTAGAGAACAGCTGACAACAGAGAGAGAGAAGGAGCAGCCTCGCCCCAACACCACTTCCCACGGACCCTGACTGATGTCCTGACTGTGCTCGAAGAATGGGAATGAGCTTCTCCTGCGTTTCAGGGAAACAGAGAAACAGGCACAAGGTACAGGTACAGTGCATGCTGGAGGATGTAAAACAGAGTGAACCTGACAGGGAGAGGCAAGGAGAAGAATCGTGGAGGAGGAAGAGCTCACATGGGCGTATGGGAGTGTGGAAGCACAGATGCAGAAGCTCCGGCTTGGCCACGGGGAACGCAGCGGCAGGAGTGGCACCTTCATCTCACCCTGCTTGTGCTTCCACCCAAAACCTGGTCTCATCTCCACACAGGAGGGAGACAGTGGCCCAGGCCACTGTGCAAAGAGAAAGTCAACCCCAAGGGGTAGATAAAAATAAAAATGCATAGTAAGAAATTTTTAAGTAACAAAAAGATTTTTTTTAATCTTAGAGAACATCCCAAGAGGTGAGAGCAGAAGGGAAAAGGGCCCCCCTTGGCCTCCAGGCCAGCTGACAACACTGACGCTAGGCACAGGGATGCACAGTGCCTGAGTCTGTAAGTCGCCACCATTACACTTTCTTTACTGTCGGCAGGTTCTGTTTGGACAGGCTATTAGAACCGCCATTCTAAACGTTCTTTCGATTTAAAAAAGATGTATCACTAACCTAAAAGCTGGCTTGGACTGTAGTTATAAAAACTTAGGAAATGGGGCCGAAGGAGCACACATCCTGTGATATAACCTGGAAAGTTTTGAAACAAAATCAATTTCATGATACCTTGTCTACTTTCCATTTTTCACTTTTCATAAAATACAGGCCCCCAAAAAAGGGCAATGACTTTGAGTTCTGTATAAAAAATGAGCTTCCTCTGTACACATATTTAAATCTTAGGAATTCTGATAAATTAGACAGTGACTAATCTGAGTTCCCTTCCTTTATTTATTCATTTAACTATGATTGCGTGGGGGTGACACAGGATTCCTCTAGATATTGACTGAATCATAATTAAAATATATTTACAAAATTTATATTTGTGAATAATTTTCAGAAACATATTTTCTGAAGAAGGTACAACAGCAAAATGTTCCTGGGTGTAGCTCATCTAGAGAAACACTGACCAATTTTAGCAGAAAAGATAGTGCAGAGGAATACTGCATCTGATTTCTGCATTTAGGTGCAAGAGAATTTTCATTTGACTTTTCTTCCTTTCTTGACAGGTTTGGGCTAAAATATGGAGAAGTGCTCAGCCAGTGAGTCTGGATTGCCTGATGATGAACACTCCTTATATAGAGTTTATCCAACAAACACTGGTTGAGCACCTGTACATAACAAGTCCAATCTAAGTGCCAGGGACTACAAAATGGATCAGACCTACCCTCAAGAAACTGCCATCTAATAAAGGAGCTAGACTCTAAAAAAAAAATAATTACAGCATCTTCCAGTAAGACCATTTCTAAAGGTACAAAGTAGAGTAGTAATTATCCGTTATGGTGTTTTGGGCTACAAATAGGAGAAAATGGGATTAGGTATGCCTTAAATGATAAGAAATGTATTATCTCATCTGAAAGAAGTTCAGGGTAAGCTAATTCAGTGACTCAAAAACTCATCAAACACCCAGATTTTTACTTGGTCATTTTCAGCATGTTGACTGTTACCGTCATGGTTGGCTCTAATCATCACAAGATTGTTGCCACAGTTCCAGGCATCACATCCTCACGCAGAAGCAGAAAAAGAAGAGTTTCTCTTAACATGTATTTCCTTTAATAAGAAAGGAAAACTGTTCCAGAAGTCTCCTAGCAGACTTCCTCTCAAGTCTCATTGGCCAGAATTGTATCTCAAGATGCCTAAACTAATCACTTGGAGGAGAAATCTGAGTCTCTGATTAACTCTGACCAACCATAAATCACCCCTTAGAGCTACAACAGGATTATCCCCAGGGCACAGGCTACAGATTCTCTTATCAGAAAGTAAGCAGAAAAGCAGAAGGAGGAAAGAGGGAAGGGGGAGGAAGAGGACAAGAAGAAGAAAAAAAAAAAAACTAGGCTGTTGAGGAGAAAGGTGTGCCATAAGTGGCCTAAACATCAGAGCATCATTCCTGCCTAGAGGCATCAGGAAAATCTTCCCAGAACAATGAAAACAAATGTTAAAGGCTGAGGAAGAGTCAACCACAAACACAGGCCCAACACTCTGCCTGCACATGGAAGAACCATTCCAACTAAATACAGACCCTCTTCCTCGTCAGGGCTCAGCCAAGAACAATGTCTGTCTTTTATCTCAAAGAGGCAGCAGGTGCTGCCAACCCCGTCGAGGCTATTCACCAACTGAGGTACCTAAGCCATGGTTGAGGCCTCACCTCAAATTTGTCCACCGCAGAAGAGTGTAAATTGTTTTCTCTTCAAATACAGAGGGAATTAGTTATGACCTTTAAAGTTTAACTTCATACAAAACTCAGTACCTTTCAAATTGTTGACAAGTGGCAAGAGAGAGCAACAACAACAAAATAAAAATAAATACGCAGACTTAGAGAACAAACTTATGATTACCAGGGGGGAAGGGAGTGTGGGAGGGATAGTTAGGGAGTTGGGGATTGACATGTACACACTGCTATATTTAAATGGATAATCAATAAGACCTACTGTATAGCACAGGGAACTCTGCTCAATATTATGTAACAATCTAATTGGGAAAAGAATTTGAAAAAGAATAGATACCTGTATATATATGTATAACTGAATCACTCTGTTGTACAACTGAAACTAACACAACATTGTTAATCAACTATACTCCAATATAAAATAAAAAGTTAAAAAAAAATTTTTAAGTAAATACACAAAGATTTCAGAGTGGACATTTGGTGATGCTGTCATTGACCCTTCTTTAGAGAAACATGGGCTCCTAGGAAGGCAGAATAACTCAGGGCTCTCTGAGCCCAGCAGGTGCTGAGGAAGAGCCCATCAGAAAAAAAAGAGGGAAAGTAAAATTCACACAAACTCCTCACACTGTTCCACTTGAATAGAAAATGGTACAAAGATGAAAATAGAGAAGGCACACAGCAAAGCCCAGTAACCTACAGCCCTGCTAAATAGAAAACACAGAGCCTCACCACAGGGCAACTCCATAAAGCCACTCTGGATGCTATTTTGCTAATTGTGTTTGCTATGACACCAAGCACCGCTTAGGCCGGCTCCCAGAGTGTCTCCATAATGGCAATCACTTGCCAGGAGGGAGAGTGATTTTTATTTGATATCCATACAAAGCAGAAGCAAATGAATTACCATAATGAGAAGCAACATAATGATGTAGAGATGTACAAACTGCCATGGTGTTTAATAACAACAAAAGCCTTCCCTTTTGAATTAAATTTGCAGGAAGATTCTTATTGAAGCATTATTGTACTGAAACCAAGTTGTTCAAAAAAAAAAAAAAAACAACCACACTCCAAAGTATTTCAGGCCTATGATTACTAGAAAGGTTGTTAGGAGAATATTTTTCAATTTTTATTCTCAGTAAAATAGACTTAGTTGTAGCACTACACAGCTGCGATTTGTGGAGTAAATGGCAAAGCTAAATGTGCCGAAACCCAACATGTTCCCTGAGCAACAAAGGGATGGAAGGCAAATGTTACAGTATTATTGACAACACTGGTAATGCCTGTATAAGCATCTGCTTCATAAAGGGGAAAAAAACCTACATTATAAACAAAAGGAATTTCCAAACAAGGCCTGCCAGCTCAAATTCTGGCTTTGATTTGAATTTTTACTTGTTAGTATAAGTATTTCCTCTTTTTACCTTATCCCTTCAAAATAATAAATTCTCTGATTTGCATTCTGGAAACCTCCCTATGACTGACTCCACTTTTTCTTTCTCTAAAATTATTTTCTATATTTTCTGATATTTACCTCTTTCCCACCACTTGGTTTTTCAACAATGGATAAAGGTATTGTTGAATAGCATGGCATTAATTTAAACCTGTTTCCATGATCATCCTGAGGGTGTTGTCCTCTTAGACTGGGTCCAGTATTTGAATGGAATGTGTCCTTCACCACCTTGCTGCACCCCAACCCTTTCAATGCTACCATTTATATCCATTTGCAATACAACAGCCTGGTTTCATTAATGGACAAACCCAGAGCTAAATCATGGCCCGCATTAGACTGAGCTAGACTTGGGCAAAATCTGAGGTGGAATATTATAGGACTAGAAATTGGGAGACTTGGGCTCTGGGTCTAGCTCACCACTAAAGGTGATGGAGGCAAACCAACTTCTTTGTGTCTGTCTCAGTTTTCCAGCTGTAGAATAGGCATAATATCTGCTCCACCAACATCATAGGAGTGTCCTGAGAGTCAAATCATATTCAAGTGTTTGGTAAACTGTTATGACTATGTTCGTGAGAAACAACAGAGGTCTTTTAGTAAGCCCAAACCACACCCAGAGACTCATGTAATTTATAAGGATCCATATTTTGGTTTTTGTCCTTTTATCATCCAACAAATATTTATTGAGCTTCTTTAATTTATTATTATTCTATAACTTATTGATGCAAGGCACAATCCTTAGTGCTATGGAAATATGTATATCATGATGTCTGCTCTGAAGGAAGTTATAAACAAAGTGAGAGAGAAGATAAAAAGACAACGAGGAATAGAGTTTGTACATAAGTACCAATGGGAAACAGTGTAACACAGTGATAGTAAGTACAGGCCTTGGCATCATAACTTCTGGGTCTGAATCCTGGCTCTATCATTAAATGTGGCCTTGGCAAGTTACATAACCTCTCTCTACCTCAGTTTCCTCATCTGTAAAATGGGGACAATAATACCTACCTTATGAGCTGCTTGTGAGGAGTAAATGTGTTAATACATAAACAGTTCTTAGAAAGTGCCTGGCACATACGTGGGACACACAATGTTAGCTGAGCATCAAGACACCTTGTGGTACAATTATTAAGAGGGTGAGAGAGCATTAAAGATCATGGTCAAGAGTGGCTCAGGGGTGGGACTTGCCTGGTGGTCCAGTGGGTAAGAGTCTGAGATCCCAACACAGGGGGCCCGAGTTGGGGAACTTGATCCTGCATGCATGCTGCAACTAAGAGTTTGCATGCGACTACTAAAGATCCTGCATGCCACAACAAAGATCCCACGTGCTGCAACTAAGACCCGACACAGCCAAAATAAGCAAACAATAAATAAAATAAATATTTTTTTTAAAAAAGAGAGTGGCTCAGGGGTCCTGATCTAGGGTTAAAAGTTGGTAAGGCTCAGTGGAGGTAAAGTGAAGGGGATGAGGAACTAGACAGCAGAAGCATTCTGGACAGGTCAAATGGCCTGCATTATGGTTCCAAGCCCAGTTTGTGTAAGACACATTTTGGGGTAGTATGAAGAGAAGAGTTAGGGTTTCCAAGTGGAGACAGTGGGGAGAAAGGGCATTGAAACTAGGTACTCTAGATGGGATGAGAGCTAACTGCTTACATATCCATGGCCAAAAGCTGGAGTGAGCAAGAGGGCCATATTTCAGAGCTTCCAGCAGACTTTGTTTCTCTACAAACTATAGTTTGAATTTACCTTTGGAAGTGTACTGCTTTTGTGTTTTGGAGAGAAAAACAAGCACTTTAACAGGCTTTTTGGTCCTACAAAGATAAATCTAAATATACTATATCTGGAACTATGAAGTTCTTCACACTGGGATGTTAAACTGCTTTGCATAATAATGTTGAGGTCATCCCATCAGGCTTGCATGAAATTCACAGGATTCTACCTATAGGAACGGAGAAAGGAAAGGAGGGAGAAAGGGACATAGGAAGAGGGTGAGGAACTAGTTAAAAATTGTGATCACTACTGCCACAGGAGAGGGTAGGAACTTAGATTCTGCTGTTCTATGGTTTTCAGATCCTGTGCCTTAAGTGGTATGAGTATCCCACTGAAGTTAAAATAAACCTTAACCCAGAACAGCTACTTCATCTGATGTTCTGCTGAGGAAATGGTGACCTATTCCAAACTTAAAGGGCCATCCAGGCCCTGCTAGGCTTACTGAGAAAGGTGTGTCCATCTGTAATGTGGCTCTCCTCCAAGTGGTTTCCAAAGTTAATTCCTTACGCAGATTTTGCCTAACACACTAACTTTAGAACCTAAACCTCAGAAAAGATCCAGCCCCGATGTACAAAAGATTGTTTTATTGTGGGTAGAGTTATTCCAACAGATGTTTATGGAGTAGAGGGGCTAGTGGAGACCAGTTATGAGGAGGAATACGGGCCTTCTTCAACCCTCTCTTTTGGGGGCTCATGTGCTGTGGCCTGAACTTCAGATAGGGAAGACAGCTACCATCTGTCTTAGTGAAGGGAGGTAATGAGGTCCCTGCAAAAAGGTTTCAGAACAGGAGCTGAGACGAGAGACACAGTGGGGCTCCTGAGGGAGAACTCGGCCTCTGGACTCTGCAAGAATTCCTATCTAGTATTCAGAGTTAAGGGGTGGAGGAGTCTGCATCATAGTTTCTTCGGCTATCCCTTACTTTTCAGTGGAGTATTTGTTTTCAATCATGAGGCCTGATCCAGACTATGCTTTGGACCAAGTGGTAAAGGATCTCAGAAAACAAGACGGAGCAGGGGCCTAGGGAAGCCAAAGTCAAGAAGATGAGAGTGTCTGTGAGGAAGTGACCGGGTCTGGCCCGAGTACTACTGCCCCTGGTCAGGAAGCTTTCTGCTGAAAATATTCTACTTCGGTGAATACCTGTCCTCCACAAGCACATGTTAAATGGGAGCCACTGTACATTATCCCTGATCAAAGCAATGAGAAAATTTCTCTCAGAGGAGCAGGACCGGGCCCTGAGAAAGGGTGTTCTCTTTCCAACAGGAAGCCTTTTGGGAGCACCCAGAGCCTGCCTTGTCATCCCACAGCACACACTGGCTACTCATTACTATAACTGCCATTTTATTCTTGGGAAGAAAGAACCAAAGTGAAAGTTGCTGTGAACAACAGACAGGACTTGGATGCTGATGGGATGACTGGAGAAAACCACAGAAACTTCTCATTTCCTAGTTTGCTTCCTCACCCATCCCCATATGCACACTCCATCTCAGTGAAATGTGTCATTATTTCCTAGCTTGGATTTCACATGCCAACAAAAAAATCAGAACTACTTTATAAACACTGGTCTTAACGGTGCCAGGCAACTGGCAAGAAGTTATAGGAGTCCACAGTCTCTACTTGCTTTTTATTGCAGACAGCACATTCCTGGAGACCATGTCATAAAGTGGATCATTGAAAAGCAAATTACATTTTCCCACAGGAACAATGTTATAATTAGAGGCTGTATTCCTGACAAAGGACTTGGCTTCATGTAAATAGTAGACATGAAAGAAAATATTTCACAAAAGCAAAGATTCAAGAACTATAAATCCTTATAATTGTTTAAAATAATAAAATTTTCTCCAAGTATTACAAACCAGGCAGGATTAGAGGGAGTACACACTGATTATTCAGGGACTCCAATGTACCATAAAGTGTATATTAAATTATAACTACTGTGTCATAAATTAGAACCCAAAACTAACTTTAATATAGTCATTACACACTTAATTAACAATGCGAAAGCAGTGAAGTACCGTGGTTAAATGTGGCACTGCATGTTAGGAGATCTAACCTGCAGACTTGCCCCCTAGACTCGGAGCTCTGTAAAGCCAGGGGCTGGACCAGCCTATGTATGTAGGTAGTACCTGCACAGAGCCTGACTCGAAATCATCTTTACAATGAATCGTCCAGGTCTGGGTTGTCCTTTGAGTAGTAAATCACTTTCTCTGAGTTTTTGTCTCTCCATCTGCAAAACAAAGCAGCTGAGCTGTAAAATCTCTAAGGTCCCTACCAGCTCCTCTAGGACTGCCATTTTGCTCTCTTAGAATTCAGAAGAGTTTCTGGGTGTGGTCAGCTGTTACTTTGGTGAGCCTCAATTTGAACCTCTAGTATTCATCTCCTTCTGTAGTCCCCATATTCTGGGCTTGGCCACATGAATGGCTTTGGCCAATGGGACTTTGACAAGCAAGATACAAGCAGAGGCTTAATAAGCGCTTGCACGTCAGGGCTTGTTCCCTTGGCACCCTCCCTCTTGGAACTCAGGTACCATGCTATGAGGAGCCCAAGACTCATAAGGAAGCCACATGGAGGAGAACCAAGAAATCTGGTAGACTTCCCTAGCAGAGCTCCCAGCCAACTGCCAGCACCAACTGCTAGTCATGAGAGTAAGCATCTTGGACATTACAGCCCAGTTGAGCCCCTAGATGACAGCAGCCCCAGCTGACATCATGTAGAGCAGAAGACCCTCCCAACTGAGCCCAGTCAACCCACAGAGTCATGAATGATGATAAAACAGTTGTTTTAAGACACTAAGTTGTGGGCTTCCCTGGTGGCACAGTGGTTAAGAATCTGCCTGCCAATGCAGGGGACGTAGGTTCAAGGCCTGGTCCGGTAAGATCCCACATGCTGCGGAGCAACTAAGCCCATGTGCCACAACTACTGAGCCTGTGCACCACAACTACTGAGCCTGCACTCTAGAGCCCGTGAGCCACAACTACTGAGCCCGTGTGCCACAATTACTGAAGCCCGCACGCCTAGAGCCCGTGCTCCGCAACAAGAGAAGCCACCTCAATGAGAAGCCCACACACCACAACGAAGAGTAGCTCCCGCTCGCCGCAACTAGAGAAAGCCCACTCACAGCAAGGAAGACCCAATGCAGCCAATAATAAATAAATAAATAAAATAAATTTATTTTTTAAAAAAACAAAACACTAAGTTTTGGGGTGGTATTATATAGCAATAGCTAACTGAAACTCTAGGACATAATTTAAATGGCTTTGGGCTTTTGTAAAAAACCAAACTGTCCAAGGAAGACTGAATAATGTCTACTTTTCTCTCCGTGAATTTTCCTATACTGAGAAACACTCAAAATATTCCAATTATCTTAAACTCAAAACACTGCAGTAGTGCTCAACAAATGTGTAGTATATAAAGATGTTTCTCTTCCTGAAAAGTATTTTTCCTCTTTACTTTCTCTTGAGAAAGCAGAGTTGTTCAAATGCACAATCAAATAAAGGCCACAAGGAAATGGTATGTGCTGTTCAGTCATTCTACTTGACACTTTGTTGACAGCTCTCAGAACACTCCCTCACTACTGATAATCCATAAAAACAATTATCAAGCAAAGCAAAGACTTTAAAATAAGAGTGTAGCCTTGTGTCTGGTAAGGCAGAATTTACTTTTTCCTGATAAAAAAGGTGTCGGCATTCAGAGCCGGGGAGAAACGGGCAAATTCAGATGAGACAGTAGGTTTTCCTAAAGTAAAGGGATGAGACCCACAACCTTTCTGTGGGAGATTCAAAATGACTGAAACCTATCAAGAGTGTCCCAGATCAAGGATCAGTGACAAAGGCAATGAGTCTACTGAAATAAAATTAGCATGGGGAGTAGAAAGGGACTGAGTCAGGGGGCCAGGCCCCGATGAAGTCAGGGAGTCAAAGGAATAGTGGTTCTGAACCTGTATTATGCTCTGGGGAAGCAGCTGTGTGAGTGAATAAGAAACGTCTGTCAAGCAGGACCACCTACTCAGCTGCGATATGAAATTTTTCTGGCCAGCCATTAACAAGGGGTGGAGGGTGATCTTTCCTCAGACCTTGAAAAACCAACCTGGGGGTGGGACTGCACTGGTGCATAAGGCTTCAGACACTTTCCTCAGACACTGCCACACTGTCATACCAGGTGAGTCAAGAGGCCTTCTGACTTCCCTGGTTTTGTTGTGTCACCATGTCTGCAGCTTGGCAATGCATTAACCCAAGCAGAAACATGTTCCCAGTGATCGTTACAACATGTTCTCACTCTTAGGGGGCATGTCTAAGCTCTGGCTCTAGCGGCAAGATAGATCCTTAGGACACCAAGGCTCCTAAAGATTATCCCAGGAGTGTCAATCTTCCTCGAATGTCGAGGAAGCTGGACATTCGGTTGGGTGAGATAGCTCAAGCCATTTAATTGGAATCCTAAAAAGAGATATGGTTTTATACCATATCTTTAAGCTGGTAAAGTAGGTTGTGTCCATTTGGGGCATTTCAAAACATCTCTCAGATTATCTAAGATGTGTATAAGAGGTACGTAATCTTTAGTGAATGCTTCCGTGTGCCAGGCACTGTTTTAGACTTTTACATATATTGTTCACTTAATTCTCACATATAATTACGAGGTCAGTATTTTACAGAGGAAATGAGGCACAAGGAAGTAATTTAACTTTCCTTTGGTTACACAACCAGTAAGTGGTGAGGCCAGAATTCAGAGCCAGCGGTGCTCTGAACTACTAAGCCACACTTGCTGCCTTCCTCACATCCCAAGTTTGCTGCCTTGCTTCCACTGAATGTTAGAGGGCATATCACAAAGGAAGGCATCAATGAACCTGAAGGTGAGGGAGTACAGAATATACTTGCTGCTCTGCAGCAGTTATCTCAGGGACCTGCTTTCTCTGTATCTTCCGTTCTTCCATTATAATTAATATACTCAATAGTCTTATCCAGTAAGGATAAAATCTGTTTTTAGCACCTAACCAAACCTAGGTAAGCCACCTGTCAACATCCTCACTGGAGCTTGTCACAATACCTTATGGTACATGAAATCAGTACATTAGGAGTGTGGTCCTGCCTTGCAGACAAAGTTCAGAATGTCAGCTCTCCATTTCTCCTGGCCTGGTTCATTCTGACTAGAACTCTGAAATACAGCTCCCTATATGCTTTGGGCTCTGCATGTATATTGTTAGTATCAATCAGTGGCAGTATTTGCTATTGATATAGCACTTCATATTTGTTAAGACCTTTTCTTTGGGTGTTTGTGCATGGCTGGTCTTTACAGCCACAGCTCTGCACTGACATCACCTGCCCAGGATTATTCCTAAGGGTTAAATGATTTGCTTATGGCAATTGCAGGGGTGCGTGTTAGAGAATACAAGATGAGCAATAAAGAGAAAGTAGAGGAAAGGCACCACAGCCTACTGTTTAGGGGAGTCGGTGAAAAGCTCAGAGAACCAGCAGCTTGACTTTACCTGTTTCTATTTACGATCATAAAATTATTATTACTAATGAGCTTATTTTACATTTTATAGATCCTTTTCAGCTGGTGAGATCCCAAAGGCTTTTGCAAACTGTGTGAGTGGCTTCACTGTTTTCGTGTAGTCATTGCTCTTTCTTCCCTCTTACTAACAGCAGAGGCAGTGACAATAGCAACAATCAATAGATAAAGCCAAACTGTAGACACTATCATTTCCCCCCCAACTCTGTCCAGTGTTAAAAGGGGCTAATCTTTGCCCCCGTGATCCATTTCCTAGGCAGGAAAAGGTGATAGCAGCTCAGCATCCATTGGTGAGGGCTGAATTCCTGCCTGTTTAGACCACCAGGGACAATCAGAGCAAAATGAAACTGCAAACATCAACAGGGGAAAGGCTGCAAAGAATTCCGGCTAGAAATCTTAAGATTTGCTCACATTTGTTACAGTGAAATACAGATTTTAATGCCCTAAAGACTCTAAAACCATAATGCCAACTCTGAGAATGCGAAACACAAAAGAAACAGGGTAAGGTCCTAAAGTATAAGATTTAGAGGAAATGAGTAGAAGGTTGAAATAGAAAAACACGGACATGTGTGGTATAAACACAGAGAAGTCTCAAGGCTAATAGCCAGATTAAAAACTCTGAGTAAGCATCGAAATCCCAAATTCCCAAGCCCCAAGCCCCAGAAGCCGAAGTACCTTGCTGAGAGCATGCTGTCTTGGGGCCTGTTTCCCATTTGTTATTAAGTCTAGTTCTCTGTGGACCCAGAATCCACTTCTTGAGAATCATGATCATCTGCTTGAATTAGAAGGAGATTTTTACTTACCTGGAAATTCTAAAGGCTGTATTTGGTATTAGCTTTTGCTAGCTACCAGAGAAATTCAAGAAATATGGCCTTCTTTATCCTTTTCTCACCCTTAAAAAAACAGTGGATTCGATTCTACACAGTTTGGTTGTGCTGTACTTTATTTCTAATTATTTTAATTATGTAACAAATACATTTATAGCATTTACCATGTGCCAGACACTGTTCTAAGTGCTTAACAATATCACTCATTCAATTGTTACAAAAACCCTAAGAGACAGTTACTATTGTTTTACATAAGAAGAAATGTACAGATGAGGAAACTGAGGCACAGAGAGGGTACGTAACTTGCATAAGATCACACAGCTAATGAATGGTGAAGCCAAGATTTAAACTCTAGGAGTCTGACTTAAGTCCATGTTTTTACCACTCTGCTATGCTGCTTCCCTTATATGTGCTAAATTATGCACACAAATTTTGAGGGGCAGTTTTCCTCCCATCTTATTAACCTTAAATGCTAAGACATTTTTCTCCTAAAGGAATGAGCCATGCATTCATTAGTGGTGCTTCACTTTTGTCTTTCTTTAACTGCTTTATAACTTCAAAAAAGGGAGGGTGGGTAAAGTTAGAAAGGGTGTGACATACACAGGAGGACGGAACAGAGTGATGAGCACTTGGGTTCAAATCCTGGCTTTGCCACTTAGTATTTGTATGACTTTGAGCAATGTACTTAATTTTTGTGCCTCGGTTTCCTGATCTGTAAAATGAGGATAATAATATTACCTACCTCATAGGTTGTTGGGAGAATTAATTGAAATAATACATGTAAAGTACTAATAGCGACTGGCTCTAGGGAGCACTCCATGAAAACTGCCTATTACAGTGAGAAATTGGACAGTGGAATATAATGAGAATTAAATAGAAGACCTAAAACAGACAGAGCCATCTCTCCTTTTCCCTAGCAGTTCTCTGGGGAAATTTGTGTATGGTGCCTACATCAATGAGAGCAACAGGAAGGCCTGCCCACCTTTGAGGTATGAACTGCAGTGTAATTTCTGAAATCCCCACCTCTTGCCTCAGAGGGCCCAACTCAGCCCAGCCAGCCCCTGCTCCCCTCCCTGTACTTCGTGCAGACCCAACTCAGTACCACAGTTCCCACTGGCCACCAGAGTGGAGCTGCTGCTTAGGCTACCATGTGGGCAATTGTGAGTGCCGACTGGCTTGGTCTGGAGTCGGGGCAGGAATCAGCCCTGGGACCAGGTATCTGGGAGGAGTGGTACATAGTCCTGCCAGAGCACTATACTCCATGGTGAATTCTGCCCCTCTGGGAAGCGGGCAGGAGAGTCCAGCCTGAGGCTGCCAGACTGAGGCCCCGAGGATGACTGTTTCTACTTTTGGTTGTTTCTCTTTTCCTTTTGCTTTTAATTACATAAATAATGTATGCCTGTTGAAGAAGGACTGTGAAATAATACAGTAAAAGCCCTTCCTTACCCCACTGCCTTATCGCACTCCCCAGAAAAAAAGCCAGTTAGCAATATAGAGAGTTCCTTATCATTTCAGACTTTTGTATACCTCTACACACCCAGAGTGCTCTCTTGTTACCAAAAAAAAAAAAAGGAGGGGGAGGACCATCCACACTGTCTACAGTCTTCTTCACCTTGTTTCCCTTAAAATATACCACCTACACCTTTCCAAGACAGAACACTTAACTCATTTTTACCAACTGCATTTTTATCCATTGTATAGAGCTTCAAATTTTATTTAACCTTTGCCCCAATGACAGTCATTTTGGTTTTTGTTGTTGTTTGGTTTGATTTTTTTGCCATAATATTCAGTGTTCCTGAGAAAACCCTCATACATGTATACAGCATTTCAGCAAGAAAGATTCTTAGAAATGCACCTGCTGGTTCATAATATGTATGTATTTTTTTAATATGTGCTCAAAATTGAGACGAACCATTTCCTAAATAATATGCAAACTCCTGTTATGATTGCTGTCAAAAAAAAAAAAAAGGTGACTGATAAGAAATTTACACTTCAAAGGAAGGGCACTGATGAATACTTCTTTGTTTTAACATGATGTTTTTCTTATTTACATAATTTTTTTAAAACCTCCTGGTTTGGAGAATACAACATTAAGATATACCATGAAGCAAATCACATTTTGTAATTAAAACTTAGGAGATAAATCAAAGGAAGACAAATGAACCAGTTCCAAAGTATTCTGCTCAATAATGATATGTGCTCAAACCTCATCATTGCCTGACATTTCCCTTCAGTGGTTCTCACAGTTATTCTAAGCAGTTGTTTAAGCCCCAGACCAATCTGAATCAGAATCTTTGGAAGTGTGACTTAAGCAACTGTTTTCAAATGTTTCCAGGTGATTCTGAAATATGGTGAGATTGAGAACACAGCTACAGTCCTTCCTTTTTGGAACTTCTGAAATTTTAGCAGAAAAGTAACATAATCGTTCGGTGGCATGGCAATAATAAAAGAACACTGAATAATAAAAGAATATCAAATTCTCTAAATTTTAAACGGATTGAATTTACAAAAGAAATGCAACTTCAAATATTCTTTTATTTTCTTGAATTAATCATCTTGCAATAAATAGTTGTTCGCACCACAGAGATTAAAGAGACCAGAGTAGTGGTTACTAGAGAGGGAGGGGAGGGGAGAGGACGAAATGGGTAAAGGGGAGCAACTATATGGGGATGGATGCAAACTAAATTTTTGATGGTGAGCATGCTGTAAGGTATATAGAAGTAGAAATATAGTGCTGTACATGTGAAACTTATATAAGGTAATAAACCAATGTTGCCTCAATAAAAATAAATCTAAAGTAAAAATGTAAGTACATAAATTACATACATACACGCACACACATACATAGTTGTTGTGACTCCAACCAGATCAGAGTATCTGTGACAGGCAGATGTATCATTCTAGAGAAATCAAACGATAGAATAAGTTGAAATGTTGAAGAAAAGAAAGAAGGGCAGCAGATAGAGCCAGGCAGGGTTAACACATATAGTGTCAGTCAAATAGAAGTTTTTGAAGCCAGAAGCCACAGAAAAATTCTTTGGAAGGCCAGGGCTCTCTGAGCTTCAATTTTTAAGAATAGATGGGCTCTGTCCAATGACAGACAGATAACAAGACTTGGTAAATGCTTATTATTATGGTGGTAGTACAATCACATCCTAAGAAAGGACAAAATAATAAGAGAAGAGATTATCAGCACAGGAGGAGGTCAGGCCAGCAGCCAGCTCCAGTTCTTATCAAGAGCCAGCAACGATTTATAAAGTCATAAAAGGTGACTGTGGAAGAGGGACTTGGAAGGGACGGTTACAGGATTAAAACCCAGTCCCTCTTCTGCATAGAGTGTGAGTGAGGTGTCCTTTATCTTTTTCTCCTACTAGAATCTTTGTGTCAAATGAAAAGTAAGCTATTTTAAACCAACAAGGGAGGTTTTATGCCAGTGGGTGCAGTGCAATTGCTTCTTTTCCTAATAGTTAATGAGCACTCCATATTTCAAGTCAGTTTAACTATAACCTGATACATCATATCCAGTGATTCCTAGGCAATTAAGCATTTAGAATTCTGTTTTCTAATTTTGTTATAAAAACGGCATTCCACTCCTTTCCAACCTTTGGTCAAGACTAGGGTGTAGTTATGAGGCTTAGAAAATCCATTTGGTAAACATCCACAGATGGAGTGAACCACATTTTGAAGAGTGGAACAACACCTGGAATCCTAAAACTAGAAAACAGTGATCAGGATAAGAAAATAGATGGTAACCCCAGGGACATCAGCATCCCTGCTCCTGGTCAGGACCAGGCTTCAGGGCTTCCAAGACAGAATAAATGAGGAACTCAAAACAAGTTAATCAAACACTCTGCATTCAACTTAGTTTGAAGAATTTGCCCAAAACCAGACAAAGGACTTTGTGTAATAATAAACAAAGCAACACAAAAACAGAAACATCCAAGTATGACTTTCCAACACCATTAAGATAAAGATAGAGGCCCCTTCACTAGGAGACAGAATACTCCCGCCTATATCTCCTTCAAGGATGTATGTTGTGTATCAGCCTTACTACCATGACATCGAAATAATAATTTTAATGGTAAAATCGTATTTATTGTTTCCCTGAAAGGCTGTCAAAATCTCATGGGCTATTGTGCACATCTTAAAACAAAATTCTAGATTCATTACAATTTTTTTCAATAAATATATATCACCTTGATAAAGTCTTGGAAGCAAACCAAGAATAGGGCAAGAATGGAGTAATGCTATCACAAAAAGCTTGGGAATTCTGGAATTGGGAAAAGTTAGCTAGTATTTCAGAGAGTACCAAAGTTAAACCCTCTCAGTGGAGGATACATGTGAAAGGAAATACACACAGTATAGTTACACAGGCACCTGTTTCTGGGGAAGAAACAAGGTGACTTAGAGGAAGAAAAGTATCACGGCAGAAGCAGAGAGCTTTGAAGGTAAAAACAAAGGTGACTGATCCACAAAGCAGGAGGGATCCCACAAGCACACACAGTAAGAAATAGAAAAAAGAAAACAGGGCAGGGAAATTCACATGGTGTACATTCTAGACAATTTATCTATGCTATTCTAGTATTGATTTTTAGTTTTTCTTCCAAGCTTCTTTGTGGTGAGAGCTAGACAGAAATTAAACTAACAATTGGACAAAAAAGTTTTAACAAAAACACACAGTGATTGTTTCTGCTCCCTAACCCATGCCCCACACTGGTTTCAGCTAAGGCCTCACACCTGTTTGCCGGACTACTGCCCCATGAGAACAATGGGTCTGGATTTGTTTGTTTTTTTTTTTTAATTATTCCTCTAATTTGACTAACCATGAGGCTGGCTTGTATGTTTACAAACATTAAGATCCGGATTGAATTTCCAATCTTTATGGTCACCCAGTCTCTCAGTATCCCAATAGGCCCAGGAGTGTTGGTCCCCTTTCAGGTGAGAGCCTACCTTCTAAATACCTCTCTGACTTTCAGGCCAGATTCTCACTGGACTTTTGTAGGGTGAAGAAGGTAATTAGAATATGAGTTGGAGAAAGAATGGGAATAGAAGACAAAACACTCCAGAATCTCATTCTGCCCATCTCCCTTTAACATCAAATACTATACATTTACAAAGATCCTTTGTGGGAAGAAAGAGAGCAGCTACTCATCACCAACCTGGACCATTAATGGAGGAGCAGCGGTGAACTGCCTGGGCAGAGGACATGGCTTGAACATAACATCCTTCCTCTCTCACACTGTTGCCTTTCAGGGTCCTCCTGTTTCAGGAATGGTGGGGTCCACATGTTGATCCCCACTGGGTTTCTAGCACAGCCAGCCAGCTTTTAATGGGGAAAGACACAAAAGGGACTAGCAACTATTTCAACCTAAGTTGAACATTCTTTTATTCCCTTCCCTTCTGCATTATCGTTGCTATGGTACTTTAAACTTCTCCCATCATTAAGCCTTCTGAGTGAAATATTGAACTGATTAATGTGGCATTTTCCACTAAACTGTTTCAGGAAATGTTGCACCTTACCAGTGGGATGCTTTTGAATAATGTAATCTCCTTAGTATAATTAAAACTAAGTTCTGAAGTTAGTACCTTTTCTCCCTGGAGGCACTCATCAAAATGTCAAGTGTTCCTTCTAGTAGAACTGCGATCCCATAATACAAACAAATATATTACCCACTGCTCCTCACTAGCAAGAAGCCCTTGTTGCATTTTTTGTCACTTCATTTCTAACCTGAGCTAGCAGCGTAAGAAATATGTTCACCGGAAGCCACTGTGACCTCAGTACCCAGAGCAGCGTTCCATGCTAGCTGCCCGGTTTGCATTTACTAATATTTCTTTTGACTATTTGTCTTCAACAGATGAACTTTTTGTTGTGTGTTGTTATTTACATGTAAAGAACAGGGTGGCTCTAAAAGTCATTTGCTCTCCTAAGGCTTTCTGCTTAGTTTAAAAGAAAAAAAAAAAAAAAATCAGGGACACAACGCCCTCTTCTGGCTGAGAAGCATTTAGAGGACTGTGAAAACCTGAGCAGCATTTTACCGTGTTTTCGAAGACTACTTGGTATACGGTGAATAATAAACAAGTAATCAGCATCATTGTCGAAGTCTGCACCATAATTCTCTCTAAAAATAAGGTAAGGTCCAGCCTCAGAGGGCTGGTCCCAGATGCCCAGCTTTTAGGAGCTCTGGAGGGAGAAAAGTAGGTGGACCATTCCCCAGGTGAGCTTTGAAATTAATGAGAGAAATTGGTGTCAAGAGACCCATCCTTCTCTGGAACAAATATTAAATCCAAGACAAGGATAAGTTCACTCTAAAGGTTCAGGAGACTTCTCTTTGAATGGATAGCAGAGAGAAGTTGGTATTTCTTGCTAATTACTGGCTTTCTCTAGAAAAATCTGAGGTTTCAAAGGCTTCCAAATAGCCGTATATTATTTTCCGATGATTATAATTACTCTAACAGTTTGCTTCCCCAAGATCATATTAGAGTCTCCTCCAGGGCCCACACCTGCCTTTGAGAGGAGCCCCATCCCCAAACCAAGTGGCCCTGCCAGTCTCCATCTGGGAAGAAGGTGGGAGGAAGTGACAAGGAAAGCACAGACACTGGGAGACAAAAGGAGCCCAGCAGGACTTTGAAAGAGAAATATTCAGTGCTGGAACGTGCTTCTTACCAAATAATGTTTTCACTCTCTAGAAAAACATGCTTTTTTCCAGTCTGAAGGCCAGGTTGGCTGCCACTTCTCTTCTCTATGCCTGCCAACTACTCATTAGCAACAATGAGTGACAGGGTGACTGCAAATGAAGAAGGAAATGGGCATGCAAAAGCAAAGGGAATTATGAGAAGGGATCAATGAGGAGAAATTTAGTATCAAGCTGGAGGCTGCCCTCTTCACTGGGAGCTTCAGGATGAAGAAAAAGTTGAGGCCAGCAGAGCTGAGGAATGCTGTCTCCTGGCCACACAGTTGGGCAGAGGCCACAGGATGCATATACATGGGGACATGTACACCTGGGGATGTGTGCAGCTAAAGATGTGCGATCCATGGCAATGGCTGGGGCAGGATATTTTCTATACCTGACCAATAACAGAAATTCTTGGAGTGAAAAATTTCAGAAAGTAGTTTTTCAGAATATCCAAGTTAAAGCTCTTTGGATGACAAGTATTACAATAGAAACCCTCTTTAGCATAACGTAAGCAAAAACAAGAATTAGAAAGACTTGTTCAGTGTCTTATACTCTCCAAGAGCAGGAATTACAGTGGGGTCTGGCTGCTTGTGTGCCTGGAGCCAAGCACGAAAAAGCAGTTAAGAAAAGAGGTAGCTGGCCCTGCTGCCTGCCTAGCTCTGTTCCTCTAGAGCCATAAGGATTCTCACCTCCCTGCTTCTTTCTTTCCTCTCTAACTTCTGCATCCTGTGTATATGTCTGGGGGCCACAGCCTCAGAGTTTAATTGTCCTCAGTTCAAATGACCTATAAAATGAATAACTACTATCCATTCATTCCAATTCCAAACTTCCAGGAGAGACAATTTGCTCCGTCCTGCTTAGGTTCACCTGTTTTCTAAGCGGCCACACAAAAAAAAAGAAAGGTCATGCACTATAATCATGGCTATCAGGATTCACCCGGGGACGATGGACTGGGAAAAAGATCTAAATGATAAACACATTTTCACATTGACTCTAAAGGGCCTTCAAGTGCAGCTGAAGTGGTTTTATGAAATGGCAAAATAATGAGCAACTTTTTGGAAAAAAAAATTTTGAGATTTTTGCCTGTTTCTGAAAACTTTTAAAAAGGAGGAAGAGAGGAAGGGGCACCAAACTGAGTTCTTCTATACAGTGGAAAAATAACTAACTTGGGAGCTAGCTGATCTTAGTACCACTCCTGGCTCCACCAAATTATATGTGAACAAATGATGTAAACTCCTAACATGGTTTTCTCATTATAAATAAGAAATGATAGTAGTTACCCTGTCTATGTCACAGAGCTGGATAAGAGGTAGATGTACACGTAAGAGAGAAAGGAATTAGGAAATTTTCCGTGTTCTATTGCTAACAACTATAGGTACATAGAGGCTTGGGACTATGTTACAACTGGCTACAAGAAAGAAAAACAAGGGAGTTGCTCCAATCACCACCAGCCTTATTTGTAGGCCTCTGGAGGAACTCAGCTGTAAATTTTTAGAGAGTTAAAGTCTTCCAAAGCTACAGCAGTTGCCAAGGAAGTAATATAGTTAATAACAAAAACTAGGTGGAGATTGACATTGGTGGGTGAGATAGGGAAGCTCCCACTGATACTCACTGGGTCAGAAATGTGCAAATCCTAGGCTGGTGTGTTGGATATAACCCTTTGTTCAGCAAAGTGATTTAATGAGACTAAAGTGATGCTTTACTAAATTGAGTTAAGGCTGGTTACTCCCACCCAAGGTGTGAAGGGGCCGGGGCGGGGTGACATCTGCCCAGCCCCTGTGGATTCAGCTGACTTTTGCTGGCTCGGTATCTCCCTCCTCCCCCAACATTCTTCATGCACCCCTTCTTGAAGATGCACGCTCAAAGAAAATGACTTTCCTAGCAAAAAGACCATTCTTCTGGCAAGTGTATCTTCCCCAGTTTGTTATGAGACCTGATAAGATAATGGATATAAAAATGCTTTGAGGGCTTCCCTGGTGGCGCAGCGGTTGAGCGTCCGCCTGCCGATGCAGGGGACACAGGTTTGTGCCCTGGTCCGGGAAGATCCCACATGCCACGGAGTGGCTAGGCCTGTGAGCCATGGCCTCTGAGCTTGCGCGTCTGGAGCCTGTGCTCCACAACGGGAGAGGCCACAACAGTGAGAGGCCCACGTACCGCAAAAAAAAAAAAAAAAAAAAAAAATGCTTTGAAAACCATAAAGCACTACACAAATATAAGTTATGATTAACAATGTCATAAAGGGAAACCATTAAATCAGTCACACAAATTGACACACAAACTCAGTACCTAAAAGTAATCAAGCAGGGAGCCTAAAGCAATTCGATCATCTTCCTCGCCTTCCAAGTTCCTTTCCATTAAGCTTTTGCGGGTTTGTACATCCATAAAATCAGAGGATATATTTGGCTCCAGGCTTTTGCTCTCTCAGCGGAATGGAGGAATGCCTCCTTTGATTATTCCTTATTCCGAATCCAGGAAAAGGTAAATGTATGGAAAGGGAAAATGTATGTCCATCTCTGGGACACACACCATGCTGCCTACCAAGTGTTCCAGAGAAATGTCAAATCAGAGCTGAATTCTGGTTCTTCTTCATGTTCCCTGCAGCCACAATGGGGAATGTAAGTGTAGAAGAGGTGAGAGAAGGAGGAAAAGAGAAAGGCAGAGATAAGAACAGAGAGGGACACAGTCAGAAACAGGGACTACTCTGTTCGGTAGAAATTCTTGTGGCTCAACAGAAAGCAAATGATAGAACAGCAGTCATTCCTGCAGCTAAGCATTATGAGGGGCCCTGAAGTACACTGATCTTATGCCAAAAATAGGTAAGCAGCACATAAGAGTCACTTTCAGCTAGCAACTAGTACAACCTGAGGCTTTAGTTCAAAGACAGACATTCTTAAGCAGTAAACAGACTGAAATCCAGATTGGAGGACTCTGGTGAAGGACAATGAAGACTTTTCCAGTCAATTCATGTGGATGTAGGTAGAACTTGGAAAAGAGTCTGTTTACATGAGTCAAGTAGGTCCTTTGACAATATGCAAAATTTGTATTTCATGAAATAAAAGATGATGGAATTGAAGAGAGGAAAGCATAATTTGTTACTGGCTATGAAGAGGATATAAAGACTGGAAAAGGGAGGTGATGAGCATTTGGGGAAGATATGCTTGCAAGTTCCTAAATGTTAGTTTGCAAATTCAAAGCTCAGGAAACCTTTTCCCTTGGATTCCTTATTTGCAATTAGAGTATGCTGACTGAGTTCTGTGTTTATCTGCAGTTCCTAAAATGATGGCCTTCTATTCAAACTCACTAGATTCATAGTAATGACCATTCTAGACCCTATGTCCAAAAAGACATAACTCTTATTAAGATTAACAAGAATGATAAATAAATGGAAAAACAATCTTATAGAATTATCTTTTGAAAAATAAAAACACATGTAACTTATTTTACTTCTTAATTGGGCTTTTAAATATTAGGATTACTCTTTTCCTTACTTCCCTTATAGCTTCTAAGAACATAACTCTTAGCTCCTTCTCACAGGAGTAGTGGGAAAATGATGAAGTTTAGAGTCAGAAGACCTGAGTTTAAGTTCTAGTTCTATTGGTAGCTAGTTGTAATACCTTGAGCAGTCACGTAATGTTTCCAAGTATATGAAATGAGAGTGACGGTACACATCCTTACTACTTCAAGGAGGGAATGTACAGAATAGATGAGAATATGTATGTTTAGGAGTGCTGTAAACTATGCAAAGTCTTACACAAGTAATAAACCAGTTTTAGAGATCACAGAAACACAACTGGAAGGTAACTTAATGTCATCCTGTCCTAAGATTTTTAGGTCTTTTAAGATGAAAGACCTTGTCTTAGTCATTGCAAGCTGTTACAACAAAGTACCACAGACTGAGTGACTTATAAACAACAGACATTTATTTCTCACAGTTCTAGAGGCTGAAAGTCCAAGATCAGGGCACCAGCACGGTCAAGTTCTGGCAAGAGCCCTCTTCCAGGTTGCAGATTACAATCTTTTCATTTTATCCTCACATGGTGGAAAAGAGCAAGAGAGCTCTCTGGGGTCCCTTTTTTAAGGGCACAAATCCCATTCATTAGGTACATAGGTACCTTCAATACCTATGTACCTCCCAAAGGTCCCACCTCCAAATAGCATCACTTTGGGGGTGAGGATTTCGACATATGAATTTTGGGGAGACACAAACGTTGAGTCCATAACAGACCCTTTTCTCCAAATAAAATCATACGTAAACATGATTATGTAAAATAACAAGCAGGGTTGTTCTATTAAAGCAAGGAAGGGGGAGGTACCAGATCCCAGCAAGATTTACATCACAACCAACCCCAGCCCCACAGCCCCACAGTCCAACCTCCACCCCTGGGAGAGAGGAGAATGCAGCCTTTAGCTATTATTCAATGCACAAGTTTTAAAATTCACTGATAGGGACTTCCCTGGTGGTGCAGTGGTTAAGAATCTGCCTGCCAATGCAGGGGACACGGGTTAGAGCCCTGGTCCGGGAAGATCCCACATGCCGTGGAGCAACTAAGCCCGTGCACCACAACCACTGAGCCTGCACTCTGGAGCCCACAAGCCACAACTACTGAGCCCACGTGCCACAACTATTGAAGCCCGCACGCCTAGAGCCCACGCTCTGCAACAAGAGAAGCCACCACAAGAAGAAGCCCGTGCACCATAATGAAGAGTAGCCCCCACTTGCCGCAACGCAGCCAAAAGTAAATAAATAAATAAATTTAGGAAAAAAAAAAAACTCTCTGGTATTTTCTAACCTCCTTAAATTACAGTTGAGGAAACTGAGATCACAGAGTGGGTTACAATCAGTTCTGCTATAAAATATGTTTCTAAAACAGCAACTAGTTTATACATGATTGATATATAGGGGACTTATGTCAGTAAAATATGGATATTAGGTTATATATGGGTTTTTTCTTAAGCAAGGGGAGCCAGAATAATAGGAGGAAATAAAGCGAAAAGCCCTCAGCTCGGCTGCTATACAGGCAGAGCCCTTTTAGTTCTATTAAAAAATAAATAAATACAGGCATACCTTGTTTTATTGCATTTGCTTTATTTCACTTTGAAGATACTATGTCTTTTTACAAATTGAAGATCTGTGGCAACCTTGTGTTGAGCAAGTGGGTCAGTACTATTTTTCCAAGAGCATATGTCTACTTTGTATCTCTGTATCACATTTTGGTAATTCTTGCAATAGTTCAACCTTTTTCATTATTATTATATTTGTTATGGTGATCCATGATCTGTAATCTTTAATGTTACTATTGTAATTGTTTGGGCATTTTTTTAGCAATAAAGTATTTTTTAATTAAGGTGTGTACATTTTTTTAGACAATGCTATTGCACACACAGGAGATTATAGTATCATGTAAACATAACTTTTACATACACTGGGAAACCAAAAAAGTTGTGTGACTCACTTTATTGTGATAGTCCCTTAATTGCTGTGGTCTGGAACCAAACCTGCAATATCTCTGAGGTATGCCTGCAGAGAGAAGCACCTGCATGGCTTTTAGCTTGTGGCCGGTTGCACTTCCTTCTGTGCCCACAGTAGCCTCACTAACTCAGAGCTCCACTTCCATCTACATTATCTCAGTGTCCTCAAGTCAGCGTTTCCACTGGATTGTTTTTTGTGCTTCTTAAATACCCCCTAGTGGCCTCTAGCCATGCCAACTACCTGGGCTTTGCCAAGAATCTACAAGAGTACTGTATAAGTCAGCTCAGGCTGCCATAACAAGACTTCAGGCTGGGTGCCTTAAACAACAGAAATTTATTTTTTCACAGCTCTGGAAGGTGAAAGTCTAAGATCAAGGTGCCCACAAAGTTGGTGTCTGGTGAGGCCTCTCTTCCTGGCTTGCAGAGGGCCACCTTCTCATTGTGTCCTCACATGACCTTCTGTGTGTGCAGAGCACTCTCTGGTGTCTCTTACTCTTCCTAAAAGGATACCCATCCTATCTCATTAGGGCTCCACCCTTATGACCTCATTTAACCTTAATTACCTCCTTAAAAGACTATTTCCAAACATGGTCACACTGGGGTTTAGGGCTTCAACATATAAATGGGGGGGTGGGTAGACACAATTCAGTCCATAACAGGCACCAATTATGTTTTTGTTAGTGTTCTTACTGTTGCATCAGTTTTGAGTGGTCTATCCCTCACCCTATATTTCCCAGAGGGTTAATAAGATGTTTTGTTGTTTTGTTTTGTTTTTTTGCAGTACGTGGGCCTCTCACTGTTGTGGCCTCTCCCATTGCGGAGCACAGGCTCCGGACGTGCAGTCTCAGCAGCCATGGCTCAAGGGCCCAGCCGCTCCGTGGCATGTGGGATCTTCCCAGACCGGGGCACGAACCCGTATCCCCTGCATCGGCAGGCGGACTCTCAACCACTGCACCACAAGGGAAGCCTATAAGATATTTTTAAATGCCTAATGTTGGTGAAAATTTGAGGAAATGGTCACTCTCTTACACTTCTGGTGCTAAAATAAAATAAAACTGGCACAACACTTATGGATAGAAATTTAACAATATATATCAAAAGCCTAAAACTTCTGCATATCACTTGATTCAGACCTTCCATTTCTAGCCATTTATCCTAAAGAAACACCAAACCACAGCTTCCAGGATATTTACCAAAACATTACAGTTTGGAAGTTTGGTATATCACATGATAAAATTCTATAAAGGTATTAATATAATAATGTAGCACATGGAAATACATATTTACTATAATAAGTGAATGAAAGTGAATTAAAATTATGTAAAGGATATCTCATATGATCCCTTTTTTACTAAAATATTATACCGTAGGTTATAGATATACTTAGAAGGAACATTAAAAAATTACCTCTGGGTGGTATGATTAAGGCTGATATTTATTTTCTTCTTTCTATTTGTTCATTTTCCACAATGAACAAGCATCACATTTGCAAAAAGGAAACACACACACACACATTTGTCTTTCAACTGTTTGAAGAATAAGAACTATAAGGTAAATTAGAACCTTTATCTAAAATGTTCATGTACATCCATCACCCATAGAATTCTCTGCATGCTACGAATTCCCTAAAGAATATTCTCCTTTCAGATGAAGAAGCAACAAAGGGATTACAACAACAAAAATCTGTTTCTAGACAAACAGTCCTTATTAGACAACCAATTACCCTGTCTTCTCTTATTTTCCATCCCCGCAAAAATGAAGAAAAGGGAAACCAACAATACAGCTTAACAGTAACACTTTCCTAGCAGAATATTTTCTGCTGTTTTCCACAAGTTCAGTAGCTTGAGAGGCCAGGAACATCCTTAGGAGTGCTCTGAAGGTGATTTTAAACATCGGCATCATTCTTGTCAAGTAAAGATAGTGTTTCCTTGGGAGGCTTGAACAGTTCTTTCAGAGTTGTTCAGGTCTCTGAGGCAAATATGTATCCAGGCACTGTGGTGGAGAGTATTTGCCAGCGAGAATATCAATGCCCAGGTACACACGCAGTATGTGTTTTGCTACAAATGTTTTCCCAGTAAACAAGAATGGAGCCATCAAAAGAAAGGGAACGCTAATTTTAACTCAATTAAATTCAAACAGAAATGCTTCCTTTGGGTGTAGTTACCTTTTGGTAAGCACACTGATTTTGGAGACTTGTATTATTTACCCACAAATTGTTTTTGAAGTATCTCTGGCACTGAGAAGTTGAAATCAAACACATCTCTCCTGCAGCTCTCTCCAGTCCATCAAATATTGAGGGTGGAATTTAATGGGGCCATTATTGTTCATCACCTTTCTCTAGGCAAGAGAAATGCACACTCGATCACTGTTGCATAATAGAGCATTCCTGTGCATGGTTCATTGATATGAAAGGGGATGCCCAGAAAATCAGGAATCACTTGATTCTGTGGGTCCCTCTTCCAGTCCACATTAGGACCACTAGCCAGAAGAAAATGTATCAAGATCAGCTGCTGACCAGGATATCAGTCTGGGCAGAAGAATGGACTCTGGAACCTGGGCTCTGTCCAAAAGAAGGGAGACTTAGCTCTAGACTTCATTTTAAAATATGCCTCTGGCCCTGAGTGGCCTCAGGCTCTCAGGCCACAGGGGAAGGGAGAGGTAGCAGAGTTTGAGTCCCTGCCAACCCAGCTTAAACAAAGGGAGGACAGCAGTCTCGAGCCTAGAGAGAGAGAAAGTAGTTGGATCACTTCCAAGAAAAGAAAAAGCTTCCAGAGATGACAACCATAGACTGTAGCCCGGCATCTTAAACAAACAGATCAAAGGTGGTACAAGGATCCCTGCAAATGGTTGCTCACCTTCCAATGCATGGGTCACTTAACATCCAGTGCTTGGGTTTAGATTTGCTGTCATTGTTTTTATTGTTGTCTGGGGTGAGTTATTGGATTGAAAGCAATTTGGATATTGTCTCCTCCATGGGGTTTTGCAGCCAAAAAGTGATGGATGAAAAACAGGGGTTTGGGATGAGTGATTCCAGCATAGCCTTCCTCAGAGCAATACAAATGATCAGGCTGTCACTTGGGAAAACAACAGCCATAAGAGTGATTTCATTGTCTCCGATGGGGAAGGGTGGGCATAACCACTAAGCACAGTTCATGACATTGGGGAATGACAGATGATAGGACGCTACAGAGTCCTGTTTCCTCATAAGGATTTCTCAGTGTTTGCGAAGCCATATTTTTATATAGTCCAGGAGGCAGCAAGACAACTCGGCAGTAGTCCTTAACATTGGGACAGCACTTTATTTACCAAACACTTTAACACACATTATCACAATTATCCTCAAACTCACACTCCTATTGTGTTCAGAGAGGTAAATAATTGGCCTCAGTTTACCCAGCCAAGAATGTTCCTTCCGATACACCACCACTCCCACTCAGAAAGTGGAAATCAGGAGTCTAGAGATCTGTTATTTCTTTCTCACCAACTATTTAATGAACATGTGTTATATCTCAGTTCCTATTCTATGCAATGGGATTATTAATAATAATGTAATGATACTTATTTGAAAATAAGGATTGTATGACTAAAACCTGGCGACATGTTTAAAAGCCAGTCAGAATAAATTAAAAGCCGCAAGCAATTCTCAAACCTCCAGTAAAAGTAATTCTTCAGCTCCATCTGAACCCAACAAGAAGAGCAACTACCAACTGAAAGGCAGTCCCCACACACACTCAATTTTCAGCCACGGTCCAGATACAAGGTGATCCAACTGCATTCTAAGGGAAGAGAAATTGTCACCAGCGAAGCCCATTAACAATTCCCAGAAAATAAAAATAGAATCTGCGTATTTAAAATGAAAGTCTAACCTTTTTATCCTTTGTGCTGTCTAGTTTCACTTGCTCACAGGGCGTCGCGTGTAGAGGCCTCGCACCCGGTTCTACAGAACTCCTCATCTTGCTGAGTGTGTGGCGAAAGCTCTGTGCACCACACCCCGATCCAAGATGGCGGCAGCGGGCCGTGCGCAGAGACGCTGCACGCGCGCCCGAGCTGCACAGCTGCGCCCGCCTCAGGAGAACCCCGCCCCCTTCCCGCCGAGGAGATCCCTATGGAGCAGCGCAGCCCACGGCCTGCGGGGAGAGGGTGCGCTGTAGAGCCTGAGCTTCCACCTCTCCAGCCTCTGATCAAAGAAGAAAACCTTCCTTTGCTTCTGAATCAGGCTCCGTCTTGCTCTATTGGCTCAAACAACACTGGGCGGGAGGACGTTTGCTGGGGTCCGACTTCAAAATGTCAGTAACAAAAGCTCATTTTAATCTTGGACTTAGTTTACAGGTATTTTTGTAAAATTTATTTACAAATTACAAAACTAGCTTTCATTTGTGGGTTGCATTAGTGACGACCGAGTGCTTTTATGTACATGATCTAATTTAATCCTCATTCCACCCTTGACGATAGGTAGAGATGAACATTCTTACCACATGACACTGGAGCCTCACAGGGAAGGTGAGCACACTAAGAGAGAGATGGAATGTGGCACTGGAAATACACATTACACTTCGAGTTGGCAAGCCTGAGCTTGAATAGCAGGTCTACAACTTGCTGGTGTAAAGGCCTTGGAGCAAGCTTCTGAATCCCCCTGATCACCAGGGAAAATTTAGTGAACTTAAGAGACAGGCCAGTTACTTACCTGCTCTCTCTCAACCCTGCATCCATCCTCCTCCACCTAACTCTGTGAAGCTAGAGTTAGAAACCTACAACCATGTTTCCCAGGCTCCCTTGCCCAAGACTTCCTATTAATTTCTACTGATAGGAAGCACTTGTGCAAGATTAGAGGGTAGGAGCAGAGGAGAAGCTATTGTTTCGTGCTCTGGCAGCATCTTTGGACATGACTGCCTCCCTTTGTGATTCTAGCTCCTACAATGGAGCTTCTCTCTGTGGTTCTAGCCCAGCAGCAGCTGATGCTCCAGGACTCTGCAAACTTGATCTCCTCCCTTTTCTTCCCCCAGTCCTTGGAAATGGGACTGATTCCTGAAGTTACTAGTTTCTGGGTATGACCTCTTCTTCCTAATTGTTCTCCTAGCACCTAATTCTCCTATTTGCTCTTATAACCCATCCAAAACACATGTAACCAATTTCTTGTATTAAATTTGTTTAAAATATCTAGAATGGGATCAATTTTCTGAAATGCACCCTGACTGATACACAAAAGAACCTAGAACAAGACTCACCACCTATTTAATGTGCAAACATCAAAACAATTAAAAATAAAAAGATTTGCCAACATTATATATTGGCACCACATGCAGAATCCACTCCCATTGCCCTACCACTGGAGCTTTGTGTTAGGAGTGATGGCTGTATGAGAATTGTCTCCAATCACGGAATGCTTTTATCTAGAAGTTTAAGATTTTTTTAATGACGCGTGCACCAATTTAATGTAATTTCCAAAACAGGGATGATACAAATACTGACCTACCTCATAGAACTGGTTGGAACAACTAATTAGCTCTCATAAAAACACTCCAACCACCTAAAGTACCTCATAAAAGTTTATTATGAGTAGTAATGCTAATAGTTAAACATATAATGATGGGCATCAAATGGGCACACTCCACAAGCTGATGGTGTTTTAAATTCTCTTTACGATCTCACTGTTGTTTAGCAGTTCATATGTTGAAAGCTCTTCACAGCTGTAAATTAGTTAATCCCCATGACACTCACTCCTGAGAGATAGGTCAGTATTATTTTGTATTACTATGGCAACAAATCCTCTGTAAATGCCCAATGATAGAAGTTGGAGATGAGAAACAAGAAAGGTTAAGTGACTTGTTCAAGGCCACACATCAAGTAGGTGGCAGGGTCAGCTTTAAAGTGCAGAGGTGCTGACCCCAAAAGGCACTCCAGTTTACCTGGTCAACACTAAGGGGATTATTGACTTTCATTTGCTTAGGAATTCAGTGAAACAGAAAATACCAAGATGGTCTACATCTGGGAACAAAACATGAACAATTATAATTTGTATGCATATAATTAAATGACCATATTTTGTTAGTCCATTAATGACAGGCTGTAGCAGACAGGGTAGCATGAATTCTGAAGACAGACTTCAGATTCATACCCCAGCTTAGCCTCAGACTTGCTGCACAAACTTGGACAACCTACTTCACTTCTCTGAACTTCAGTTTCAAAGCCTAAGATTAGAAAAATGAAGCTAATAATGGGATCTGCTTCATGTGGTTATTGTGAGGATTTAAGGTAAAGCACTTAGAACAGGGCCAAGTAGATAATAAGCATTCAATAATTGTCAGCTATCATTAGATGGACAGGAACTATTGCTTACCAACAGTGTGTATCAAGGACAGAGATCTTTAAGACACATACCCTGTCCTCAAAGAGCTTTCAGTAGAATAGGTTTGTACAATGTGTAACTTGCCGGACGATACAAGAAGCATGGGTGATATGGGACTATTAAGTGTTCAAGCAAGGCTACATGTTTTCAAAGCAAATGATGTAATTCCTCAGTTCTCTGATAGGGAGTGCTCAGTCTGCTCCCTCCTTCAGCTGTCCTTGGGTTCCTGTTTCCATTTCATTAACTTTATTTACACTTTTGTAAAAAGGCAGAACACAAGTCACTAAAAGTTTCCACATGTTAGAGAAAGTGCCCTGGATGCTCGGAGGGGAGCGGGGTAATTTCTGGCTGAAGTGTTTTAGGCAAGAGGGGGTTTGAATTTGGTTTTAAAGGTAAGTCTGGGGCTTCCCTGGTGGCGTAGCGGTTAAGAATCTGCCTGCCAATACAGGGGACACGGGTTCGAGCCCTGGTCTGGGAAGATCCCACATGCAGCGAAGCAACTAAGCCCGTGCGCCACAGCTACTGAGCCTGCGCTCTAGAGCCCACGAGCCACAACTACTGAAGCCCGCACGCCTAGAGCCCGTGCTCTGCAGCAAGAGAAGCCACTGCAATGAGAAGCCTGCGCACCACAACGAAGAGTAGCCCCCACTTGCCACAACTAGAGAAAGCCCGCATGCAGCAACGAAGACCAAAGGCAGCCAAAAATAATAAAATAAATAAATTTATTTAAAAAGAAAAACGGTAAGTCTGGTTTTAAAACCCCAAGATGGCTGTGAGAGTTGGTGAGGGAAGTCAGGAGGGCGGGTGGATGGAGTGGGTGGGCAGACAGGAACAATGGGATACTAGAGCTTAGCAAAGGAAGAATGGAAGGATGTTAATTGAACATGTGTTATGATCCAGCAACTGCATTGTTGGCCCCTTAAATTACTTAACAAAGGTCACATAACTGGTAAGTGACCCGGCTGGGACTCAAATCAATTCACCTATTCCAAGTTGGGGGCAATGGAAAAGAATCGTTGATAACTTTAAGACTGGAGAACGTGACACAAAGTGGAACTTTTGCAAGATTGCCCTGGGTATAGTATTTAGAGAGGATTGAATAGACGGTCCAGGAAAAGCCAGAGAAGGAAGTTTACAACATGTGAGGAATAATGAAAGCTGAAGTAGAATGATGATGTAAGAATGGAAGAGAAAGGAGAGATGGTAGAGCTGCCCAGTGATTATCAGCTACATTATAGAATCACCTGGAGATATTTTTAAAACTACTAATGCATATACTCATTGACTGTTATATACACAGTAGGTGGAAACAAAAGGATACCATTTGAACTTATACTAAAAAGAAACCAGATAGAGAAAGTTAAATTAGAAACAGGGAGCTAAGGGCATTTTTTTATTATGGTAAAAACAGATATCATAAAAGTTACCATCTTAACCATTTTTACAGTTCTATAGTGTTAAGTATATTTACGTTATTGTGAAACACATCTTTAGAACCCTTTGCATAACTGAAATTCTGTACCCATTGAACAACTAAACCCGTGAGCCACAACTACTGAGCCTGCGCACCTAGAGCCCGTGCTCCACAACAAGAGAAGCCACCACAGTGAGAAGCCTGCGCACCACAACGAAAGAGTAGCCCCTGCTCGCTGCAACTAGAGAAAGCCCACGCACAGCAACGAAGACCCAACACAGCCATAAATAAATTAATTAATAAATAAAAACTTAAAAAAAAAAGAGTATAGGGCTTCCCTGGTGGC
Organism: Pseudorca crassidens; assembly: GCF_039906515.1. Taxonomy (NCBI): domain Eukaryota; kingdom Metazoa; phylum Chordata; class Mammalia; order Artiodactyla; family Delphinidae; genus Pseudorca; species Pseudorca crassidens. The sequence continues at coordinate 49,207,349 of NC_090298.1, forward strand.
GCAATGGTTGAGAGTCCGCCTACCGATGCAGGGGACACGGGTTCGTGCCCCGGTCCGGGAAGATCCCACATGCCACAGAGCGGCTAGCCCCGTGAGCCATGGCCACTGAGCCTGCGCGTCCGGAGCCTGTGCTCCACGACGGGAGGGGCTGCAACAGTGAGAGGCCCGCGTACCGCAAAAAAAAAAAAAAAAAAAAAAGTATATGTGAGTCAGACAGAGTGAACAGATTTGTGATTGCCAAGGGGGAGGGTTGGTGGGGGACGGATGGATTGGGAGTTTGGGATTAGCAGATGCAAACTATTATTACAGATGCAAACTATTATTATAGAAGGGATAAACAACAAGGTCCTACCGTATAGCACAGGGAAATATATTCAACATCCTGTAATAAACCACAATGGAAAAGAATGTGAAAAAGAATATATTTATATGTATAACTGAATCACTTTGCTGTATACCCGAAACTAACACAACGTTGTAAGTCAACTATATTTCAATAAAAAATAAATTAAAACAACAAAAAAAGAGTATATGTGAGTTATTTGTACCTTTTTGCAACTTTTCTCTGTTTGAATTTTTACCAAGATTTAAAAAAAAATTATTTTAATAATGTCCAGATATAACTCCCCAGAACTTCTAATATGCTTAGCCAGGACCATGGTATTTTTTAAAGCTCTCCAGGTAATTGTAATGTGCATTCATATTTGAAAGCCAGTAGATAAATCCAGCCATGGGACTTGATTACTGACTGGATGTATGTGGTAACAGAAAGGGAGAAATCAAGGAAGACTATGGTAGGCAGAAAAATGGCACCTAAGTATATCCAGGTCCTTATACCTGGAACCTGTAGATGTTACCTTATATGGCAAAAGGGACTTTGCAGATGTGATTATATTAAGAATCTTGAGACAGGGAGGTTATCCCGGATTATCTAGGCAGGCCCTAAATGTAGTCCCAAGTATCCTTACCTGAGGAAGGCAGAAGGAGATTTGACTAGAGAAGAGGAAGTAGGAATGTGGCAGCAGAAGCAAGAGGTTGGAATAATGCAGCCATAAGCTAAGGAATGCCAGCAGCCACCAAAAAACAGACACTGTCCTGGAGCCTCCAGAAGGAACCAGACCTTGATTTTACACCTTGATTTTGTCCCTGTTAGACTCATTTCAGGCTTTTGGCCTCCAGAACTGTCAAAGAATAGATTTCTGTTGTTTTAAGCCACTACGTTTGGGTAATTTGCTATAGTGACAAATAGAAAACTAATGTGAAGACACATATTTTAGAGGGAAAGGGACGAAGGTGGTGCCATGAACAGAAGTCTGACTTTTCCTGTTCAATAGGATGAGTTTTATACCCACTCATTCTCTGAACCCCCAAAAAGAATGGGAAAGTGGGTAATTAATGGATGAGACATTTCAACAGATTTCTGGAAGATGGAAAGAGGATGGGAGTATGCTGATAGATGGAACAGTGACATGGAACCACATCCCAAAATATCTGATTTAGGAGGCTGCAGAGGAGGCGAAACCTAACTTGCCCAGAGTATCCCCCACAAGGCTCCAAGCTCAGAGCTGGCATTTAAGACGGAGGGGAATGGTCAACTGTCGAGTTAACAAGGGGATTCTTTGAAGGTCTATACACAGAACAGGGGTATTAGGGAGTGCCATCTCCCCTTCCCTCTCCCCCCTTGCTATAGACAGCCCAGCATTTATCCCTCATAAAAATTCTGAGATTTTAAAGGAAACAATAAATATTGATTGGAAGAAGCTAAATTTCTGTGTTGGATGTTTTTCCCCAGAAATTTGTCCTCCTCATTCTGACCTGAGGAGCGACTCCTAGCCTACTCACCCCAGAGCTAAGTCACAGGGGTTGTACCCAGGACCTGTATATTGTGACCAAGCAGAAGACCTTCCTCCATATGGCAGAAGAAATCCTTTTCTTTTAAATATAAATGGGAACGCAAGTCCATTAGGAACTCCAGGGGAAAAAAGGCAAAAGAAGCAACAATCAAAAGATGTTTGACAAATTCATCGTTCAATTATGAAACTTTCTATGACTTTAGGCAATTGTTGCAGTGTAAGGAAAGAGAACTCTTTTGACCTTGAAGCTACAACCATTGTATCTTGAGCAGCCCAGAGGACGTTTCATTGGGCTCATAGAGAAGGAAATGTAATCCTAACATACAGCTTGGCTTTACTGTGAACATATTCACATGGTTATAATAATGTGAATTCTATTCTTTGGTTTTAAGTCTATAGCAAAAGATCATAAGAGTTAATTATGGTTTCAAGACAGATTTAAGTGTTAACCATCTTAACAAAGTAAAAGTTAAGACATGGCTGAGATGAGGTGGGAATTGGCAAGGGAGGAATGGAATAGAGATAAGTAATGAAGAGGATAAAATGGGAAATAGAGATAAATATGGTGCCTAATATTCACAATGATCTCTTAGAAAATGACTCAAAAGTAAACAATACAGGGCTTCCCTGGTGGTGCAGTGGTTGAGAGTCCGCCTGCCAATGCAGGGGACACAGGTTTGTGCCCCAGTCCTGGAAGATCCCACATGCCGCGGAGCGGCTGGGCCCGTGAGCCATGGCCGCTGAGCCTGCACGTTTGGAGCCTGTGCTCCGCAGCGGGAGAAGCCACAACAGTGAGAGACCCGCGTACTGCAAAAAAAAAAAAAAAAAAGTAAACAATACAAAGATCAAACACTCCAAGGGTGGAAAGGTGGGGTGTAATACAAGTGGATTAAGTTTTGGTCTTTCATGGTAAAAATTCAACATATATTGCCTAAAATTTTTTTTAAAATCAAGAAATAGAAGTACATTATTTAGAGGTATGGAGGCAATCACTAGAAGGCTTGAACTCAAAGGCCTGAACATAAGAAGTCACTTCTGAAGCGTGGACTGGGATGGAGAAAGAGTTGAAAGATTACTGCTTTTTATCATAAACTCTTCTAGGTGATTTTTCTTTTTACCACATGCATGTATTTCCCTAATAAACATAAGTTTTAAAATGATAAAATACCAGGAACATAGTAGATCCTCAATTATTGGCAGTCTAGTGTCAATTTTCCAGATGATTCAGTACGTTATATTGCCTTAGGGCCATTATTTAAAGAACATCATGGTTATACATTTTGATAGTCCATAGTCTTGTAGACTCTATAGTTAATCACTATATTCTTATGTTAATAAAGGGAGTGTAGAAAAGAAAGGAGGAAAGGAAAAGAAAATAATAGGGAAGTCAAGATAGAAGAGCTCTTGAAGGGTCAAACTGCTGAAGTCAGACTCAGAGTGGAACTGGTGAGTCCTCTGGGTAGATATTTCCAACAGGATGCAGAGCTTTAGAGAGCCATCTAAGCCCAGAGGTACTGTCTGGGGCCTCATTCACACAGACCAGCAAACTCTGAAAGTGATGGCGGTCGTGAGCTCTGCTCTAGTCCCCTTGGCTCTTTCCCCAAACAGGCTGCCTCCTGGCACTCCCCAGCCCTGCCCATTCTCCCGTCTACACACACAAACACTGTCTCTACTGTTCTACAGTGTGCAAGGCCATTCCCAAGTGCCACTTTCTTGAAGCCTTTTATCAACAATCTCAGCCCTTACCAGTCTCCCTCTTGCTGACCTCCATGGGGCTCAACACTTTCACACTTGACCATAGCCGGTAGGTACCATATGCTTTACTAATGGTTTGGGTGCCCTAACCCCTTCTTCCCAACAAGATCATAAGTTCTTTTAAAGGAAGAAGCCCTGACATCCATCTTTTGCTCTTCTAGAGAACCTAGCTCAGTGTCGGGCTTCAAATAAGGAATTACAACTCAAGTTACGGCAGACAGTGGTGTAGGAAGTTCTCATTTTAACTGAAACAAGTTTCCTTCCCTATCTTGCATTGAGCTGTGAAGGGGGGACGCTAACACTTCACCTGTCGGGTTTGTAACATGGTTGTGACTGCCGGGACCCAGTGCAATTCCAGTCGCCTTTTATTCTCTGAGACAGGCAGCCTGGAGTGCTGAGGGTTGAGGACCTGAGGAAGAAGAGGCACAGCACCATGGATGCCTTTTGTTCCAGCAGATACTGCCCCTCCTAAAGGGCAGAATCATCCAGATATCAGGCGTGAGTCCATGATGCAAAGGTCAGGGGGGGCACCGTGTATGACTTAACCTTTACTGCTAAGAGAACAGGGCTCCTATGGGAAGCACATAGGCAGGACTTGATGTGATCTAGAGAGGGAGGGCAGTTTTCTGGGCATCCACTGTCCTCATTTCCACCATCCCTCCCCCACTCCTAGCAACTCTCCATACAAATACCACTGCCTGAAATATGAGTTCTTCCAATTATTTTAGTGTCTATGCCAAGGTCACTTTCTTTTATTCATTTTAGCAGGCTTCTTTCAAGCTCAGATCAAGACCTCTGCTCTCAAAGGAAACATGTCAACATTTCTTCCCCCTGCCGCCCTTCACATCATGGCAACCACTCACCACACGCTGTTTATCCGGAAAGCCCCAGGCAGCCAACACACTCAGACAAGCCAAACAGAAAACTCTACTGTGTGCAGGAGGATGGAGTTTTTGGTGTGCCCTGTGGCCCTGAAAATAACAATGGTTTTACTATGAAGACACATTTACTTTCAAAGCTTTGTTCCCTCAAGTGTACAGAGATACAGACTCGCACACACTCCTAACTTAACTTTTCTCCCTTGTTCATGAAAGAATTCACAGAGGACAGGACATGCCTGGTTGTGTCCGAGTGAGAACCATTCTATCACTCACTCTTCCTCTGACTTCCTTTGTGATTTTGACAGAGTAGTCTGATCAAAGGGGACACCTCCATGGCAATAAAGAAGAAACCAAGAGTCAAGTTGCAGTGAATGATTAAATCACACATTTTAACCATTCCTCCTGTGTTGTAGCACTTTTCCCCAGAGCACCCCTGTAATTGTGCTATGACACCATTTATTATTTACAATTGCCTTATTTTCTTCTGAGATCAGGCTTTGTTTAAAAGTCATTCAGGACTGGTCGTACTTCAGCTAAGGGTCAGTTGAAGCTTCCATGTAATCTGCTCTGTGTCAAATGCCATTATGTTACAAGCCCCCAAACCAGCACATAAAGAAATATATTCACCTAAATTCAAAGAAGCTGTATCTCTCTTAACAGAAACTCAATCTCTACAAGGACATGTCAAAGAGAAAGAAACAACAGTCCCACAGTTTACTCTGCTGTCTGGTGTACATGACACTCAACTCTGGCACTCGAATATTTATGTATACTTTGTGCAAGTCTTGCTAATTGTAATTATGATTGCTTACTACAGTTTCCAAGGTAACAGTTGTCACTGCAATGCTTCACTGCCAACTCAATTTCCATTATCCTGCTGATATACCAAATATTATGTGACATTTTAACTGAAAATTTCTGTAAATGGGCGTCTAAGTGTGGTGTGTTTCTTTAAAAGGGAAGGAAAACAATTATTAGCTTTCCATTATTCATCTCAGTGGCACATTCGATCAGTAATTACTTCAATTCTATATTAGAAATAAATGAACTGCGGTCCCATGAGGGAGGACACTGAGGTCCATGATTTGGAGGTTCTGGATTCTGATTCTGCCTCTCCCAGTGACCCATATCACCTTGGTTCAGTCTCCAGGAGCTTGTCCAGAAACTGTGCCACAGTAAATGAAGCAGTGCCCTTGGGTGTCCCGTTCCTGCCCCTTTTTTCCCAGGGTGCTCTTGTCACATGAGCATCTTTTATTCTCTGAGTTAGGCAGCCGGGCACAATGAGGGGTGGGGCCTGGAGGAGAACAGACAAAGCAGGTGCTCTTCACTGTGACTGCCCCCTAAAGAACAGAATCATCCAGTTAACGGGTCAGAAATACCTCATGCACAGGAGTTATGCCTCCAGTTGTTTCTGGTAATGGCCAAGATGAAGGACCTTTTCCTCAGTCCCATAGTGGCCTCTCCAGTCAGGGATCTGGTCAAGGATCCCACTTCCTGCCTTGGCAGGAGATGTATGTCTAACATACATAAGGCACATACACGCATGTGTATCTCTATTTAGTGTGAATGTTCACACAGTGCCAAGAACTCAGACCGCTGTTGGTAGGGGATGATGCTGGAGCCACACTCCTGGCCAGCTTTTGCCATATTTCCAGTCTATCCACTGGAATTTCTCCTCTTGCTTCCTCACAGCCTGGTTCCTAAACCACTGCCTGGCTCTGACCTGGTTTCTGTATCCTACTGGCTGAACTTACATATCCAGGATGCCAAGCTGCATCCGCCTCTGGCAACTGTGTATGTTCTGCCTCCTGGTGCCCCCAAGGCACCCACGGTCACCTCCTGTCTCAAACTTTCTGTTCAATTCTCCTTTCTTTGTTCACCTTGTAATCTCCTAAAGATCAGAAACGATGCCTCTCACCTTTTCTCTACCCTCCTGTAAGATCTGATAAGCATCTAATAATTGATCAATTAAAAAATTAAATATCAACAAGCATTTGATATCCATGTATGAAACAGTTCAAAGAATAACCTGAGTCTGAGCAGCTTCAAAACTCCAAAAACCTCCCTTGTACCTTCATAATAGCACATTGTAAAATAGTGCTCAAAGCAGTGATTCACAACCATGGAAGAGCAGGAACTCTCCTACGGAGTTTATTAAAAATAGAGATTATACATAATCTGAAGCGGTTCTGTGAACATATTTAAAAATTGTTAGTTTTATTAGGTGTGATGTTCTCATTGCGATTATGTGTTTTAAAAGACTCCTCTATCATTTCACAATACAGACTGAAATATTTGTTTGGAAAAATATATCTGGGATTTGCTTTTAAATAAGCCAGTGAGGGTGGAGAGAGGTGGGAGGTGATACTGGTGAAGCCGGTTTGACATGAGTTGGTGATTATTGAAACTCGCCAATGGGACATAGGGACTCACTGTACTATAGTCTCTACTTTTACATTTGAAATTCCTCATGATAAAAAGTTTTTAAAACATATAAATAAAGCAAAATAGTAATAATTGTAAAATCTAGGTGAGAGTATGTAATCTCCCAGAAGTGAGAAACTATTTTGTACTTTCACATATATTTGCAAATTATAAATAATACATTGTTTTTAAAAGAGAAAAGAACCACAGATTCCCCACACCCTAACCCCCTTTGTCCTTTCTGAACCCAAATCTCTATGGGTAGGGTATAGACAGGTATATTTTTAAAGCATCAGGAGCTAGGAACCTCTACTAGCTCTACATTAATGTAATTTTAGTTACTTGTACTACTTGAAAGTAATAAATCCGCATTTATTGCAGATTTATATTGCAAAACACTTTATATTTTTAATATTTTATTAATTTGGACAAACTTTACCCTGCCCTCACCCATATGCAGTTAATACAAATTTTAAAGTATTTACTGTGTATTATATAATTATTCTCCTGCGAGTGGATCACAATCTACTTAGAAAATAATGCCACCATCTTGATTCCTCAATCATTAAGTAAAAACTTAACAGAAGTACACTGTGATTGACTTCGGAAAGGATATTTTCTGAGTACATTAGTGGGATAATTTCATAGTGTATTTTCTTTTTTTTTTTTAACTTATTTATTTTTTGGCTGCGTTGGGTCTTGGTTGCTGTGCGCGGGCTTTCTCTAGTTGCAGTGAGCGGGGGCAACTCTTCCTTGCTGTGCGCGGGCTTCTCACTGCGGTGGCTTCTCTTGTTTCAGAGCACGGGCTCTAGGCGCGCGGGCTTCAGTAGTTGTGGTATGCAGGCTCAGTAGTTCTGGCTCGTGGGCTCTAGAGAGCAGGCTCAGTAGTTGTGGTGCATGGGCTTAGTTGCTCCGCAGCATGTGGGATCTTCCCGGACCTGTGTCTTCCCAGCTCGAACCTGTGTCCCCTGCATTGGCAGGTGGATTCTTAACCTCTGCACCACCAGGGAAGCCCCAGTAGTGTATTTTCCTAAATATAAATGTTTTCCTCTAACAGGGAGAGAAATAGTAATTATCCATTTAATCTTAACATATTTGTATTAGTTTCTTGTTGCTGTTGTAACAAATTACTAAAATTTAGTGGCTTAAACTAATATAAATTTATTACCTTGCCATTCTAGAGTCAGAAGTCCAAAATAGATCTTATAGAGCTAAAATCAAGGTATCATCAATGATGTTTCCTTCTAAAAGCTCTCCTTGTACAGCTTTTAGAGCCGGCCCTCATTCCTTATCTCATGGCTCATCACTCTGACCTCTGCTTCTGTCGTCACGTCCCCCTTTCTTTACTCTGACTCTCCTGCCTCCCTCTTATAAGGACCCCTGGAGATTACACTGGACCCATCAGAATAATCCAGGATCATCTCTCCATCTCAAGATTCTTAACTTAATCATATGTGCAAAGTCCCTTTTGCCATGTAAGGTAATATATTCCCAGGTTCAAGGGATTAGGACATGAGCATCTTTGGGGCCCGTTATTCTGTCTACTGAAATATGCTATTATTTTGCCCCTCTGAACTTAATCAGTGTGGTAGACAGCCATTACTGCAATAATGTTTTATAGCAAACTATCCCAAACTCAATGGTTTATAGCAACAATCATGTGCTTTTCTCACTTGAGGGTCACAGATCACCTGGTTTAGCTCTGCTTCAGGCTGAGAGCTGGGGGCTTGGCTCCAGGGTTCAGCTTGGGTTTGTGTCTGGTCCACATGTTTCAATCTGGAATCCAGGCTGAAGAGGCAGTGACTATCTGGGATGTGCTCTTTTCTACACAATCACAAAACTACAAGAGGCCAAGCCAAACCTCACATGCACATTTAAAGCCTCTGCTTGTATTACACCCACTCCAATTTCATTGACCAAAGCAAATTGCATGGCCAAACCCAAAATCAGTGAAGTAGGGACATATGGTTCACCCCCCAGGGGGAGAGGGAAGAGAGTGAATATTTGCTGAACAGGAATTCAGTTTCCTCTTCATTAGGTGTGACACTATCAAGTTGAAACTTCTCAGTGATTATACACCTTCGAAGTGTGTTGAGCTTTGACAGGTCACTAACATAAGTGCATAACCTTTCACTGTGACTTCTTTTGTCTCCAGAACTCTCACTTATCTAGGACATGGATGAAAACATGGAAGTAGGCAAGAAAGGCTACTGAGCACCAAAATAGATAAAAGAAGGTACATAAACAAGTCTATAAACTATTTACTCTTAACTTGCAGACAATTCTAACAATGTTGAATGCCTCATATCTAGGTCCACAATAAGATATCACCCCTCCCCCTGCCCCGTCCCCCCCAAAAAACTAACAGAACCCAACAAGGAAAACATGAAATATGGAAACCAAATCTAAAAAGCAACACAAAAGAATGGAATTATTTGATGTAGGGGTAAATAAACAGCCTCACATATCTCAGTAAATCTTAAGCTTCTAATCCATCAGAGTTTAAAAATGATTGGGCTAGACAATAAGATACATGAGGGCAGGGATCTTACCCATTTTATTCATCACTGTGTTCCCATTATCTAGGATACCACTTTGCACAGTAGGCATTCACTAAATAGCAGTGAAAGTAATGTCCATAATGATTTAAGAAATTCTCTTTATTGTGTTATATATAAGATGGCAAACAAGGATTCTCTCTGTGCAAGTATCTCAACCAACATGACTAAGTTGAGAAGCTCATGAAGGAGTCAGAGGAAAAGTTTATCAAAAGGCTACAGAGGTGTTTCATGAAACCCAAAGGCAGAAGAACAAATGAGAAGCCAGAGAACACTCTCTGTTCGTGTCATATCTCTGCTTCTCTACGCATATCTACTTCATAATCTGAATAGATCAGTTCCCACTCTTCCCAGGCAACAGGGAGGGTACAAGATAGACACCCCACATCTCCAAAAGTTTTATATTTCAGGACAAGACATATGCAGAGACTGGCTAACTCTTCCTGTGTTTCCCTTAAATTCCCGTAAGAGATGATTTTCTCCAGCCCATTCCAATCATCCAACCAATAGGCAAGCAAAATAAAGGCCTATGGTTGGCAGACTGCTAGTATTCACATCCTTGTGCGATCCCCTACTCTTGAGTGTGAGCTGAACTTACTGACTCACTTCCAAAGGATAAAATAGAAAAAAGTGATGAGATATCACTTCCAAAATAGGATTATAAAGAGATTTTGGCTTTCATCTTAGGCATGTGTGATCACTTGCTCTGGGTCTGGCCTATACTCCGTCATGAGCCAGCCTTGTGCAAAGGCCCATGTGACAAGGGACCAAGATCTGCCAGAAACCACATGAATAAGTGTGGCAGTGGATCACCACTCCCATTGCAGTCACACCTTCACGTGAGACCCGCTGACAGCTGGACTACAACTTCACAAGGGACCATGAGCCACAGACACCCAGCTAAGCCATACCTTGATTCCTAACTCACACAAACTGTGAGATAATAAATGTTTGTTGTTTTAAGCCTTGACACTTTGGAGTAATTTGTTATGCAGCCGTAACTAATAATACTAATAGATAACTAGTAATTTCCAAAGAAGGGGATTGTTAGCAAGTTAAGCAGTCACTCTAAAATGTCTACTAAAATCTATAACACATTTTCAAAAATATTTCTAACCCAAATGATTAAAATAAACAAGTTTTCATACTAAAAAAGCTAGTCAACCATGTAGAAACCTTAGCTGCCCAGAATGATTTATCCCCTAAAGTTCTATACAACCACCGTTTTACTATACAAATTCTGAAACACTCGTAAGCACGTCAGTTTTTTCACTTGGTAGCTTCCCCCTTGATGAATTCTCCAGGCCTCTGGAGCCTCTTCCTTCACCTTCCTGCATTCTTTTCTCCATTCCTTGTGGAAGGAAAACATTTCAACACATAAAACAATGTGAGGACAATAAGTATATGGTACAGATCAAAGTGTAATGGAAGTTCAGAGGAGTCTCCATGGAAATGGAGTGATCAGAGGGATATTTATCAGATGGTAAGACCTGAGTTGGGTATGAAGGGTAGGGAGAACTTAGAAAGAAGAAAATCAAGAGAGAGAGGACTACAGGTGAAAGAACAGAGAGAGAGAAGAAATTTTTCAAATCTCACTTCAATTTTTACTTGCAAGAATCTATTATTTGAAGCATAAATAGTGTCTAATATAAAAAGAATGCAATTGTGTTCAGTATCCATGACCCTTTGGGCCTGGGGAATGTTAAGAGGACAGACATGGACAACACAGGCACCAAGGAAGGGATATCTCCTTCCAGGTTCCAAAATTAGCATTCCAAGCAAGTTTTATGAAAGCAGGAAAAAAACCCTTTGCTATTCCCATGGCTGACAACACCCTCCCAGTTTCAACCTCCTCCCACTCTCCCATCCCCTAGTACTATTACTCGGAGGAATCTGTTATTACTCTCTTCCCCACTCCTTTCAACCTACCTGGCTTCTGGCCTCCTGTTTGTGGTATCTTGGAATTCCTGTAACACTCTTGTCAGGAACATCAACGGGGGTCCCTTAGAACCCCCTAAGGGTGTGCCTTAGAACACTGCACAAAGGTACCTGGGGGACGGAATCTGAGGGGGCTCAAATCCAGCCCAGTATCTGGGATGGGCTGCATCCACCCTGAAGAAGGAATGTTTTTTGGTAATTCATTTGCCCAAAGGAGTAGCTTGTTTTGCAGTTTGCACAAAGGCATGCCTTACTAGCAGTGACCCTGACCACTGCAGGATCCAAGCTTTGCTAGATATTTTTAAGTCAGTGCTATCACTTGGATCCTCCCTTTATGTCCAGCATCAACTGACCTGACAAATAATGAAATATCATGGATCCTACATATCAGTTAGGGTGAATCTGACCATAGTTTCCCCTAAGACAATGAGACAAATTTCAGGCAGCTCTGTTTACTATGTAAAGCAATGCAGTTTGTCAGAAGACTGTACATAGAGGCAGAAAAAGACCTCTCAGACCCTCAACCCGAAATGACATCCTCATTTCTTATTGATGCCACCATCTCCAAAGCATACTTACCATGCCTTGGTCTATGAACTAAAGACTTAGTTGTCTCTGGATCTAATTGCTTCATTCAAGCTCCCCAGGTATGGGCTGATCTGATACAAGACTGTCTTGTTGCAACTCATCAGCTAAGACCTCGTCAACCACAAAAGAAAAATTACTAAAAGATTTGAAAGAAAGATTATTTCAAAATGTGGAAAGAGGTAGATCATTTAATATCTCAGTGAGCGTGAATGGTCAGGTATTTTTGAAATCAGCTTATAACATCATCATCATGATGATGATAAATCTTTTTTTCTAAAAATGCCTTTTTGGCACAAACTGAGCGACCAATTCATGAACAATTGGGCACCCAAATAATTGGAAATATTTCAGAAGAGCAAATGAAGCAAAAGAGATCATGGAAAGCTGGAAATATATGGATGCAATTTTGAGCCTAAATGAACATGCAACACCATCTACAAAATAATCAGTGAGATGTGAAAACAGATGTGGATCCCTTTGATCTGAATCAACAGGGTGTGAAGGGCTCTTATTATTAAAGGAAAACCATGATGCTGCCTCACACTTGTCCAGATCCAGACATACAAGATCCTAGCTTTGCAATGTGAAAGCCCACCGCTGAGCTTCATCCACACAGCAGGCTTGGGAGAGCACCAAGTACTCCTTGGCTGACTAACTCAGAAGGCTTACTCCCTGTCATTCTTCTCCTGAGAAATTTTCATCCCCATTAGCAATTTTAAAAACTCCTTGCCAATACAGGACCTCTAATTCAGAAAAGAGAGGTGGCCTGTATTTTCACATTTAGTCCAAGGAAACTGGTGTGCTATAGCATAAGGAATGACCACATAGCTATTCCTTCTAGAAAACTAACTGAGGGCAAGAAAGAGCAGTGTCCTTCCTATCCCAAAGAAAGAATCAACGACCATTTTTTCAGAGTTCCAAGGAGCCCTAAAGACCTTCTCCAGAGATTTCCAAAACTTTGTTCAACCAAGTCCTGGGATTTTGAGAGAAGCTACAGATAAAGAAAAGGGTGGACTAATGGTGAGATCATGGAAAGCATTTTCAATGATTTGCTTAAGGCTTCCTTCAAAGTTAGTTTCAAAGTCACCTTAAAATTAACAGGAGAAATTTGAGGAAAATCTGTAATGTGGGAGGATTATATCTTGAAATCTTAACTGTCTGTAGGTTCTATTCTCCCGTTTTCTCGATGATACTCAAGGCTATGATTTTTCCTTCTTCTAGCTAAAACAGAAGAAGAAACAAAACTTGAAGAAGGTGCTAGCTTGAGAATGGCACTAAAAGAAGCCTACACATGAAACCTTTCCATCTAAAGGTGAGAGGGAAGAAGGGGTGGGAAGGGAGAGCAGCAGGTGGAGGATGAATTTAAATTAGAAAAGAGGGAGGACTCCCAGAAGGCCTCATAGTGGGAAAAATAAAAAGGGCATTCTTTCTAGAGGACAAGAAAGAAGATAGGAGGTGTTACTGACCCTTCCAACAAAGGTCCTCTTGCTAGGTGTCATTCAAGTCAATAGAACTAGACCAAGTTCAGCTCAGAATCCAAGGAAAACTTTCTTCTTTGATCAGAGAATGGAGGGGTGTGAACTTACGCTCTAGAGACCACACTGCTCTCCCCGACAGGCTGTAGGTGGGGCTGCTTTATAGGGATCTCCCTGGCTGGGAGGAGAGAGGGTGGGGTTCTCAGGGGCCGGCGCAGCTGGGCTGCTCATGCTCCAGATTGCACTGCCGGGCATAGCGTCTCTGCACATGGCCTGCCGCCGCCATCTTGGATTGAGCGTCCCGAGTAGTGCTCCTTCACATGCCGGAGTTGAGGTGTAGGTACTAGGAACTCTAGTCCCAAGTGCCTGGGGCAAGCCCTCTGCACTGCACCCGCTATGATCAAGTGAAAGTAGACTAAACACAAAGGATTAAAAAAGGTAAGACTTTATTTTATTACCCAGATTCTATTTTTATTGGCTGGGAATGGTTAATGGGCTTTGCCAGTGACAGAAGGGTTGTCAAGGTGAGCTGAACCCAGTCATTGAGGATAATCACAAGAAAGTCCTGGACATTTTTAATCTTCCAGAATTGAAGGTGGGAGACTTGGACCCCAAGGATGTGGTTGAGGATAAGAAGGGAAAACTTGCCCCCTGACCCAGGTGGCAGCAGAGTAGAAGAGAATCATTTGGGAAGTTTCCTCTGAGCCAAAGTAGAGATGGTCATGTTTCCCTGTTCCAGGTAAGCCCACAGCAGGAGAATGCCCTGAGAACCCTGTGCTATAAAAATGACTGCATGAGCCTGGGGTCAAAGGGGGATGTTTAGAAAAGATACCCTTCTCAAAGACCATCATTGTTTCATGCACTTTAATGTGATCCAAACACACATGTAGATAACTAACTGAGGAATTGAGGCTAACCCAATTCTTTTTACTTTCAATTCAAAGAAAGCACAGAGGTAAAGGATTTTGTCCTGTAATTGTTTTTTACTCCTTATATTTATAATGAAGTCCTGTGCTGATTTTCAAAGTGCTTAATGATGTTGCTGTCATTCTGCCTGGTGAAGAAACTTCTAAGTAGATAATGTGACTTTTTTTTAACTGAAACTGCTATTGACTTGGGGGGAGGGGAGAGACATGAACACATGTACAAATAGCATCAAGTCTGTGACAAGCAATACCTTGAAATACATCAAGACTGTTACACAATGTGACTATAACGGTAGACTCTGTTCACCAAGAATACCTTGCCCCAAAGCATCTGGCTCTTGATCTTCTCACTGGGTTCAACAAGGTGATAAAAATGGGTCAGATGATTTCAGTTAGCCACATTACAGCAGCTCTCAGTGGGATGTTAATTAGTGAGATGTCACCAACAGTTTCATGAAAATGCCCTGAACCTCCACTTAGAGCATCAACATAGCCTATAAAACCCTGAAAAGTCTGCAGATATTTATGTCCTGATATTTATGAGTTTGGGTCTGAAATATTAAGAGAAGAGAAATGGCCTGGACATCCAAACTGACGTGCTGTGCTAGATCTCCATCGCTCATCTGGTTTCTCCCCAGAGGACAGACTCATTGGAAAAGATCTCACTCATTAACCACTAAGGTAGGTAGAAAACATTTTCATGTTTTCCCACAGTTTATAATTTCAAATGTGTTTTTTAAATGTTAAAACAGATGTAGATATATTATAGAATTTAAAAATTCACATGAATTTCTAACATAAAAAAGTAAGGAATTTTCCTATTTTCTGAGGAGATGTGGTTAGGACATGGCCCCAGACTTCTAGAGATATCAGCTCAATGTCCATACTCTAAGGGATACTTAATGGGAAAGGTTAAGAAGCACTGGCCTGGAGTTTATATACAGAGAAGCCTAGTAGGTGTAAATCACTCAGCTTTCGTGACTCATCATGCCAGAAAAGGCATTTGCCAACAGTTCAAAGCCCTTTCCATAGACGCAGTTATCAAGGTGTCATCACATAATGTTTGAGAAAAGGCAGTAATGCGACCAAAACACATGTCCAGGTAGTACATCTTAACTCTCCTCAAATAATCCATGGACTCTATTAGGAAAGAAACACAGTCTGAAATCCACAACATCTAAATCTGCTAAAAATAAAACAACTGGTAAACAGAATAGTTTAATGAATGGTTTAAAAGTTGGCAATGTTAGGTTCAGCTCCAAATCTTTAATCATTTAATAATTAGACTTTCTTCATCTGTATTATTTCTCTTAATGTGTTAACTTCTCTTGGCCAAATCAACCCAATAAAAAACACCGTGAAAATCTTTCATTACTTAGCACTGCCAGCCACATCCTCAGCTTCTACTCCCAGCTTCAGAGTAAGTTCATCCAACCCTCTTTAATCTTAGGCCTTCAGATATCATCCCTCCCTACCCTTCCTTCACTGGTGTTTACCTTACTGCACCAGCTATTTAGTCTGTAATCAACCCTATAACTCCGTTGAAATTAAAAAAAATAAAGCAGGGAAAATTATTTTTAAATGAAATGAAAACTTCAGTAATTTGATGTGCAGGAAATGAAGAACAAAGTGTCACAACCCGAGTGCTTTTAAATAAGTCATAATTAATTACTTATGCATCTGTGTTTGGATGCTCAATTTATGACTATGCAGAAAATGTAATTGCATACTGAAGTATTCAATCGTGCCTTCTCTCACTCTCATTTATGGCAACCATGTTTTTGTTGTTGTTCTTGTTAATGGTATGGACTGCCTGTTGAAATTGTTGAAATGTCAAGACACAAATAATCAGATCATCTCTCCTAAAATATAGTTGCTTCTGTTGAGGAAATTGCAGAAAGACCTAAAATTGTTCCCTAATTTATCCTACTATTTTCAAAAAAAAAATTGTATGTAGTTCTATAATCTTTTGTCCTCTGCTAAAATACACTTGCTAAGAAATCATATTAGGCACATCCTGCCAGCTTCGTTTCTCCTATGGATTTGCAATATAGACTTTTCATATTCTTGGAAGAGTCATAAAGCTCGAGGGAATCATGAATGACCATCACATTTATGTCATTCTAGACAGGCTTCCTTTTAATGACCCTGAAGGGAATTTATAACCTTTTCTCCATCTTAAGATGCCTAATAAAGTGAATATCAAGGAAGAAAAGGAAATAAAACCAAATTTAAAACTTCCTCTGAATAAGTCATGGGAGTAATTGCATTTATGAGTATTTTCTCACTAAAGGGAAAAAAAGAGAGATAGAGAGCAAGCCAACAGAAACTTTCAAAAGCTCTTATAATACTTAGCAGGATAACAACTACTTTATTGTATTTTTAAGAAACTTCTAAGAAAGTTTTATTACCTACAGTTGCCTTTTTCTGTGTAAGCCAAATAAATTCCAAGGTCTTTGTGGCCCAGTCTCAGAGAGATATGGCCTATAAGAGACCCCGTCCAGCCACCAAACGTAAAAGCAATTCCGCTCCTTCTGCATGCTTCTGAAGAGCCCATGGCAGATACTAGCAGAGCTCATCTATATAAAGTTTTCATCTCCCAGGCTCATGCAAGACTGCTTTCCAGCCTCCCTGCAGTCAGGCAGGCCATGAGGCCAGGTCCAGGCAATGGGCT
The DNA here is from genome assembly GCF_039906515.1 of Pseudorca crassidens. Taxonomy (NCBI): domain Eukaryota; kingdom Metazoa; phylum Chordata; class Mammalia; order Artiodactyla; family Delphinidae; genus Pseudorca; species Pseudorca crassidens. The sequence continues at coordinate 49,224,421 of NC_090298.1, forward strand.
TCAGATAAAAGTCTCTTCCTGGCTAAAGTGTAGAAGGCTGATTGTGAGGTCTCCATGCCCTCTCCTCCCCTGCCATTCTTATGACAGCAGAGTCATCAGATCAAAGTAGCTGAGGCCACCAAGTCACCAAATGGAGGACTCCTGCACACGTGAATCTGGTGGTATCTGCACCAGCTATTCAGTAAGAAATGAGCTTTTGTTGTGTGATGCCAAAGAGATTTAGTAGTTGTTTGCACCTTTTGCAACTACAACAGAGACTAGCCTATCTTATTATGTAGGCATTAAAGGGAATCCACTTATATCCTCTCCGCAGCACCTCTCTCTCCCAGCCTACCTTGGTCTAGACCTTCTTACTCTCCCAACCTCCCCAGCAATTAGGACCCTGGATTGTTTTTCCTTCTTTTGTCCTCTCTGCTTTCTAATCCTGTCTGTTTCAATAGAATCTCCTGATTCTGCATCACAAAAGTCCGAGACCTGGGTCGACAAAAGTTAAACTCTATTTAGAGGGCTAAAACAGGAATAAACTGAGCCTTCAAGTAAAAGAACAAAAAATTCTTTGGGATGGGCAAAGCGGAGTAGGAGTGGAAACACTCACTTGTTGAAAAATGTTATCCCTATCCTATTTGTTTTTGGTCCAAAACAAGTGTGTTAGTGACTTATTCTCACCTGCCTAACCTTTTGCAGTTACTGACATGTTTTATTTTTGAGCACTAATGTTATCATTATTTGACCTCCACTTTTCAGAGCCATTAGAGGCAATCACCACAGCCATTGTCTATGTAAATAGGCCCCTCTAGAGTTGTGCAGTGTACAACCTGCCTGACTGTATGGGCACCACCTCCGTAGCACCGGAAATATAATATTAAGTCAGAAAAGAAGCACAACTCATATAATAACAGTTAATATAAAAGACTATGTAAACTTTTAAGACTTTTATTCAATTTTTCAACAATGTTATTAATAAAATCTACAAATACTAGCATGTACTAATGCAAACATCGTACTAGTAGCTGGAGAGGTTACAAAAAGATGTAAGACATGGTCCTGACCGCCAAAAAGTTTGCTTCTACATGGGGAAATGTAGTCCTACATAGGACACATTTGCAAAATGATCAATATCAGTGGAGGATTATATTTAACAGACAAAATAAACAGAATTCATAATAATGTGTTACAACCAAGGTATGCTGAAGTGATCAAGGAAGACAATGGAAAAGGAGGGTGTCAAGCTGGAGTCCAGTAGATGTTGCAAAGAAGAAAAGAAGAAAGAGAAGTGTCTTTAAATTTCAGCATTTGAGCTGCAGTGTTTGCTGACAGGACTATGAAAAGAGACTATGTGTCATTGTGTGAGACTAAACTATTTCCAGGGCCACCCAGAACAAACTGGAAGGGATGTCGCTCATATTTCACAGGAGTGCTTGGTAGCTACGATTTCACACAAGCCAGCTCACTCAGAAAAAGCATTTCTTCATCCCCCTTATCAAAATCATCTAATCAACACTCATCTAAGTGAAGGCGGGCCCTGCCCTCTAGGGGATTACAATCGCAAACCAGCAAACCTGGCTCCAACAAGCAGAAAGACATAATTAACATAGATAACGATGAGGAATGTATTTTCTGCAAGCCTCACTGCCATCAGAGAGAACAATTTGTAGTCATCACTGATCTGAGCTGAATTCAAATTAGTGACCCAAAGGCACCACTGTCTGGATGTTATTTTCAATCTCCTTAGCTATCCAATCTCCAGAAGTTTCATTTTTCATTCTTACTGTGCAGTCATCATCAACTACCAAAGGGAAAGATTGCAATCCAGACACACTAAAAATAGCATTCTTGCCTTCTGAAAGCCAGACTCAGATTTATGACAGTTTTAAAATTTGGTTCTTCATTTTAGAAGTTCAACATTCTACAAGAACGATGCAGAGTAATACCTACCTGGCCTTTAGAGCATGAAACACCATAACTTGCTGCAGTGGGAGATCAGGCCTTTATGTAATCCATCTACATTAGGGAGAGACAGCATTTTCTTTTGCTTGACAGATTGACATGCCTTCATGTGTTTTCCACTTAATCAGCAGAATCATTAAGGCACTGAGGGTTTTGATGGTCTCAATAAAAAACATCTATTTCTGTAAAACCTATCACTATAAATAATTTAACAAACACTCCCCCCAAGAAAAAGACTATAAAAAGAGAAGAAGAATTATTCTTTCATACTTAAATCACAGAGTACACTGAAGTTGAGCCAGAGGGAATCCAGATTTAAAATGAGAGCAGGATGTTAATCAGCTATGCTTCAAAATAAAGTTAAAAAAATTTTTTTTCATAAATTTATTTATTTATTTTTGGCTGTGTTGGGTCTTCATTGCTGTGCATGCGCTTTCTCTAGTTGTGGCGAACGAGGGCTACTCTTCGTTGTGGTGAGGAGGCTTCTCATTACAGTGGCTTCTCTTGTTGGGGAGCACGGTCTCTAGGTGCGTGGGCTTCAGTACTTGTGGCACAAGGGCTCTGTAGTTATGGCACACGGGCTTAGTTGATCCGCAGCATATGGGATCTTCCTGGACCAGGGATCGAACCCGTGTCCCCTGCATTGGCAGGCGGATTCTTAACCACTGCTCCACCAGCAAAGTCCCTAAAATAAAAATTTTTTTAAAGATAAATAAAATGAGAAAAGTACTAGAAAGAAAAATTAAAATAAATAGATAAATAAAATGAGAGCACAGTGATGTCCAACAATAAATGATGAAGTTCAAATGAAAAGCAAATTACAGAAAAATATAATCTAATTTATGTTTTAAATATATATTTTATATTAAATATAAATAGTATATACTTAAATTTATACTTCCCTAAAGAAGATCTGGGAGGATTATATCAATATAAACTGTTAACATTATTCATCAGAGGGGTGATTATGGTAGGGGGAACTTTCACATTCTTTGTGTTTAAATTTTTTACAATAATCTCTTCATATCAGGGAAAAAATCAAGCTGGATATTATATATCTTTCTGACTATCTGGATATCAAGACCCAGTTGTCAGGAATGGAGTGGCATTAGCTTGGGAACCTAATCTCCATCGGAAGGAAGAGGCAATGACTGAGACTGGGGCTAAGAGGGAACTGATTAGGTTTTAGGGTGTGTCCCAAGAAGGAACAGCACCCCACATTACAATGTGCAAGGGAGGATTAATACTCACAGAATCTGATCTGTGGATTGGAACACGGCAGGTAGGCATCTCAGGTCAATAGTGTCCACTGATTTCCAGGTGTACGACAGCATCTTTCTTTGGCAATGAGCAGGAGAGGTGTACAGCTACTTGAAGCAGGACCTCAGCCAACCAGAGAGAGAGGGCAGACAAGGCTTGGCAAGGTCGGCCCTGAACAAAAACCTGAACTCAGGGCAGGGCTCTGGTTTCAACAGAGTTAGGGTGACCACCAGGAACTAGAATTCTAGCTAGACATAAGACAAATGGTAGGGGTAAGCAAAGAGGTTGCAGTTGGGTGAGCCACCCTATGCCTGGGTCTACAGGGTCATTGCAGACTCCACGTGCCAGTACTGGTGGAGAGAAGGTGACTTTTTAGCTCCAAGCTTGATTCTCTTGGTTCAGGGACTGGGCCACAGACTGAAAGGTTTAGGACCTAGATTAGGGCAACACTGGACAGGCAAGAATGACAGCAGTTTCGATTTGGTCTTTCTCACCAAAATTAAGAAAACTTTTCCTCTAATTCTCAGCAGTTACATATAGGCAAGAAGAAGTCTAGTCCCAAGAGAAGGTTTTTTGAAATTTATAGAACCTTCTATAACCAAGGCCAGGACTTACGGCTCAGTAGCTGTGAGCCTTTAAGGTTCTAAGTTAACTTACAAGAAGACAAAGAGAAGTCCATTTCACAGAATCTTAAATTTTATCCATGTCATGATGTCCATGTAGAAATCAAGGGAACTAGCATATGGCTTTCCCAGTCAACTTCACAAACGACACTCAGAATAAGGAGTCTATATGAAAGAGAGAAAAAAATCCTTCCTCATCTAGCAGCTGTGGTCTTTCCCTTTTCAGATACACTTGTTTGCCCAGGAAGCTGATCCCTTCCTACCTACTCCTTAGCATCTTGAGATATTAAGCTGACTGTGTTGGCATTTCAATCCCCACCCTTCCCAGAATCAAGAGATCAAATTAATACAGATCCCATTTATAAACCAGGGAAATTGTAAAGGTAGAATAGTCTAAGACTATAAGCGCTTCAGGGAATCATCATGTGCTTGTACTTCTGAGTAAGAAATACTGGAGGACAGAGGGAGAGCTGTAGCAGCTCTGTAGGTTCACTTATTCCTGGGACACCTCTCCAGACCACTGCTGCTAAAGGGAGGCGTTCAAAATAGCCCCAAATCCCAACTGAGATGATCCTCAACATAGTCTTGTATTAAAATCCAAAGGCTCCTAAAGTCAAAATATTAAATTTGTTTCAGTGATTCCATGATTTTCAAACCATTCTTCTTTGGGACATAGGCATTCCACTGCTAAAAATAGAAAAGGGATGTTTTTCTACCCCCTCCCTGCCCACAGTTATCAGGGGAAAAAATCCTAAGTGAATGGACAGAAGTTTCTCAGTTTTAAGATTTTTCTTTCATGTTTCCCAGATTTTTGGTTCCTGCTATCAGAGGCTAGACCCGTAGCAGACCAATCCAGGGGAGTTGGAGCCAGAGAAGAGGTGTGGTGCTTGCCAGAGACATCACCCAAGGTGGGGAGGGGCTGACTGGGAGAATGGTGTAGGGGAGAGGGGAAGAGAAATGCTACCTTCTCCTTTCCTCTCTGCCTGCAATCTCCTGCCTTGGCCTCCCAATGGCCAAACCTAACAGGAACCTGGGAAACCATAGCCTGCAAGGATTCACCTCCTGAGTGAGCAGAGAAGAGCAATAAATGAATCTGCAGGCCAAGAGGGCAAGGACCAGCATGTGTCACATCTGATTTAGCAAGAATTCACAGATTAGTTATGTCACATTTAAAATATTACCATTTCTGGGTAGTGCCCACCATGCTCTCATAACATCCAAGTATTCTTGTACCTGCATAGATCTGAGCATGACTGTTGCATTTGCTTAGCAGCCCAAGGCAGAGAGTGGTCTACAACAGTGTTTTTAGACTGTGTTCTGTAGACCCCAAAGTTCGATGGAGCTCTCCTGCAGCTATCACACAGGTAGAGTGGGCTGAGCACACCAGCTCCAACCTCCATACCTACTGAAGCCAAAGCAGCGTTGCTTTTTATCTGCTTCACATACAGGGTCTATGTAAGATCTTGCTTGAACAAAATGCCTCTCAGCATAAACAGATAGGAATTCACTGACATATCAAGTTGCTACTAAGAATTATCTCAATCATCACACTTCATTTTTTCTTTTAGTCTGTTATGATATTGAGTTATTACTCCCCTACCTGTTTTATCCTCTACCACATTTGTACTACCACTATATGTAAATACAGGCCACCCCAGCTTCTACTGTGTGTACATAGGTAGTTATGAACCAACTGTTTGGAATTTCAAATGCTTTTTCCCAAAATAGTATCATCCAGGTAGTTAGAACCTCAAACCAGCCCACGCAGCCCCACTTAACCATAATGTACCTGAAATATGATTCTATGCTAACAATAAATAAATTAGAACCTGAGCAACATCTATAATAAAATTCCAAAGGAAAGATGTATTCCAATTTCCCATCTGGAATGCTGGAAATCCATCTCCTGAAGTAGGATCCAAGGCTTCTCTTCCTCACACACTCTGCATTTTTCAAAGTAGCACAGATTTTGAAACTATCAAATGCTGACGAAGATGAAGCAAAATACTCACTCTCATAGATTACTTGGGGGAATAAGTAGAAACAAATATCACTGCATTTGTCTGGCTCTTCAGAGAAGCAGATGCCAAGTTTGGATTAAACATACAAGAATTTTATTAGAGGAAATGTTGGTGTGAGAGAAAAGGGAGAGTGAACCAAGGAAGGCTGGGAGCTGTCCGACCACAATGCCACCTGACCTTGAGTGAAGGGAGGGAAGGTTGGAGTGAGCATCCTGGAATGTGTGTGGCATGTGTGTGTGTGCGTGTGTATGTGTATCCTAATACATCCTACTGATTCTGTTTCTCTGAAGCACCTTAACTAACACAAGACCCATCAGTAAAATCACAGATACAGATTTGTGAAGTATAAAGGGCTAATCACGTGTTCAGCCTGAAGCACTGACCATAACACCCTCTTAAAAGTGGACCCCAATTCAGTGTTCATTTACCAACTCCATCTAAAGTATCTTTTGAAATGAAATCTACAAACAAACCCCTGCCTCCACATAACCAACCAGTGAGCAGGAAAGCAAAACATACCTCTGAAAATCCTTCTACAAAACATGACCATGTTTTTTTTTTTTCTAAATAAAATATTACACTATTCAACTCCCAAAGCAGCGGATTTTGAGGATAAAGGAATCAAGTTCTTCTTTGCAGAACCTCAATTATTTTCAGGGTCATGAAAAGGCACAGTTGCTTGGCCTTGTCTCTTCCCAGTGTGGATATCTGAGTGCTCTAAGTTCCCATCCCCCAATGCCAGTATCGTGTGATGAGTTAATAAGGAGAAAATATTACTGCAGTCTCATCTTTCACATCCCTAATAAAGCACATATTTTAAAGCAGTTATGGAACTTTGCACAGAATCCAGGTTTAAAGGCAAATTAAATACATAAAAAACTAAGCCCGACAGCTAAGTTTAGTTACCTGAGAACTACTAAATTTATCTCTTCAGTCAAGAACATAAGATAAATACTTCAAAAAACTCACTCTGCTTTTGCTTTCAATTTTACTTTAGGCCTTATTAAATAGCACCGTTGGCAAAAAAATGTACATGTATAATTTAAAGCTATCCTGATCAGAATGAACTATAATAACTTGACTATGTAAAAAATTTGTCTTTTTGCTACTGTAATGAAACTTAGCCTTCTGTGAGTTTGAAATATTGTGGGTTACTATTCAATATCCATTCTTCCTTTCTTCCATACTAACAGAATCTTCATCTTATTCTGGGTGGCAGCATACCTAGGCTCAAGCAATAAATCAAAATTGGTACACATATTCATGACAATCTTGTTCCCTTTTGACAGATATTAAATATCCCAATTTCCTATTGCAGCTAGAAATCATCATGGGACCCAGTTATGTCTAAAAGATGTAAGGGGAGGTCAATTAGGGCCTTCCAAGAAGGCTTTACTTTCCTGATAAAAAGGATATCCTTCCCCACTTTTCCTAATGCAGAAGTAATGTGTGGAGCTGTAGCAACAATTTCCAGATCATGAGGCAACAAGCAAGAGGATGAACAGCAGTCACATTGAAGATGGCAAAGGAGAAAGTTAGGTCAGTTCCTGAGATCAGAAGGGCAGGATTAAATTAGGAGTCTCAGAAATAGAAACGGCCTAGCAACGCTATTTAGGCAGTAAAATAGAGAACCAATGAAAAATGAATATTTGGAATCCCAAGATGCATTGAGAATCCAGGAAAGTCTAGCATTAATTTGGAGCAGAACCATACTCATACATATTTGGTAACTGTAAATTGGGATGACTTTTTTGGAGAGCAATATAGCAATATCTATCAGCGTTTAAAATGCACAGATCCTTGATTTTTAAAATTTCTAATTGTTTCATTCTTTTATATAATTTTTAAAGGTTACTTTTCATTTACAGTTATTACAAAATATTAGCTATATTCTACGGGTTGTACAATACATCCTTGAGCCTATCTTACACCCAATAGTCGATACCTCTGACTCCCCTACCCCAGCGGTCCCCAACCTTTTTGGCACCAGGGACTGGTTTCTTGGAAGACAATTTTTCCACAGACAGGGGTGGGGTGGAGGGAGGCGGTAATGCAAGCAATGGGGAGCGATGCCGAACAGCAGATGAAGTTTGCTTGCTCGCCGCCGCTCACCTCCTGCTGTGTGGCCCGGTTCCTAACAGGCCATGGGCCGGTACCAGTCCACAGCCCTGGAGTTAGGGACCCCTGCCCTACCCCTATATTGCCCCCTGCCCTGCTCTCCCCTCTGGTAACCACTAATTTGTTCTCTATATCTGTGATTCTGCTTCTTTTCTGTTATATTCACTAGTTTGTTGTATTTTTAGATAACACATGTAAGTGATATCATACAGTATTTGTCTTTCTCTGTCTGACTTATTTCACTTAGCATAATATCCTCCAAGTCCACCCACATTGCTGAAAATGGCAAATTTTTCTTCTTTTTTATGACTGACTAGTATTCCATTGTGTGTGTTTGTGTGTGTGTGTGTATACAACATCCTCTTTATCCATTCCTCCTCTGTGGATGTACACTTAGGTCACTTCCATATCTTGGCGATTGTAAATAATGCTGCTATGAACATTGTGGTGCATGTACCTTTTCAAAATAGTGTTTTTGTTTTTTTGGATATATACCCAGGAGTGGAATTTCTGGGTCATATGGTCGTTCTATTTTTAGTTTTTTGAGAAACCTCCATGCTGTTCTCCATAGTGGCTGTATCAATTTACATTCTCACCAACAGTGTACAAGGTTCCCTTTTCTCCACATCCCCACAGACCTTTGTTATTTGTGTCTTTTTGATGACAGCCATTCTGACAAGTGTGAGGTGATATCTCATTGTGGTTTTGATTTGCATTTCCCTGATGATTAATGATGTTGAGCATCTTTTCATGTGCCTGTGGCCACCTGCATTTCCTGTTTGGAAAAATGTCTATTCAGTTCTGCCCTTTTTTTTAAAATTTATTTTTGGCTGTGTTGGGTCTTCCTTGCTGTGCACGGGCTTTCTCTAGTTGTGGCGAGCGGGGGCTACTCTTCGTTGCAGTACGCGGGCTTCTCATTGCAGCGGCTTCTCTTGTTGTGGAACATGGGCTCTAGAGCGCAGGCTCAGTAGTTGTGGTCCATGGAATTAGTTGCTCCGCAGCATGTGGGGTCTTCCCGGACCAGGGGTTGAATCTGTGTTCCCTGCATTGGCAGGTGGATTCTTAACCACTGTACCACCAGGGAAGTCCCTCTTCTGCCCATTTTTTAATTGTTTTTTTTTTTATGTTGAGCTTTATAAGCTGTTTATATATGTTGGACATTAACCCCTTATTGGTCATATCATTTACAAATATTTTCTCCTATTCAGTAGATTGTCTTTTCATTTTGCTGATAGTTTCCTTTAATGTAAAATGCATAGACCCTTTAAACTAGCAATTTCACTACTGGGAAATAATCCTACAGAAAAACACAGGTGCAAAAAAGATATATGCACAAGGTTATTTATTGCAGCATTGTCTAAAATAGCAAAAAATTAGAAGCCACCTAAATATGAAATTGGGAAAATAAAGTACATACAATTCATACCATGAAATGCTGTGCAGCTGTTCAACAAAGAATGAAGTAATATACATGTAATGACATGGAAAGATACCCAGGAGACATTCTCAAGGAAAAAAAAAAACCCAGCAATACTTATAATCCCATTTCTGGGAAAAAAAATATATAAGTTAAAAATGCTACATGCGTATATTGGTATATGTATAGAAAAAAGTCTGAAAGAGAAGAACCAGACAGACAAAATGGGTCCAGTTACTATGTTTTCATGCCTTTTCCAACAACTGATGTTGGTGCCACCACATTACCTGAAAGCAGACAATAGGAATAATTCAAGGAGGAGGTTCAGCATGGGTGACAAGCAGATAGAAATCTGCAGATTTAAGGCAGCTCCAAGACTATGAGACTTTCAGACAAAACTTGGTAAGGGAAGCAAGTGCATGCCGAAGAAGCTTTAAAAAGAGGGAGAAAAGAGAGGAATCAAGAGACTCAAAGTCATTATCAAGGTAAAGAAAAGATTCAGGAAATATAGTCTGAATCTATGGAAGATAAGGAAGATAGTTACAGAAGATATGGAGGATAGGGAAATTGTGTTGGGGGAGAAGAGAAGCATCTGAGTTTGAGTCCCTGGAGCTGGAACAGGTCTGAACAATGAAAAAGTCCAAGGAGGGAACATTCGTGTGGTTGGCTGGAGGGGCAAACAGATTATGATGTCAAAGTCCTTCCTCAGATGCGCACTGCAGACTATGCTTCCAGACCTGGGGACTGTTCCTGGTTTACTCCACCGGGGTTCATTCTATTTCTATCAGCTTTTTTACCTGAATTCCTGAATTGCAGCTTTTTTTCTCCTTCGCTGCAAAACAGTATACTCTTGACATTTCTTTCCCTGGCCTCTGCTCCTAAACAAGCACACAGCTTTATTTGAGGGTTTCTCAGGGACTTCATTGCTAAAAATTTCAGAGGGTAACAAAATAACAAATGCTACTGATTTTTATTGCTATAGTAGTGTTGGACATATCATCACATCTTTCTTAACCTTGATTATGAACTCAGCTGCCAGATGCCAACCCATACATCTTTTTATTGCTGGTCAGTTTCTAAAGTCCCTTTCATGTAGTCTTCCTCTAGTTTCAGCTCCTTCGGTTTCACCTTTAATACTAACACTGATGAGGAGTATTAGCTTGTAGATAGACACATTACATTTCAGAGCAGGCTTCACACCGTCTCTCCCACCTTGATGTCTTCTTGATTCACTCAAAACCACTTTCTAACAAAGGCCATTAAAGTTGAGAAAAGGACGGTGAATAATCAATGAGAATGTAGGCGTTCTGGAGAATAAAAGCAAGAGGCTGGCTACAAAAGTGATTCTGGAAGTCAGTGGACAGCAGTGGTATGCTTAAATGGATGCTGTTGCTATGGAATCATGGTGAAGGGACAGAGATGGTGGTCTCAATGTGGCAGAGAAATAACCCCTTCTCCACCACTGGTGGAATTTGAAAGGGAATGACCTCAAATGATGAAGTTTTGAGGGAGATGACATTAAAAATCAGGAAACAAGTGTATCCATCAGAGTTTTTCATTGCAATTCACATTAACCAACTCTTGGCTGATTTATTTAGAAAATGAATTTACTAAAAGATAATTGGCTCACATAGTCTCCAGCATGGCCAGAGAACCTAACGTGGAAGCCTCACTGCCAGAAACAATGTTTTCAATCTCACCGCACAGAATTGGTCCTGAGAAGACACCACCGTCTCAGCTGCTGCACACTTTACTTGGCTCACACTGCCAACATCAAATATACTGGACACCATTGCTGGACAACACCAGGGACAATGGCCAAAAACATGATTCACCTTTAGAACCACTGCTGCTGCCTCTGGAAACTGGATTCACTGCTGCCAACACTGGCTCCAGGGAAACAGTTTCCTTGTGGTCTCCACTTCTGTGCGTCTCTAGCTTCCAATGCCAAGTCTAGTGCAGGTGCATCTAGTAAGAACCTGGAACACGTGCCCAAACCTTGGTCTCACGGGAGGCTGGAAAGGTGCCATCCAGCCTTTTTAGCTTCTCTAGTGGAAGCTGGCCAAAAAGTAAAAAAACATAGTCCACACCAGGGATCCAGGAGAGTGTTTGGAAGGGGTGAAAATATCAGACAGTTGGTTTACACACACAAAGGAGTTCCATAAGATTGAGTGAAAGAGACAAGCAGAGTCAGGCCCTCAGACCTAGGAGAGGTGAGAGGTTGAGCTGGAGATGGGGAGAGAGGTGAGAGGGAAATAATTTTTTTTAAGAACGTAATATTAGAGGGTTAATTTTATTGATTAAAGAAAGTAAATGTTCACTATAATCAAAAGTGCTGAAAACACAGAAAGGTTCAAATCAGCAAATAAAAATGATCCTCCAGCCTCATATTATTGCTGTTAGCATTTTCACTATTTTTCACATCTTTTTCTATGAATATATAGATTATACTCTACATAATATTTTTACTGTGTCTTTTTCAAAAATATCTCAAAGTATTATTTTTAAGACTATTAAAATTCCATCCTTTGGATACACCATCATTTTTTGGCACATCACAGATTTTTTTACCTTAAATTCCTAGAAGGGAAATAAATGGGTCAGAAAAGTATAAATATTGACACATATTGTCTCTTTGCTTCAAAAATACTATGCATTTCCAATCATGAATTATGGAATATTTCATTTCTCTGAACCTTTGCCAATACTAAGTATAATTCATTTTTTAAATACTTATAAGTAAAAAATTATCCCTTTTTATTTTGTGTTTATTTGATCATAAGATTTTACATCTTTTTACATATTTATATATTTATATTTATTTATATTATCTATTTATATCTTTTCCCCTTTTTTTCTTTTGAAGATACACTTTTTTCAGTAATTTGTAAGATTTCTTTCTGTAATAAGGATTTCTTGTTTCTTTCTGTAATAAATCCTTTGTCAGGTAGGTTTAAAATACTTTTTTAAGTTTTCATTTATCTTGCAAGTTCTTTCTCACAATAAAGACGTTTGAGGTGTTTATGTAATCAAATCAATTTTTTAATTTATGTTGTCTACTTTTAGATTTGGGCATCATTTTTTAAAGGCTAGCCTTTTAAAATAAAATTATTAGTTTGAGTCAGTGGCATAAAGGAAACAAATTAGCTTGTCCCTCGACCTTCCTTACGTCAATAAATGGCCCATTCTTCCAGTTGCTCAGGACAAAAACCCTGGAGTCAAAAAAGAGATCTTCTTCTTTCACCTCACCCCTCCAGCCATCAGATCTACCTCTGAAACACATATCCAGAACCTGACCACTTCTCTCCACCCAGCCACTACCACCCAGGTCCAAGCCCCGTTACTTCTCACTAGATTTTTGCCCATCAGCCTTCCAGTTTTTCTCTCCACTTCCTTCCTGCCCCTTAGAGTCTACTCTAAACACAGCAATTTTAAAATGAAACTCAAATTACACTAATCCTCCATTCAAACCCTCCAGTGGGTCCCCATCCTGTTCAGAGTAAAAGCCAAAGTCGTCACAGGGAACTACAAGACCCTACAGGATCTGACACCAGCTCCTTCTGTGGAGTGATGTCCCATCACTCTCTGCCTCTATCACTCTGCACTAGTCATCCTGGCCTCCATCTTATGACACAAACATGCTAAACACGTTCCTGCCTCAGGACTTTTACATAACCTGTTCCCTCTCCTTAGGAATGTTCCTGCCTCGAATATCCAAATGCCTCACTTGCTCACTCCATTCAGAATCTCTGCTCAAACACCACTCTACCAAAGGCTTTCTCTGACCACCTTGTTTCAAACAGCACCTCGCTGTCACTGCCATGACTCTATCCTGCTTTATATTTCACTGTATCATTTATTATCATCAGACCCATGCATTTGTCATGTGTCTTTCTGTCCCTCCTGTCCCTCCTAGAATGAAAGGTCTTTAAGAACAGGGGATTTGCTTTGTTTCCTGCTGTATCCTCAACACCTAGAATGGGGCTTGGCACTTAGCAGATACTCGGTAAATATTTGTAATAAATGAAAGTAAATATTTGTCTTTAGGCCAGGTTCTTTAAGCAGACCCCAAAGCAAGGGTAAGTGTGCAAATGATTTACTACAGAAGTGACACAGGAGTGAAGGAAGCAGGGAAGTTCCCAGCCTTAGCCTAATCCTACAGGGAGCTCTAGACCGCACAGTTCCAGCTCAGAGTGAGTGTTGCCCGGAAGCAAGGGAGCTGAGCTTTGTTCTCCCTCACCACGTCAGTCTTGGGCCACCCAGGGGGCTGTGAACTGTCAGGGACTCTTGCCTCTCAGCTCCTGTAGCCCAAGAGAAATCCTCTGAAGAAGAAAACAAATATCAGCTGTTAGCAGCAAAGCTATGGAAACCATAAAAGAAATTCAAGGGCATCTGGACAGGGAATCAACAATATCCATTATAATAATGAATGATTTATGTGTGAATGAGTGAATAAATAAATAAAGATGGATGAATGGGTGAACGTAGAAATAAGATGTTGAAATATTTGTAATTTTGATAGTGGAAAATGTTGGACTAAAGAACAGTGGTGTGAGAAGCACCAATTTGATAGCAGGTACCAGTCTGTACCTTCCTTATCAGTGTGGCTACAGAGCTTCCATCTGCGTCTTTGTTACACAAGGAGGTTGGGACTGACTGATACCGGACCGCTGGATACTTTTACTGGAAAGCCACTAGGGACAGAATAGGATGGGACAACCAGAAGAACCTGGCCGGGAGCAGTACTGCTCAAATTTTCAGCCACATACACTGTCAGTGAGAGATCCATTTGGATCAATGGCTTTCAGGGGACATTTAGCTTCATGAGGAAGAGGTTTCATTAAAAAGAAGAATATGTAGAAACATAGAATTTTCTTCAAATTCTAGCATGCCCCCTTAAGAAAGCACATCAGAATATTTCAGAACAAATATAATTTGCAAAGAGCCCTTGAAAACTTTAGCTATGCACCCCACGCTCACCCTAATGATTGATAAGCTTCTTCTTCAGAATTCTAAGTCCCCTTGGAATAACAAGATCCTAGAGATTCTGATTCACAAGGTTTTGTGGGTCCTGAGCATCCACAATTTTCAAAGTTTCCCAGGCTATTCGGTACACAGCCAGAGTTAAGAAACTGGGCCAAGTCTTCCAACCACTCCTACCAATAAAAGAATAAAAGAATCTCTCCCTCTTCCCACTAAATAAGGACACTGAAGGAAGGAGAGGATTTGCACTCAGCATTTAAAAAATAGATACTATAAAGTCACATACGCCCTCCGTATAGATTCAATAATTGCTAACAGTCTGTATTTTGTCCTATTTGCTATACTCATATATATACATGCGTGTATGTATATAGATAGATCAATATATGAACGTGTATATTGCTGGATCATTTGAAATACATTGCAGATAACATGACCATTCACTCCTGAATATTTCAGCACGCATCTCCTAAAAATAAGAATCTTCTCCTAGATGACCACAATACCAGTAGTATACTATATCTGTCTGGTCCAATCAGGAGACAGAATCCATATGGTAAAAGGGGGAATTTAATAGCAAGATTTATAAATTATAAATTAATTTCAAGGTGCTCTGAAAATGTAACACAATAAACAACACTGAGACATTATTGTATATTTTTACTCTTAACAAGTAGTTATTTCCTCAACAGTTTAATGATTTAATGGAAAAAGTTTTTAAACCACCATGTTATTTAAAATTTGAAACCCTCAAGTAAAAACCTAAGAAACTGATTCTACTTTATGTACCTAACATGTTTCCTCTATACTGGGGTATAATTCTACTTGATTACCTTCTTCAAATTTATATATTAAACTATTCAAGTTTTACAAAATACATTACTTAAACAGAGGAGCAATAAGGTGTCATGCAAAAGAGTATTGGGCTAAGACTTACCTCAGTTCTGGTACCAAAGAGCAGTATAACCGTGGCCTCTCCCAGGATCAGCTTCCTCATCCCTAAAATGAAGATAATAGTTAACTAGTGTTGTAGAAAGTGAGTGTGGGTTCTGCAAGCAGAAACATCTCAATCTGTAGCCCTAGACTCCCTCATTCTCCATTTGTGAACTCAGTAGACACACACACAAACACACACATATAAATTTACCACCTTAACCAGTTTTAAATGTACAATTCAGTAGTGCAAGTATATTCACACTTGTGAATATAGAGCTACAGAACTTTTTCATCTTGTAAAACTTAACTCTGTCCTCATTAAACAACTCCCTATTTCCTCCTCCTCCCAGCCCCTGGCAAACGCCATTCTATTTTCTGTTTCTATAAGTTTGACTCCTTTAGATGCCTCCTGTAAGTGAAATCGTATAGTATTTGTCTTTTTGTATCTGGCTTATTTCACTTAGCATAATGTCCTCCAGATTCACCAACACTGTAACATGAGACAGGGTTTCCTTCCTTTTTAAAGATGAATAATATTCCATTGTATGTATATACTACAGTTTGTTCATCCGTTCACCCATTCATGGACACTTGGGTTTCTTCTACTCTTGGCCATTGTGAACAATGCTTCTATAAACACGAGTGTGCAAATATCTCTTCAAGATCCAGCTATCAATTCTTGTGGTTATATACCCAGTAGTAGAATTGCTGCATCATGTGCTAATTCCTTTTTTTTTTTTTTTTTGGCTGCACTGTGTCTTAGTCACGGCATGCGGGATCTTAGTTGCGGCGCTCGGGATCTTTTTTACTTCCCGCATGGGGACTTCTTAGCTCTGGCATGCATGCGGGATCTAGTTCCCTGACCAGGGATTGAACCCAGGCCCCCTGCATTGGGAGCACAGTCTTACCCACTGGACCACCAGGGAAGTCCCTCATGTGCTAATTCTATTTCTAATTTTTTGAACAACCACCAACCATACTGTTCTCCATAGTGGCTGCACCATTTTACATTCCCACCAACAGTGCACAGGGGCTCTAATTTCTCCACATCTGCCCCAACACTTGTTACTTCCTAGTTTTCTTTATTTTTAAATGGGTGTGAGGTGATATCTTCTTGTAATTTTGATTTGCATTTCTCTTCTGATTAGTAATGTTGAGCATCTTTTCATATCCATGTACATAATTTGTATATATCATCTTTGAAGAAATGTCTGTTCAAGTCCTTTGCCCATTCTTCAATCAGGTTTTCTGTTGCTGTTGTTGAGTTGTGGAGGCATATTTTTAAATCACACCTCTCTTGCAAGTTATTATGAAATCTAAAAAAATTCATGTATGCATATCACATTAACTATCACATCGTAGACACCCCAAAAATATTACTTGTTCTCAAGGTTGTTATATTAAATAACATAGGTAAAACTGCTCTAAAAATTATAAAATGCTGTGCAAATATAAGTTAATACTACAAATCTGTATGCAAAATATTTTAATATTTTTCTCAGGTTCTCCACATTTAAATATATAAACCTTTTTGTTTTTGTTGTTGTTGTTGTTGTGGCCTCTCCCGTTGCGGAGCACAGGCTCCGGACGCACAGGCCCAGCGGCCATGGCTCACGGGCCCAGCCGCTCCGCGGCATGTGGGATCTTTCCGGACCGGGGCACGAACCCGTGTCCCCTGCATCGGCAGGCGGACTCCCAACCACTGCGCCACCAGGGAAGCCCTATAAACCTTTTTTTATCTTTGGGCTTTATTCTATTTTTTAGCTGTAATCCCTGTCTTTCCCGTTTTATTTCAAGTTTCATCAAAAAATAGCAGCCAAGGGCTTCCCTGGTGGCGCAGTGGTTGGGAGTCCGCCTGCCGATGCAGGGGACACGGGTTCGTGCCCCGGTCCGGAAAGATCCCACATGCCGCGGAGCGGCTGGGCCCGTGAGCCATGGCCGCTGGGCCTGTGCGTCCGGAGCCTGTGCTCCGCAACGGGAGAGGCCACAACAGTGAGAGGCCCGCGAACCGCAAAAAAAAAAAAAAAAAAGCAGCCAAAATAGAATGAGTAAAGAGTAGAAACAATAGCTAATTTCACTAAAGCAAAGTCAGGGAAAGATCTATCTGAAAAAAAAAAAAATGTGAAGAAAGCTGCAACAGATTACACTACTGAGAAATCCTGGGAGAGCCAGAGCTGCTGTGCCTTCAGAGGATGTGAATGATGTTGAAAGATTAATAACGTTTGGATAACATTAATTGCAGTGATGTTATAAACTCCAGTATTCCAGTTGCCATAACAACCCGCTATATGTTGGTTTTCTAATGACATTTCGAACAAGCGCTGAAGTGAACTGCATCACTTCAGAACTTTGATTGCTGTCACTCAGTGATTTTCAAATTGAATTGTTTTGTTCTTAAAGAGTCAGGATATGTCACAGTCTTCAAAAATACCCTCAAAACTATGAGGAGGAAATGATACACATTCCTATACAATGATAGAGTACTCGAGAAAAAGAAACACATTTTGTTTTAATACAAAATTAACAGATTTTTTCATGAGGGATAGAAAAATCACAGAAGGAAAGGGGAGAGTGTGCTTCAGACTTTTCAGAAGACTTTGTTCCCTCAGGGAATTACTTGACAATAAAATTCTCCCTCTCCATTCTCTTTTCCTTTTACCTCCCTTTTTCTTCCTTCTGAAGAATTCTTGGAACTGGTGATTCTGATCAAGGTGGATGCTACTTCTTGAAGTCAGGGAGATGAGGTCATTTTCATGGAGCTTTCTGATCTCTTTTCCCTCTACTGACCAAACCACGCCTTTCTTTTCAGGCACCACCCACTGTATACAATGAAAGAAAGATTACTTGCGACAGGCGTATATTACATTGAATTTTAATATTCCCAAGAGAATACGTTAAACACATATTGCATCGCTGACAAGAAGCAAAGCATGATTGGAATAGGCATGTTTCTAAGTTCTTGCTCAGTCCACAGCCTACCCTGTTCCCGCTGCCTGGGAACACCCCTCTTCACCACCCACCCACAAATACAAGTCATTGACTGCATCAGAGGTGAGCACCAGAACCAACTCGTCCATAAGCAAGTGAGTTGGAGGATCAGTCTCTCTCTCTCTCTTTCCCTCTCTGTCTCTCAGTCACTCATTCTCTCATTTATCTCTCAGGTTAAAACTGATGATTTGCCCTAGTGTTTGCAGCAGAAATGTGGTGTTCACAGGCAGAACTCTGTGCTACAGGACTCTGAAGGGGGAAGGCACCTCCATTGTCCTCCCATCACTACCATAGTCCAAGCAGCATCTCAGCCAGTACCCCGCATTTCAGGCAGTGGAGGTGGCATCTTTGCACGTAAAGCACATCAGAATGCTCTCTAAATGCTGATCTCGGTGTAATGCCCTCTTGTGTAAGCCCAGGTCTGACCCTTGGCCAGGTGTGCCATTGGCACCATTTCAACACTCTCTCGTCTCCCCTTTCCCCTATTCTTAGAACTCCCTCCACCCCACCTGGATATCCAAGGGCTTCCATCCTGCCCTCCCCTAGGCTCCCACTCTAGCTGACTCCTCAGAGGCTTCCCAGGGACCAGCAAAGTGAGTTAATCAATCCAGCCCAGGCTTCTGCTGATTCAGAACCACTGCAGGACCAGGGTCATGGCTCAGAAAGCAGGTGACAGGGAAAGAGGTGATGTAAACAATGATATCAGCTGCAATTAACAGAGGTCACATGTACTCAACTCATTCCTCATCCAAGATGAAGCAGGTATGCTGACCCCCCTTTCCTGTAAGTCTTCTCTGGGTGTTCCTTTTAACCTGATTTCACTGGGACATATGTGAACAGCTAATAAGAGCAGCCTGTGCCTTGTGTGGTGTGTGTGTGTGTGTGTGTGTGTGTGTGTGTGTGTGTGATGACTTTAACGTTTGACTACAGTATGCAGACACATACAAGAAGTAAGGAAGCTAAAGCCCAGGAACTAGGAAGGCTACAGAATACAACACACGGACCAATACATTTACAAAACATTCAAAATCCTACAAAAGGGGCTGTATTGGTCCTTTTGACTTTGTTGTTGTTCAGCTTAGTCTGTATGGCCATTGATTGGGCTAATGGGGAAGGGCAATTCATAATATTTGGTTCCTTTCCGCACAATTTACAAGTTAGCAGGAGAGAGATGGGAGAGCTTTAAGCCTGGTTTGGCTTCCCTTTATAAAAAGAAGTGTCTCACAGGGCCCAAGGGGACGTGTTCTCCAGTAGAAAAGAGAAAATGATGCTCTCCCAGCGGCCAGCTTTAGCTTTGGGGAAGAGGCAAAATAAAAATCCACGGGATCTCAATTGTGAACTCTTCCCATGTTGCCTGGCACACCAAATACTACACGTCCACATTTTTAAATAACTTTGTGATTTTCAAGGTCCCCATCCGTATTTTAAAAAAATAAGTCGCATAATATTTAAACTGGCTTTCCTGCTATTCTTTGGGACACCAGGAATGTCAGAAGACATGGAGCTATGTGCCCCCCGACAAGTGCATGGCATCAGCAGTCCCTTCAGTTATAAGCTGGGAAGTAGGTACCACCAGTTTATCTACTTGCCCTGGACACATTTTGCACAAACGCAAGAAGTTCCAGACAACGGTTTTCTCTTTCATATATTTACACATGTTCAAAATGATATTCACAGCATCTTCTTCACTCTCCACCCTTCTCACCCTAGTCTCTGCTTTGAGACACCGGCCTGTATGGGTTTGGGTTTCATCTGTGGACTCCCTTGTCCTTTGACTCCAGCCTTGTTCTGCCAGTTAGGGATCCCTGACAGGAGATAAGACGGAGGAAGGCAGAGAAGGAGCTGGGGAATTCATGCCTCTGGTTCCTTCCCTGCAGGGAAGCCTTGCCGTAATCTCTGTGTGATTCTCTCCTTCCAGGTTCCAGTAACTGATCCCTCCCATGTCTTTTTGAGCTCAGGAGTTGTAACTGAATCCAGTGGTACTGCACTGTCTTTTATGGATTCCTTATATACTGCCCATAGCTTTGCAAAGAGTCACATTGGTCTAATGTGAGCAGTCCGTTAATTTTCTGCCGGAATTTAAAGTGCTGTGGTCCCTCCTATCTCTCCTTCCTGCCTAGAATGCCCTTGAACCCCATCCTACCTCCCCTGCCCCAAGGATGGTCTACCCTAAAACACACTCACATAACCACAAGATTCACCTCCATGTCCAACAGAGAGAGGTGGTAAGAATAAGACTGACTGGGGAGTGGGGACAGGGAAAGGCAAGGCTCAGCATGGCCTCTGATGACCCTGTAGCTTCTAGGTACATGAAGGTCAGAGTTAAAGAAGGCTGCTCTGAGCCAGGTCGGCAGGTGCTCAATTAGAGGAAGCATAGTTTGGGCTCGGAAAACCTAAGAATGATGGATTTCTGGAGTAGGTCAAGAGCCAGGACTGGGTAGGAAGAAGATTCAGAAGTGTGTGAGGAAGGTCAGAGGCTCTTGCCCGGGGCCTGAGGGAGGACAGGCTGGGTGGTTGTCTGGAGGCACTGGGTTGATAGGAGATGGGAGGTGGGGGGGGGGGGGGGGAAAGGAGGTGGGGAGGAGGAGAGGTGGGGGGGCAGGGAGGCCGGGGGGATCAAATAAGAAGCAAAGTAATGGTCAAATAGGACAGATAGGAATTTAAATCATAGACAACGAGAATTGCAAGGGGATTTAGAAATCATATGTTTAAATCACTTCTTTTTAGATGAGTACTATTAGACTATAGAGCAAGGACAAACACCCAGAACTTCTCACTTCTAAACCAGTAGTTCACCCATGAAACCCATGCCTCCTGAGAACATGTTGATACTACACTTTTCATTTTTTAATCAGGGATGAAGGGGCTTCCCTGGTGGCACAGTGATTAAGAATCCACCTGCCAATGCAGGGGACACGGGTTCGAGCCCTGGTCCAGGAAGATCCCACATGCCGTGGAGCAACTAAGCCCGCGAGCCACGACTACTGAAGCCCGCAGGCCTAGAGCCCATGCTCGGCAACAGGAGAAGCCACCGCAGTGAGAAGTCCGCTCACCGGAACAAAGAGCAGCCCCCGCGCACGGCAACTAGAGAAAGCCCGCGCACAGCAACGAGACCCAACACAGCCAAAAATAAATAAATAAAAAAAATAAGTTTTTAAAAATTAAAAAAAAAATCAGGGATGAAAACAAAATGCCATGACCTTGAAATTTTGACTTCAAGTACATTTTGAACTTGTCACCCAGAAAAAAAAAGTAGACATAGTAGAAATAATCCATGCAGAATCAAACGAATAATAGCTAAAACTATATATGTTAAATTTGATATTGACAAAAAAAAAATGAAGAATCTCATTGTGTTGGTGATGCTCAAAAGTACAAATGATGCAGTTAAAATTATACTTTATAGAAATAACACAAAACTGACAAAGGCAAAAACTACATACAGCAAAATTTGTTATTGACTTTAAACATTGACTAAAGAATCAAATCTTGTCAAAAAACTACACCTGCAAAGCCTAACCCAGGAAAATTGGATTTGGTTGAAAATGATCACAAAAGAAAATTCAAAATTGCTGAAGCTGAAGTTTGAAAATTTTAATATGGACACAAAAATGTGATAATTGGATTAAATCTAAATTATTTCAGTAAAATAAAAAATTATTTGAACAGTAAGAAATTTTATCAAGGAACTCAATTAACTTAAAAGAGCTGTCTCCAAAAATAATTTCTTGATGATATTCTCAGCAATGCTGGAATAATTCTGATGAAAATATTTGTATTCATTCAATAAAAATGTCCTCAAGGTCAAAACAACTGAGAGGGAAATATCTATGTGGGATTTCTCAGGCAGCCTCCACTCCTGGTAACTCCAGCTTGAAAACTTTATAGTCTTTGAGGAGATTTAGAATCTCCTTTCTAGGGTCCTAACATTTTCCCCCACATCAAAATGACATGTACTTGGCCAGTGATCTCTGCTGGCTGCTAAAATCAAAGTTTACCAGAGGCATGAAGGTTCCCAGATACCTTCACCATTCCAAGGAGAATCTGCACTTTAAAATCAACCTACATATACCTCACATTCATTAGGATGGTTATTATCAAAAAAACCCAGAAAATAACAAGTGTTGGCAGTGATATGGAGAAACTGAAACCTTTGAGCACTGTGTAACCACTATGAAAACAGTATGGTGGTTAGCTCAGAAAATTAAAAATAGAAATAGTATATGATTAAGCAATCCTGCCTCTGGGCATGCATCCAGAAGACTTGAAAGCAGGGTCCTGAAGAGATATTTGCACACTCATATTCATAGGAGTATTGTTCATGGTAGCCAAGAGGTAGGGGCAACCCAGGTGCCCATGAACCGATAAGTGAATAAGCAAACTGTAGTGTATACATACAATGGAATATGATTCAGCCTTAGAAGAGAAGGAAGTCCTGTCACAGGCTACAACATAGATGAACCTGGTGGGCATGATGCTAAAAGAACAAACACTGTATGATTCCATTTATATGAGGTATTTAAAGTAGTCAAACTCATAGAAACAAGAAGTAGAGTGTTCTTAGAGTATGAGGGAAAAGGGGGGAAGGGGAGTTGCTGTTTAATGACTATAGAGTTTCAGTTTTGGAGGATGAAAAAGCTCTGTTGCACTTAAGACTACTACACTGTACACTTTAAAATGGTTACAATGGTAAATTTTGTGTTATGGGTTTTTCACCACAATTAAAAAATTAAAAAGGAAATCAATCTACTCGGATTTTTAATGGGTAGAATTTAGACAGTGTAAGGAAGTTGGGGCAACAGCCTACAAAAGTTCTTCTCTACTCTACTCAATACTCTGTAATGACCTACATGGGAAAAGAACCTAAAAAAAACAAAAGAATGGATATGTGTATATGTATAACTGATTCACTTTGCTGTACACCTGAAACTAACACAACATTGTAAATCAACTATACACCAATAAATTTTTTTTTTTAAAAAAGTGCTTCTCCAACATTTCCCTGACATTCTCCTCAGGGTGGACAAAGGTAAATCCAGTTGGTCTGAAGGCCACAGCTTCTAGCAGAAACTTCTCTAAAGCCTTGTATTTTGTCTCTAAAATCTCTAAAAATACATGCAAAATATGCCTACCACTTCATACTAGATCAAGATTATTTTTACATAGAAATAACATTTTAATTACCATTGAGAGGACAAGTTCATGTTTCTTTGAGTGCAATTCCATGCTGGGATCATAGATAGGAGTTCTGGCTTTTATTCAAGTTAGTGCAACAATAAAGAAAATTAAACCAACATGGAAAAGTAGGCTTATACTGATTTGTATATTACAAAACCTTAAAGACTGTAAAAATGTAAAACTTTTCTCCTCCCAAATTATCTGTAATAATGACACCCCAAGAAGATTCACTATATGTATCCTGTAGTGTCGCACTATGCCCAAACCACATACTCCTAAGGGCATAGATATCCTAGCTGAGAAGAATATGCCAATGTTTGAAGCCACACCATATGGTCAGAGCCACCAGGCTTCAGAACTTAGTGCCTTCATGAAAGAGAAAATTCCCCTTTCCCACTCCCTTCTCTCAAAGCTGGGGTGCCTGAAGAAAGAATTTCTGGAGTCATTATGCTAGAAGGAGAACCAGGAAATTAAATTTTTGCCACTGGTCATGTTTAGTACTGGAACAAACACTGAACCTTCGGGCACCCTCCGCACCTTTGTCTTCCTGGAAAACTCCTAGCTGTACCTCAATACTCAGTTTGGGCATCACTTCCAGGTGAAGGTTTTGCTGAGTCCACCTGTACAGCCAGCCACACTTCCTCACTGCCGCCCTTGGACCGCTTTGGTACTGCAGGATTTAGGATTTTTTCTGTGGCCAGAATCAGTCTTGGCTGACCTCAGGCAATGTGGGTGATTGTAAGGACACTTCAGGCAGTAAGGAAGCATGGGCATCCGTATCAGCTGTTACACAGCCCAGCTCCGTGGAGCCCTGGAATGTCGTTAAGGAAGTAACAGTAAAAACAGACTCCCCTGAGAAGAGGGCCCTTTGGCTTCTTCCTTACTCCTGTGGCTATGCCAGACTTCCAATTTAGCTTCTCTCTTTCTCTAACTCTCTGCTTTTGCTTCTTACTAGTTCAGGGTTTTTTTTAGTTTTTTTTTTTTTTTTAATTTTATGTGTTTTTTGGCTGCATTGGGTCTGCGTTGCTGCACACGGGCTTTCTCTAGTTGCAGCGAGCGGGGGCTACTGTTCGTTGCAGTGCGCGGGCTTCTCATTGCGGTGGCTTCTCTTGTTGTGGAACACGGGCTCTAGGTGTGCGGGCTTCAGTAGCTGTGGCACGTGGGCTTAGTAGTTGCAGCGTGCAGGCTCTAGAGTGCAGGCTCAGTAGTTGTGGCGCACGGGCTTAGTTGCTCCATGGCATGTGGGATCTTCCCAGACCAGGGCTCGAACCCGTGTCCCCTGCGTCGGCAGGTGGATTCTTAACCACCGTGCCACCAGGGAAGTCCCACTAGTTCAATTTTTACCTCCGGTTTTATTTCTTCCTAATTCTATAGCTTTCTGAGTTTCTCACACTGGAAACTGCCTATAAGAGATCATCGGTTGGGCCAGTGAGTTGTCTCCCTTGTTGGCCAAAATTATATTAGGCCTCCTCAGAGCTTAAAGGCAAAATCAAAGACGATTACTCTGGCTAAGTCACAGATTTCTGATCAGTTCAATCATGGCCTAGTAACAGGGCTGCAAGATGGAAAGCACGACAACGTATGAACGTTCAACCGCCATTGCTACTTTTCTTGGAAGGGAATTTGTACATACTTCCATTATTGCATCTATCATAATGTAGTCTAATCATTTCTCCACATGCCCAGTCCCCTACAAACTGTAACCCTGAGGCCAGTGACAGCATCTCCTATGTTTGCACCTCCAGCCTGTAGCACAGTACCCAACATATGGTAGACTCTCTGTAAAAGTCTGTTGAAGTTAATTGAAATACAGATGAAATCAGAAAATCTGAATTCAAATTCCAATTTTGTCATTTCATAGTTCTGTGAACTAGGACAAATTACTTAATCTTTGAGAACCTCCCTTTCCTCTAATGTTAAAAGGCACAGTTGTGATAAATATTATATGAGAAGTGGACATACCTAGCACAGGGCCTGGCCCACAGCTGCTCTGTGTGTGTATCTATGTATACATAAATATAATTAGTTTAAATTAATATATAAATTTAAAATATATAAAATATTTTATATATATTCAATATATAATATATTTTTTAATATATTAAACTCTATGTGTTTATATACCACTGCCATGTATTGTAATTATGTCCAAATATGTCTTCTCTCTGAATTAGAGGGTGAGTTTTAAGGACAAGATCTGTTTCTCACTAACCTTTGCACCTCCAGCTCACCCCAAGTCTCTGCACATGGTAGATATTTAATATAAATAAATGGGGAGGGGAGCAACGGATTTAGAAACTGCATGTGCTTTAACTCTCCATATCTTAACATTGTTCAAGAATTAAAAAACAAGCAGGAAACATGAAGCATCACAAATAAATTATGGTCAAACTTAGTTTCAATAATTCTGGGTGCCTAGCAATCTTCTAAGAGCCCAATGAAAACAAGGTTGAGTATGTTCCAGTTTTACAGTGTGTGTCTCCACCTACTGTATTTACTGGAAAGCAGCTGAAGCACTCCTTCTAATACTGCAGTGAGTTTTTCAAGCTGTGTCCCTGGACAACCTAAGCTCTGCATTGGACGCATGTATACATACGTGTCTGAAAGCACCACTAGAGGGCAGGCTAACGCTTAGTCCAGATGCAAAGCTGAGACTGGGCAACTGAGTCCTGAGGAAAAAAAGGAACGCACCACAGGCTTCTTCGGTCTGTTTCTAAATGGAAAAGTACGTGTGGGCATGTCCACATTTGTATTTCATGTTCCCTTAATTAGTTATGCGATCTTTCGGCTCACCTTTCCTGTAGTTTATTTCCTCCTTCAAGTTCTTTTGATTGTAACAAATAAACCTTCTATTTTTTTAGAGGCTTAACCTACAAAAATAAATCAAGATGAGGTAACGCAAGTAAACACTGCGTAACTTAGCTGGTGAAGGTTGGGAAGCTGAGGTTTCATTTGGGTTTATTTTAAAAATAAAGGATTTTTTAAGGCTTGATTTACCTAAGTTTTCATATTTTGTCAGCTTGGCAAGATGGAAAAGGGGAAGGGGATTTGCAGAAAGAAGAAAACCAAGAGAAGCTAAATGTGTGTGTGTGTGTGTGTGTGCGTGTGCGCGCACGCACAGGTGAGGGGCACCTTTATAAGGATGGAGGAAGGACAGGACAAGCACATGTTGAGGGGTGGTTGGTGCCAGAAAGCACACTGTCCTGTAAGCACTATTGGGCCACCACGAGTAGTCCTGGGCTTTAGCCCCAGTTGGACAGCTACCCCTTTATGTAGACTTAGAGCAGTTACTCTACTCACACCTCAGTTGCCTTGTCTAGAATGTAAGAAATGTATACTAGATGATTTTCCAATTCAAATATGAGCCTAGGTTGAATGAGAGAAAATGGGGGTTGTGGTGAAAATGCAGGATGAACGTTTGTGGAGAATTCTGAGAATAATCATTAACCAGAAACAAGCAAACAAACCAACAAATAAACAATGAAGCTGGAGGCTCCTTGCAGCCAACCAGCATATGGAAACAGTACTCCCACGCAGAATTCCCTCTGCAATATTTCCTTCTCTGTAGCCTGAGCTCTCAAACACTGGGCTGCCCTCTGGTCCACTCTCTGGAACGTCCAGGGGGGAGAGCTACCTGAGCAGTGAAGCAAAGATACAGCATGGCATGGTGGGCTAGTCTTGGTTGGGCCTTTCAAGGAGAAATTTCCAACCCCAAATGACAAACTAACAAAACTCTTAATAAGAACTTACTCATGCCAAGTTAGAGCAATGGTTGAAAGAAATACACACCCCTGGGGATAGTACTGCTACTCTTCCAAGGCTGGTGTAAGTCTGCTGCCTAAGTAAGAGTTGGCTTTTCATGATTTTTGGAAAACACCTTTATCTTTCTATTTTCTCTCCACACTTGCAATTACTCTAACTTTATAGCACACTAATAAGCAGCTGGATGGGGGGTTTAGAACTATTACTGCTCTCTGACATTGTAAGAGCAGATTAATGACTATTTACAAGGTTTCAATTATTTTTTATCTTAATACTTCTGAAAGTTCTCTCCAGATAATCACTGGAGAAGAAGGAGTTTCCACCCCACTTGGTTATTCCCATAAAAACCAGCTCTATTATAAATGTAAAAGATTGTTACTTTGACTATAACAAATTTTTATGAAGAATTCAAAGTGCTGTGTGTACTTTAAATTTGTTAACATCTGCAATTTCAGATATCCACCACTAGGGGATGCTGCTAAACGCTTAACATAATTCTCAGAGTCAGTCACACAATGCAGATTTCTAGGCTTCACAGAATGAGAATTTTTGGAGTATGAGATTGGGAAATCTGTCTTCTTAATTAGTTTCTTGAGTGAATTTGAGACCAGCTAAGTTAGACAACAGTAATTAAATTCTTTTTAACTAGTATAAGTTCGCTGAACAGTTTCCACAAATCTTAGTTTAGAAAACTAAATCATCCTAGGGGACTTCCCCGGTGGCGGGGGCCCGGGTTCAATCCCTGGTCAGGGAACTAGATCCCAAATGCAGGCTGCAACTAAGAGTTCGCATACCCCAACTAAGGAGCCCATGTGCCACAACTAAGACCCTGTGCAACCAAATAAATAAATAAAATTAAATAAAATAATAAATAGGTTCTCACAAATTTTTTTTTTTTTTTTTTTTTTTTTTTTGCAGTACGTGGGCCTCTCACTGCTGTGGCCTCTCCCGTTGCGGAGCACAGGCTCCGGACGTGCAGGCTCAGCGACCATGGCCCACAGGCGCAGCCGTTCCGCGGCATGTGGGATCCTCCCAGACCGGGGCACAAACCCGTGTGCCCTGCATCGGCAGGCGGACTCTCAACCACTGCGCCACCAAGGAAGCCCCACAAAATGTTTTAACAAAAAGAAAAGTAAATCATCCTTGATTAAGAAGGAGAGTATGAGTATCCATATAAAGTGTATCCACGCCAACCACTCTTCACCACCTCTACTGACCACCATCATCCCTTGGTTAGGCCATTGCAAAAGCCTCCTAACCAGTTTCCTTGCTCTGATTTCCCTGGAATCAATTTTCCTCATAGCAGCTAGAGTGATCTTTTAAAAAATAAGTTCTGCCATCTCACTTGCCTGCTCAGAGCCTTCTAATTACTACCCACCACCTTCAGAATAAGATCCAAGTTTCTACCCATGGTCTACAAGGCCCCATGTGTACAGGCCCAACTGCCCCTTCAATATCCCATCCAATACCACTGGCCACTGCCCTTGCTTCAAGCAAAGCTCAGGGCCTTTGAGCTTGCCGTTCCCTCTGCTCTTCCCCCAGATCTTCGTGGCTGGATGCTTCATTTCTTTTAGGTGTCTGCTCAAATGTCACCTCTTCAGGGAGGCCTTTTCTCACCAGTCCTGCCAATGGTGGCTGGGGGCCCAGGTGGGCACTGTGCTATCAGAAGGAGACAGATTATTATAGGCCCTTTTGTAGTCATAAAGCAGGAGCACAGTACATGTGTGATGAATGAATTAATGGAAAAATGCAAGCTCAATCTAGGTGTAAACTGGGAAAATATTAAATCTAGGTACAAACCGGGACCCTCTTTTTATTATTTCAGTTATTCAATGGCTTTTTAACTAAGCTTTCCATGTGCGTACACTCAATTTTAACACAACCAGACCTTGTCTTGTTTCTTAGGAGTGATTTTCAATAGGGTTAGGGGGAGAGACATACCCTTTGAAAGGTACTTCAGAATTTTCAAGAACCAAAGGATAATAAAGTTTAAACTGAATACTCAATACATTTCAAATTAGTATTTTAATTATTTCATTAATAATATCTTTACTATTAAGATAAACTAAAGAAAACAGATTTCAATATCTTCTGGCACTGTCCATCTGACCCCAGAACCTTAACACAGTCTCTTCCCTCTAGTGGACGATGTTTGGTGTAATGGCCCTCCAGATCCACTCTCCACCCTTGTCTGCCCTGCTTAGGTTGCTGACCTTCGTGGATTGCGTCATATGGATTTTCTTCGTCTCTGCCTTATTTGGGGTTTTGGCCAATGGGAGTCATCAGCAGCAGATAAGAGGATGAGAGAAAAGAGAGAGTGGGTTATTCATTCCCTGGCTCCCTCTCTGTGTAGATGTTTTTCTGGACCAAAGGGCTCAGAGGAGTCAGGCAGCCTTCTGCTGAACTACAGTTCTCTCTGGGTTCTAGTAGCTGGCCCCTCCCTTTGCCTCTTTAGGCCTGAGTGGTAATAGGTCCCTGCAGTTGCTAGCTCTAGGGAGTTTCCCTTACTCCTGCCCACACCTTTGTAGAGTCCCTTCATTAATCTTTCCTCAGTCACTCCGTTTGCATGAGCAATCTGTCTACCATCAGACTCAGACTAATGGTCTGGGAGGGTTTTGCTGTTGTTGTTGTCTCTTTTTAGTAATAAACACACCTAAGTTGCCCAAGTGACTACATTTCAGCCTTTTTCTCCCATTGTCTCATTCCCCTCATTTCCTGAACTGTTCTCATCAACATCTTTAGTAATATTGACCTGTGCCTCTGCTAAAACCAACACCCCAGAAGGTCTTAGCATTCAGCAGCTCTAAACAGAAAGGGTCCTGCCTTTTATTTTCTCCCAGAATACTTATATTTTAAACATAGAGAGCTTTAAAAAAGAATCAGCTACTGAAGATTTTTTAAAATGACTCTCCCACAACACCTGTCACCCTATTTATTCTCAACACCCCATAGCGATACCGCTTTAGGCAAGACTGGTTGTGTGAGCATTTAACCAACAAATATCAGCAACTGGGAAGACCATAAATAGCAGCAGAGAGGACAAATAAGATGACTCAGCGAGGCTTCTGAGTCAGCCTAGCAGGGCCTGTCTTTCCTTCTTAATTAGGGGGCACTAGACCCATTGTCTCTAAAGCCACCTCTGCGTCTCATCTAACCAGTATCAGACATCCAGTTTCCTTTGAAGATGTGCAACCTTCCTCCTTCTAGCTACCATCAGAAATTAAAGTGCCTGGCCTGAGAGGCCTGCAAGCTAACAGTCTATGTCCTCAGCAATGAACCCCTTTCTGAGATCGGCAGCTGTTCATGCTGTTGGCTGGTTCTAGTCCTGTCACTGCACTTCAATGAACTTATCTCCTCTATGACAAAGGTAATAAAAGTTACCGAGCTACAGAGTTGTCATGAAGATTAAAATCAATTTTGCCAACTATATGACGCTGTGGAGAAGGCAAAACTATAGGTACAGGAAAAGATCAGTGGTTGACAGGAGGTCAGGGATGACTAGGTGGAAAACAGGTGTTTTTAGGGCAGTGAAACTATTCTGTACGATATTGTAATGGGAACACATGACCTCATATATCTGTCAGAGCCCGCAGAACTGTACAACACAAAGAGTGAACCCTAACATAAACTATGGACTTTGTTTAATAATAATGTACCAATATTGGTTCATCAATTATAATAGACTAATGCAAGATGTTAATAATAGGAGAAACTATGCAGGGGGAGGGGATGGTTATATGGTAACCCTTTGTACTTTCTGGGAAATTTTTCTGTAAACCGAAAACGGCTCTAAAACGATAAAGTCTTACCATTTGATCTTGCTCTTAAGTGGAATCTAGAAAAAAACTCAAACTTATAGATACAGAGAACAGATTGGTGGTTGTCAGAGGCGGGGAGTAGGGTGTGGACCAAATGGATAAAGGGGGTCAAAGGTAAAAACTTCCAGCTACAAAATAAGTAAGTCATGGAGATGGAATGTACAGCCTGATGACTATAGTTAATGATACTCTATTGTATATTTGAAAGTTGCTGTGAGAGTAGATCTTAAAAGTTCTCATTACAAGCAAAAAATAGTGTAACTATGTATGGTGATAGATGTTAACTAGAGTTATTATGGTGATCATTTTGCAAAATATACAAATATCAAATCATTATGTTGTACACCTGAAACTAATATAATCTTATATGTCAATTATATGTCAATAAAATAAATAAATAATTAAAACTTTAAAAATCTTTTAATGAAATAAAGACTTTTTGTAATCAGTTGGGAAAAGACATTTAAGAGTAAGCCCTTTGGGCTTCCCTGGTGGCTCAGTGGTTCAGAGTCCGCCTGCCGATGCAGGGGACACGGGTTCATGCCCCGGTCCGGGAAAATCCCACATGTCGATGAGCGGCTGGGCCCGTGAGCCACGGCCGCTGAGCCTGAGCGTCTGGAGCCTGTGCTCCGCAACGGGAGAGGCCACAATAGTGAGAGGCCCGCATACCACAAAAAAAAAAAAATGTAAGCCCTTTTGGGACTTCCCTGGTGGTCCAGTGGTAAAGAATCCATCCTGCAATGCAGGGGACACAGGTTCGATCCCTTGTAGGGGAACTAAGATCCAACATGCCGCGGGGCAACTAAGCCCACGCGCCACAACTACTGAGCCCGTGCGCCTCAACTAGAGAGCCCGCATGCCGCAAACTACAGAGCCCACACGCCCTGGAGCCCGTGTGTCACAACTAGAGAGAGAAAACCCACGCACCACAACTAGAGAGAATGCGCACTGCAGCGAAGAGCATACATACCACAATGAAAAGATCCCGCGTGCCGCAACTAAGACCCGACGCTGCCAAAAGTAAACGTAAATAAATAAATAAGAGAATGCTCAAAGCAACTTTAAAAAAATAAAAAAGTAAGTCCTTTAAAACTCTAAAGAGCTATATTAACATAAGGCATAATACCCAAGCAATCTTCAAGAACTTAATTTTGAAAGTGTGTTCAGATGCTTGCTGAGAGTCTGTTCGGCATCATGGGGCAGGGCCCCACGTCACTTCTTAATCACCTGTATCCGTGCCTACAGAGCTGGTCAAGATGCAGTGGAACACCTATGAGCTGTTTGCCTTCACTGGCGACTGGAAACATTTCTACAAAATCCAAGCCATGGTTCATCGATTCTGCCCGTATGCAGCTACTCCTGTGAGAATTCTCTGCATCAAACCCCTCTTTTAAATTGACCAGGAAATTTTAATATGAAATATCCTTCAGCATTTTTCCTTTTAATCTTCTGCCAGCCCACTCTCACTCTGCCCCATATTTAGCAGTCATGTTTGATTAAGGCCACATTTTTCAGAGGTGAAAAGCTCTGAGAAGGTGTAGGTGGGGATTAAGTTCAATTAGGTTAGGAAGGAAAATCTTTCCTCCTTTTAAGCCAGAGAATGTCTAAAATAGACAAAGCTTCTTACAGTGTCTTGCTGTAGGGACTGGGGGGGCAGAAGGGCAGCTGTTGCTGGGCTCTTACTAACATTATCTCTGATGCCCACAAAACCTTGTAAAGTGAGGGTTATAAACGTAGAGGAGGAAGGCGCATCAGTCCTCAGTCACAGAGCAATGATGGAACCAGGATTCAAACTCAAGACAGAGGAAGCCATGCCAAGCGACTTGCTAGCTAATTTCAGCCACCTTATTCTTAGATAACAGTGGTCCACTCCATTACCTCTCCCGGATAATACATGCAGTCTCGACAAAAACCTTCAAAGCTCTGGACAAAGACCTTCAGTGTTCACCACACTATGACTGTTGGAACTCTCTTCTAGGAGCTATTAATAGGTCTGCTGTGAAAAAAGAGGTTCCATGGTCGAATAACTGGGAAATGCTACCCATGACAAACCCCTTTGCAAAGAGTGATAATGCATGTTCACAGGGTAAAGGCTCTGGGCAGCCTGCAGCTAAAAAAAGTACTTTTCTTAGTTTAACCCCATTTCCCAAATGTATTCCAGAATTGAGCACTTGTTAATATTTCCTTGAACACCAGCATGGGCGAAACTGGCTTTTTAAAAAAAGTAACTAATGATAGAAGTTATAGGCACCCTGACATGATTCTGAAAGAGCCATTTTGGGAAAAGGATCTCACGTCAGTAGCTTTCCCACTTATCCGTACGTGAGGGTGGTGTACGCTCCACGCGGTGACAATGTCCTGTGGCCACGATCCCCCTACAACTTGATTTCAGTCCTGCTATTGCTATTAGATATTGAAAGTACTCTCAGCTAATAAGCGCTTACTTAGAGGTTCGCTCTGGATTCTGAGGTAATACTTACTATTGTCAATTGGAAGACAAGGAGAAACAGGTGTCTGAAGAGAGAATAAAACAGAGTCTGATGAGAGGGAATGGAGGAGAACAAGCTGTGAATTTGGCATCTCTTGCCTCCCTCCCACTCACTACCTGAATATGTAGACAGAGGCGTCTATGTATTTAGGGAACAGCATCCCTAATGAGTGGTACTTGAAATTTGAGCCACTTTGAATTCAAATAGGATACATCACGTTTGCACACAGAAGGAGGTAAAAGTAGACGAATGGAAAGACTTCCTGGCTACAGATAACTGTACATGGGGGTGGAAGCTTGGATCTTTGGAATCTAATAGTTGAGGTCACTTTTTAAAACCACTCCCAATTTCAGGGCACAGAATGTCTTAGTCATCCCGAAAGGTTTAGCTAAAGAATGTGACTAAAGCAAGAAAGCAGCCATTAGGTTTTTCCGAGAATGAGACTATGTCCTGTCTGGGGACATACATGCACGCCCCTGCGCAGCGTGGGCCCTACAGCTGTCCACTCTCGGTGCGAGCCTCTGGGGAGTGGAGCCAGGAGGGAAGCCTGCTATGGGCCGAATGAGGTGGGGCTGCCCTGGAATGAGCCACTCCCTCAGGGAGTCTAAAAGAGGGTGAAGAATTTCTAAACCAACTAGAGACCAAACCCACCCAAGAATAGAAGTGGAGGGGACAAGGGCTTCTGAGTTACTTCCATAGCAATCCAGATTAGAACGTTGTTTCTAAGGAGCCTTTGGTTTCCTTGGGAGAGCTCTGGTTTCAAAGTGGCCTTTCTTGCACAAAGAGGCATTTTATAAAATTGGTTGAACGAGTGAACGTTAAGTTTGAATGCAGTGAAGAATATTAGGCAACGTCCCAGGCATAAGTTGCCACAGGAGGGAGAGACATCTCAGAAGCCAGAGGTGCCTCATGAGAACACTAGGTACTGAGGTGAGGACAGTGGCCACATTGGAAGGTCGTACTGCAGAGGGGCTATGAGCATGGGCTTTAAGCAAGATAGACTTGAGTTAGAATCTCAGCCTCACCGCTAACTAGCTGTGTAATCTTAGGCAAGTTAATGAACTTTGCTGAGTCTTAGTTTTCTTACCGTACAGTGAAATTAAAACTCCCTAACTCACATGGGGATTAAATGCAATAATACATATAATATACTTAGCATTGTGCCTGACACATAGTAAGTGCTCGATACATTGTACTCATTTTAAGGGTCAAATTTCTCGCCAGGACTGGTCTAGGAGATTTGAGGAGAATAGATAAGCTGATAGGAGAAGAGATGAGGAGAGAGAGAAAGTTAAACTCTCCTATGACTTGATTAAATGTCCATGGAAACAGACAATCTCAGCAGGGTTGCATCAGGTAAATTGAGTGGGTTCCCTGCCTGTATTTGTGCCTGGGTGTTTATGGCCTCAGCAAGCATGTCATTGGGGACTTCCCTGGCAGTCCAGTGATTAAGAATCCGTGCTTCCACAGCAGGGGGCGTGGGTTCAATCCCTGGTAGGGGAACTAAGATCGCGCATGCCACTCAGTGAGGCTGGAAAAAAAAGAAAAAGGCATGACACTGAACTGATATGACCAGAAGGCTCTGGGGGAAATGGAAGAATGGGCTGTGTCTGAATTTGGGATGGGTGGTTTGCTTTGAAGGAATTGTTTGGGTTTTGGAGAGGAAGAGTGCCAAGCTGTGATTTTATTATGGAACTAGCATTTAAATTTCATTCTTTAATTTCCATTATAGTTTTAAATAAGCTCCAAAAGGTCTTCACTTTTTACACTATGTCCTTGGAAAGAAGGTCAGAAAACAGAAAGTATGAAGCCAAGCCCCTCCCTCCACATGTCTACCACGCTGCCAGACTAGCAGTCCCTCTCCAAGCTTGGCTGTTCCTAATTTCCCAGTTCCCTTCGTCCCTGTGTGCCATTCAGACCCCATACTTCAGCACTTTCAGGCTATAGGACAAAAAGCAAAAGCTCGAGGATATTTTTATAAAATACAGTTATAAGATCAATGGGATGGTTTTGAATATATTTGCTTGCTAATGGGAATTTTTAAGAGAGGGAAATAAAAGAGAAATTAGTTCAAATTTCCCTGGACAGATGTTTTAAAGAAATCTGAGCTTTCCAAAATGCAACCAGAAATCTTTTCTCTTCTGAGAAAGAAGCAAAATTGTTCTTAGTTAAATGTTTAATGTTTATTATCAGCAGTATATTAATTTTAGAGCAAATTCACACCACATTGAAGTTACATTTTCATGTACTATCAGTACATTTTATACATCATTAGGGTCCCTGGTGTAATCAGCCCATTTTATAGAAGCTAGAGAACAACTTTACTATTTTTTTATTGGTTTAGAAATTTACATTGTCATGTACTTTATTTAATAATATTTTGGGGTATTTGGCCACATATCCCTAGCCGAGGAATGCAATCTTTAATTATTACATTTTTCCCTTAGGAATAAACAGTGTCACTGAGTATGTTATGATTCTGTTTCCAAAAATATGCGATGGCCAGAGCCTGTTGGTCTCGGCCATGATGTCCCCACATGTTCAGGAGGGTCAAAACTAACTGCGTTACATCAGCTTTGTGTTGAAAACATGCCACCAAAATCTGATACATGAGCAGGTTCCTAAGGCCAAAAAAAAAAAGAAAGAAGAGTGTTTGCTTATGTATCTGTATAGAGTAGTGTCGGATTATAGATCAGGACAAACTAGGGGCCTGCCATATTGTTCAGAGGAAAATTGTGTGAAAAAATACTATTCTTGATAAAGTAGGCCCCCAACATGATAACATATAGAAGAATTAGGGATCCTCGCATTATAAGAAATGGGATGGAAAAGGCACAAAATAAT
This sequence comes from Pseudorca crassidens, assembly GCF_039906515.1. Classification (NCBI taxonomy): domain Eukaryota; kingdom Metazoa; phylum Chordata; class Mammalia; order Artiodactyla; family Delphinidae; genus Pseudorca; species Pseudorca crassidens. Next base: position 49,260,805 of record NC_090298.1, read on the forward strand.
GAGAAACCTCATTTAGTGTCAGAAGATTACCAGGGGACAATATTTGCTATCCTTGCTAGTTTAACCATACATGCTATTCTTCAATTCAGGCATGGCATTTTTACATTCACTTTAGGGAGATCGCAGATCAAGAAACATTTACCTGTATATCCCCAAATGTTCAGATTTAGTAGGGAAAATCAACGTATATGACATACGCTTAGATAACAGCTACCTGACTTCCTCCTTCAAGAAAGTAAAGATGCCACAAAGACTGAGCTCTTGATGTGAGGACAACAGTGATTGTAAGCAGTTCTGTAATCCGAGAGGAAAAGGATTACTTCACTTTCTGAAGAGGAATTTATTTATTCAGCATGAATAACTATCTGCTGAATTTTAATTCTGTCCTTTCTCAAAAATAAGTTTGGGCTTTGCTTTTAAAAGCAAGCCCAGGAAATGACAGTCTGAAGGGGCCTGTAATAAGAAACCTTCTCAGACAGCTAGCAGGGATGTTCAATATTAATATTTGTTCTACAATTGATCTCATACACTTTGAGCCCTTGATCAGGGGTCTCTCTTAGGCTCTCTCTCAGCCCAAAATGCAGGAGGCCCCTCAAGTCTCAGCATGTGTTTGCCTCAAGCATGAAACTAACTCTCATCTTGTGACCAAAACAAAAGCCAAAGGTGAATCCTGAGGGATGACTCAGCATTGATTATGAGTTCCATGGAGAAACCCAAATGAACACAGGAAACACAAATGGGTACAGTTGTGGGATGCTGACAAATTATTTTTTCTTTCTCATTTGTAAATTTTCTGTTACTGTCGTAATACATGCTTCATTCACAGGATGTCTGACAATCCAGTAGGGTCACCACCTTTCCTGGGGACCTGTGTCTTAGTGCAGAGTTCCAGAGACCAGGCCGTTTATTGGAACTGCTACCAAAAGTGGTATCTTTTAAATGTTGAGGTTTCCTAGAGATTTGTCTTCACTTCCATGATTTTCCTTTTTTTTTTTTTAATTTTTAACATTTTTATATATTTATTTATTGCTGCATTGTGTCTTCTTTGCTGTGCACAGGCTTTCTCTAGTTGCGGCAAGCAGGGGCTACTCTTCATTGCGGTGCGCAGGCTTCTCATCGCAGTGGCTTCTCTTGTTGTAGAGCACAGGCTCTAAGCGGGTGGGCTTCAGTAGTTGTGGCACACAGGCTCAGTAATTGTAGCTCGCGGGCACTAGAGCACAGGCTCAGTAGTTGTAGTGCACGGGCTTAGTTGCTCCATGACATGTGGGATCTTCCCGGACGAGGGCTCGAACCCATGTTCCCTGCATTGGCAGGCGGATTCTTAACCATAGCGCCACCAGGGAAGCCCTTCGATGATTTTCTTACATAATACATTCTCCTTTTGTAATCTCATCCATTCCACCTGTGTAATCTTATCCACAGTATCAGTTATTAACTGTATTCAGTCAACACTTAAATTGCCAGATCCCACGAGCACCAACGCTATCTATCTAACCCCCTGATGGACATCTCCATTGCTTGTGTTACAGGCCACTCTCAGCAACGACTTTGTCATCTCCCAAGGAACAGCACCTCCATCCAGCAAAGCACCTAAACCAGACACCTGAATATCATCTTTGACTTTCTCTCCCTCACGTCCAATCCATGACCCAGTCCCATCAATTCCACCCTCAATTTCTCTTGATCTAGTGCATTCCTCTCCATCTCTATTGCCACCATCTTTGTCAAGGAAGGCACCATCAGTTCAAACCTGCATTAGGTCACAGGCTTCCTAACTGGACTTCCAAACATTTTTTAAAACTCAAATCTGATTTTTTCCCCTTAACTTACTGCTCAAAATCTACTCCCCACTGCCCTCAGTCAACAGCCAAACTCTTGTGTGGCGTAAGAGGCATTGCTTATCCAGCCCCAGTTTATTGCCATCTCATTCCTTGTACTCTGTAACCTAGTTACTTAAAATTCTATGTTCTCTCTTGCCACCACAACTTTCTGCCATGTTTTTGCCTCAGTCTAGAATGCCTGCCTCCTCTATTCCCTAAACCCAAGTCCCTGAATTTGGTTAAATCTGTGTACTTTTGGGTCTCAGTTTAGATGTCACCTCTTTGGAGGAAACCTCTTTCCCCTCCACACTGATTAGGTGACCCACAGTTTTACATGGTGCTCAAATCAGAGCACTTAAAGCCACTGTGTTTCAACTGCCCATTTACCTCTCCCCCTACCCCACCATTAGATTATAAACTCCTTGGAGACAATGATTTAGTCTCATTCACAATTATAACCTAGCACCTAGCTCAATGCCTGATACATGGTGAATGTTCAATTATTGAATAAAAAATTTATTTCTCTCATAATTTTTCTTAGGTTTTGTCGGTTATGATTGAAAGTTAAAAGACAACATGAAGGAACAAGTAGCAAATAAATAAAAAGCTTGAATGTATGAGACCTGCCTGCATCCATATAATAAAGTCATATTTTCTACAAAGATAATCATTTTTCCTATCGTATGTGAGGGAAATAAATATATAAATGCTTGATAGTGTTCGAATAGGAGAACCTCAACTTTCAGGTAGACAACACCTGAAGAAGTTTGATATCACCTACTTTAAAGCACATCACATTCCTGGGCTTCTTGGACACTCAAGATCCTTCTTCATTAGTTACTCTCTCATTGCAGCTCAATGAGAGAGTAAATAAACCCAGCTCAATTAACTTATACCAAAGTGGGGGGGAGAAGAGGAGGAGATTAGTTCATGGAATCCAAGGAAGGATTGAATAAATGACCAACACACAGAAAGGAAAAGCTATGCAGTTCAGTCTCAGAGGGGATTTTTGAATCCCATTCAACATATTTGAATGTTGAAGCATTTTTTATAACAGTCAGGGCTATCTAATAATACCTATACTTTTATGATTTTCATTTCCATTTGACCTGACAGTCCTGTGAAGTAGGTAAAGCAGATATTATCTTTTATAGAAATTAATTTGGAAACGTGTATTTTTAAAGCTGTAGAGTATCTGGTGACCAGCCCTCTCATTTTCGGATGAGGAAATAAAACTTCCAAGCATTGAAGGCTCTTGTATTCTCTGTCAGCTAGTACATGACAGAACTGGAGTTAACACTCACATCTTCTGATTCCAGGTCTTGTGCTCTTTCCACCATACCAAGTTGCCTCTTCTAACAACTATGCAGCCTAACAAGATATGACTTCAGATAGGCATGTGTAGACAAACAAAGCAGGAAAGTAAGGTTGCGTATGAGGAGGTCTAAAATGACCAAATCCATTGAAATGATGTAATAAAAAGTGAATTTTTTGGAATGGGGATTGATGAGGAATAATAGGGTTACTCAGCCTTAGACACAGCAGCTGAGCTCTGGAGACCAAGGCCTGTGGGAACGGGGGAGATACGTGGTTACCACTTGATGGCAGGTAGGACTGTGGTCAGCATAGACAGAGGTCAGTGCATGGCCAACTTGACGAAAACCTGAGTCACAAATCTGGCCTGAACAGAATCAAGAAACAGACCAATGCCCAACAGGCACCATTAGGAAGACCTAAAAAAAACTAGAAATAAGACGTGTTACATGATTTCTTTAAAAAAAAAAATCAGGAGGAAAAGGTGAAAAGTTAAAAGGATGCTGGTGATGGCTGTACAATAATGTGAATATACTTAATGTCACTGAACTGTACACTTAAAAATGGTTAAAACTGCAAATTGTATTGTATGTATACTTTACCACAGTTTTTGAAAAATCATGAGGTAACTCAGGTTAACCTAGTTCTCTCTACCTCAGAGGCAGATCCTTCTGGGTCAAAAAGAGTCCAAATCTGTTAAAACAGTGGTTGGGGTGAAACAGGGGAAATATACCCTCCTACGGGGACATTTTATAATTTTGTGGATTTTTTGAGTCACAAAATGAATAGCGTATAACTGACCGGGGTCCTGGGATTAGCGATATCCAACAATCTGTGAGTCAGTCACTCAAAGGGCTGTCCATATCAGAGATGAGCTTTGAATGTCCTTCCTAGGTGAAAAACCTGTTTACAAAAATCTGAGTCTAAAACATAACTTTATTTTATACATAAAACACAGAATATTTTTGAATAGTTTTAAATGCACTGTATTTTCTAGGAATGCAACTACCACATAAATGCAAAGAAGATTGGATATCGTCTCACTCATAACTTCACTCAGAATTATTTATCATTTAAAAAAATCACTTCACCAACGATGATGCCAGGTGTGGTATTTGAATCATTAATACAACATTTCAGTATCAGTCTGCATTTGTAGCTGTCACAGTCACAATGATTCTGTAAGTGCCAGCATCTGACTACAATGCATGTTTCTTTCTTATAAAAATTACATTCTTTAATTTCTCCTTTATGTTATACTTAGGCCACCATCCTGTAAAATTATGTGTGGGATTAGATTATATTATCTATTCATTTTATTATAGAATAAAAGATATTTGCAATAGAAAATGGGAGCTGACACTGCTGAGATGTATCTACATCTGGCCAAGATGTCTTGGCATTCAAAAGCATGAGTGATTTTCCAAACACTTTGGGGGAACCTGCTGTCTGAACAGAGGCTACCACTTTATCATTGGCCTCCAGTATCCCTTTTGTGCTGGATCAAGAATCTGGCCTTGTTCAGACAAGCCAGAAATATCTCTTCCAGTAGTGTGCAACATCGTCATTGGGGAAGAGGAATTTCGGGTATTTGACTACTAGAGGCCTGACGAGGGTGCCTAGCACAGAGTGTAGTTAGTAAGAATTCTCAGGAAGAGGAAAATGATCAGCCAAAAAAAGAGTATACAATGTGTTGTCTGGCCCCAAGGATTGCTTCTAAATTAAGCAAAAACGTTAAAAGATGTATGCAAAAGATTCATTGTACACTATCGAAAGGAAGTTGAACTTAACTACGATTGCAATTATTCACAAGGTTGATCAGCTCCTAGATCATTTTGAAGAGTTGATCACATTTTTTATGCTCCTTGGGGAAACATTGAGAAAATCATTAAAGCAAAGGAATCTCATTGGGAAACATGGTCTCTGTCCTCACTGAAAACAGAGGGTGACTCAACTCACAGATAGTTTCCACACTTCCTTTTTAATGGCCATACCTATTTCCTTTATCATTATTTTCCTCTGATACATATTTACATCAGTTTATTTTCCTTCATGACATTTAATTCACTTGAGAATTAAAGGACATTATATATTTCTTTCAGAGCACTTTAAAAACAACTCTTCTTTGTACAACCATTTTATAAAAGCAAAGCATGCCCAAACTTGAAAGTGTATACACCAAAATGTTACAACTCATTCTAAGATTGTATTTGGGTAACAGCAATAATTTTTTGTGCGTGTCTGTATTTTCTAAATTTTCTGCATACATATCTCTTTTGCAATAAAAAATAAGCTTTATCAAAATAAATAAATACATTTAACTTTTATTACATTTAAATTTTATTATTTATTGAATATTTTCTCTGGGGCTCTCATATTTTTTCTAAGGCAACAATAAACTAAGCAACTAGAATAGGAAGGTAAAAAAGCTAAGCTCATTTCCTTTAATAGTTATTCTTGGCCATCATTATCCAAGCTCATCACCCCCAAATTCCAAACTATTCTCCAGGATCCCTTTCTCATGAATGGTATCACCCAGCTAGCTGCTCAAGTGAGAATTTTTTTCCTTTATCCCCAGATCCACGTGCCCACTTCTGTCTAATGGTTTCTCCCTAATAGCTCCCAATCTAACCCTCTCCTGCCCCATTCCTATCATCTTCTTGCCCCATGACTGCAGCAAGCCTTCTAACTCCCCTCCCCACTTCCAGTCTTGTCCCGACCCAGACTTGCCCACGTTGCTGTCCTAGTGAGCTTTTTAAAATTCTGGGCTGGTCGTAGCATTCTCTGCTTATACTCCTTCCTATGCTTCCACCACCTTCAGGTAAAGGGATAAACAAAGCCCTTCAGATTTGGCGCTTACTTTTCCCTCCAGCCCCATCTCTCACCACTCTTCTATTAAGAATCTTCCTACCATAATGAGCTATTACTATCCTTCCAACATGCAATGCTCTCTCACACCCCTCTTCCTTTGAACACATGGATTCTTCTGCTTGGTCCACCCTTCACAGTCCCCTCACTGACTTACTCTTCAGTCCTTCAAAATGCATGACTATTCTTTACTACCCTGTGAAGCACCTTCTGGCCACAAGCTCTACGCAGGGAGGTAAACCACAAGCTCATCTTTTGTAATAGAAATCACAGACTCTAGAGTGAAACAAGCCTGGTTCTGTTCTACCGCTGCCTGTCAAGACTGTGATTTGGGCAAGGTATTTTAAATACCAAGGCTTAGCTTCCTCATCAGTAAATGAGGATATAATTACAATCTTGTAAGGCTGTTCTGAGATCAAATGTGAAGTGTATATAAAAGGCAAACAAGCTCACCCCACGTTTTATCTGAGTTTCTTTATATTCTGCTGTGTGTATTTCTTAAGCAAATCATCTTACTTCCTTTTTTAGGATGAAGCAGGATGGATATTAATAAATGGATACACAATTGTGAAGCTCCTACTCACCCTTCAGAACTCAGATTGTGTTACCTCCTCTAGGAAGTCTTCCTTAACCACCTTCACCCTCTCTGCCTGAGTCTCATTTAGATGATCTCCTGTATACTCACATATCATCTCTGCACAACTCTATAATCACAGAGTAAAACAATGACTTGCTTCCTAGGCTACCTTTTCCATTCGCTTTCCTTAAGGGAAAAGATAGCGTCTTACTTTACTTGGCATCAGCAGAGCCAGATCAGTGCCTGACACATACCAAGCCCTCAACAAATGTTTGTTGAAGAAATGAATAAATGGCTAGTCACAACTCATGCCTCTTACAACCCAATTAATTCCCTTTAGACACTTCCATAGGTAATATCCTGGGGCAGTTCTGAAATTTTTGAAAATCTTTGAAGGGTCTCCAGCCCTCCTACCAGGGGAAGATGTGTTCCACGTTGACACCTATGCTCTTTTCATGCCATTCACCCAAAGAAGGCCTACTTCTCCTTGCCACTGTGGCTTTGATTTTGGTGCCACTGAAAACCTTTCCCCTTCCATAAATCCTTTTTCAAACTCTTCCAGTTCATTGTGATCTTTCATCCTTCGAATTCCTTTAACATCTAGGGTCTATAGCCATTAATCCAACAATCAACATGTACTGCTAAGCACCTCTTTTATATTGCTGAACTCAACTGTCATTTTCCTTCAGTATTATAGTTTAACTTTCTTAAGTTGATTTCTTGTTCTGCCAACAAGGAGAGTATATTCCTTGAAGTAGCTGCCAAATCTTGCTCATTGTGGCCTTTCCTGCAATGTTTTGCATGTGTGTTTCCACAGATGTTTCTTAATCGACTTGAAGACAGGAGACTCCATTTAAGGAGCTATAGTCTCTGTTTGCCAGTTCCCACTGATCCCCGACTCCCTGACTCCCTCAATCCATCCTCTGCCTTTTTCTGCCCTTTCTCTGAGGGAAGCTAACACCTTCCAACTTTCTCACCAGGGGTCCTTTGCCTTTTGGCTTCCATTTGTTTTCAGACAATAGAAAGCACAGTCAGGAGACCAATGATAGAAGGACAGAGTGGTAAGGAATTTCTTTTCCTTCTTGGCCAGTTCTGTAGTGTTTGAGTCCTTCTAAGACCATGGCTTCTCTAGGGCTGACCCTCTTCTAAGGCTCTACGTCTCACATGGGCTCCCATAACATCATTTCCACCCTTTGTTTCAGGCCTGATACCTTAACATCCTTCCTTGATTCCCTTAACCTTGACCACACTTCAGTAAATAAGCCCTTCATTGCGATCTCTTCAAACTCCTAGTGTTTTGTTTCTTGCACAGGAGATTTCAGTATAGTTGGGGTAAGACTGTGGTAACCTTGTAAGTTATCATCCAAACCAGGACATTTTTGAGAGTGAAAGGGGCACTATTAATAATTACACCATGGCAACAGGTATACCTCAGAGCTGCCTCAGGCCCCCTGGAATGAATGGAGATCCTAAGTAAATCAGACATGTAAAAAGAGAACTGTTATAATGAAGAGATAAAACATTTCTAAAAGAGATATTATGACAGGAGAGCATAAGATAAGTGCCAAAGGGTGGAACAGACTTTCAGTACTACAGCCATTCCAAGAAAAGAGAGATCATTTCTCCTAGGGGAAGACATCTGAGTTCAGTGTGGTGCTCAGCACTCCTTCTCCAACTAAATGAAGTCACGCAATCCATGTGTGCTGGGCCAGTTTTGTAGGTTTTCTCCAAGAAATTTCATTCCCAGTTTAGACCCACCTCCTTCCCCCACACATACCCAGCATAACTCTCAACATTTCTTTTTGTTGCTCAGCTCTGGGTTTTTAGGGAAAGCAGATAATTTAAATTTTAGTCAATTATTCCTTTTTTAAAAACATCAAATGCTTTCCTGATTCAGCTATAAATCATATATGCTATTTTTGATTCTTTAAAAATCATCTTTTAGCTTCATTTTGCAAAGATATCTGGGAAGTGATTTATAAGCTTTACTTGCAAACTCAAGCATTCTTACTAAAAGTAACATAAACCCTAATAAGTAACCAAGGAATGTTTTTAATATATGTGTGTATATTTTGCCTCTCTAAACAAACGATTGGACAATTAACAAATACTCTAAAACCTTATCACCCTCAGCAAAGGGCATCCAGCCTCATTGTTCCCCCAGTTCTAGCTGATTCAAAGCCACTTGGCAAGGAAGTGTTTCTAATCCTCATGTTACTAGTAGAAGCAAGTTGCTATGAGCCCCAGTGTGTGACTTCAGGCTTGCCAAATCACTGCTTTGTTAGGCATTTCATACTAATGAGAATAGTTCATAAAAGCACTCATACCCTTACCCAGGAGCAGAGAGGACCATGCAGGTTAGTAGCAAGAGTTTCTTTTCTCCTACTTCCCAACCAGCACAGGCTGGTTGGAATTAGACTGGTGAAAAATGGGGCTTGGAGAGATCCCTCCTGAGAGATTCAGAAAGGGTCCTACAAGACAAACAGGAGAGGAAAGCAGTAGCTGGAGATAAAGAACAGGCGCAGACTTTTGAAGGAAATGGTATATATTGATGCAGATGGGTGGGAGTAAACAGAGAAAGTCACTGAAGAGATGTAAGAGATAGAATAGTCACATGGCAGCTCCTCATTCCACGCTGGTAAGCCATTAAGATCTGAAGGGAGCAGTGCACGTAGAGCAATTTTAGCAGGATGCAAGGTTCAGGCATGAGACAGGAAAATGCCGCAGTGTGCCTTTGATAGCAGAAAAATTAGAACTGACCTAAGTGGTTTTACAGATTTGTTCCATTTCAGGTCCCATTCAAATTCTTCTAAAGCACTTTCAGCCTTCTGCTCACCTTATCATCAGGGAAGGTCTCCAGCTGCTGTGCTGATGGATAGAGAACTTCTCTCTCTCCTGGTACTCAGTACATGTCATATTCTGTAGGAGGAAACTCCCTGATGAGAATATTCTGGGTCCATATGGGGTGTAACATTCTATCAGCCTGTGAATTTTAAAAACCACCCTAAGGCCCAAAATTAATCCTTCAATTATGGGCCATTGCCTGCTGTGCTTTGCATGCATTATGTGAAATGGATTATAACTAATTTTTCAAAGTCAGCAGATTGTTATTTACCCATATGTTGACAATCACTTTGAAGAGGCAGAAACTGTGTGTCAGCTACTCCATGAAAAACACTACACCTACTCAAAAGTCCTCATTAGCAACATGTAGATTATTAGCCAAAGTAGATCATTAGCCAATGTAGACTGGCTTTTCCTTTCAAAACTATATTAAAATAATTTTATATGGCATTTTAAATTACCTATAATAATAGTTTTTTAAAATTATCTATATAAATAATTTTATAACACATATTATATAGCTATAGAAATCTATATTAAAAATATACAATAAGGACTTCCCCGGGGGATGCAACTTAACTTCCCTTGTTAAGAATCTGCCTGCCAATGCAGGGGACACAGGTTCGATCCCTGGTCCGGGAAGATCCCACATGTCGCGGAGCAGCTAAGCCCACGAGCCACAACTACTGAGCCCGTGTGCCACAACTACTGAAGCCCATGTGCCTAGAGCCTGTGCTCTGCAACAAGAGTAGCCACCGCAATGAGAAGCCCACGCACCACAACGGAGAGCGTAGCCCCTGCTCGCCACAACTAGAGAAAGCCTGCATGTAGCAGTGAAGACCCAATGCAACCAAAAAATATATATATACATATACAATAAATAATAAAGTATATAAGGTATATGATATTATATATAAATGTCATAATATCTAGGAATAATTTATATTATACAATATATAAATATAATAAAGCATATACTATAAAATTATCTGAAAATAATTTTATATTACATATAATTTATATACCAATAATTTTGTTATAGATAATTTTTAAAGTAAAAGCCAATGTAAATTTTGCTAATCTGTGTGTTGTGATACATAGTATTGATAAAAACCTTTTCTAAACTGTGCCATGGGTTGACATGGTAAAATATCAACATGTGCATGTGCATTTTACAAATCTACCATTACAAAGGTTCATTGAAAAGTAAGTACATTTTTAAACAACTTCATTTCCATTCATCTCACAAACACATTATGAAGCCTACTATGTGACAGGCACTATGCTAAATATCCTGATATAAACTCTTATAAAGTATAACCCCTGTTCTCAAAGAGTTTTGTAGACCAGTTTGAATGAAAAAATCTCTTCACAATATGATAAATGCCTTGATAGATATGTGCTCAGGTGCGAGGGGAGAAGGGTCTGGGAAGATCTTTCCAAAAGTGGTCTCAGCAGGAGCTGAGTTCTGAAGGATGGGGAAGAGCCAGTTGAAGAGGATAAGGGGGAACAGAAAGCGTATTCCTTTTTTTTTTTTTAACATCTTTATTGGTGTATAATTGCTTTACAATGGTGTGTTAGTTTCTGCTTTATAACAAAGTGAATCAGCTATACATATACATATATCCCCATATCTCCTCCCTCCTGCTCTCCCTCCCTCCCACCCTCCCTATTCCACCCCTCTAGGTGGTCACAAAGCACCGAGCTGATCTCCCTGTGCTATGCGGCTGCTTCCCACTAGCTATCTATTTTACGTTTGGTAGTGTATGTATGTCCATGCCACTCTCTCACTTTGTCACAGCTTACCCTTCCCGCTCCCCATATCCTCAAGTCCATTCTCTAGTAGGTCTGTGTCTTTATTCCTGTCTTACCCCGAGGTTTTTCATGACATTTTTTTTCTTAGATTCCATATATATGTGTTAGCATACAGTATTTGTCCTTCTCTTTCTGACTTACTTCACTCTGTATGACAGACTCTAGGTCCATCCACCTCACTACAAATAACTCAATTTCATTTCTTTTTATGGGTGAGTAATATTCCATTGTATATATGTGCCACATCTTCTTTATCCATTCATCCGATGATGGACACTTAGGTTGTTTCCATGTCCCGGCTATTGTAAATAGAGCTGCAATGAACACTGTGGTACCTGACTCTTTTTGAATTATGGTTTTCTCAGGGTATATGCCCAGTAGTGGGATTGCTGGGTCATATGGCAGAGGGCAGAAGGAACCACATCTTGCTAAGGCACCAGAACGTGGCTCTGACTGATGTGTTTATCCCCAGGGCTCAGGGTAGACCCTGAAAAATGACTGACAATGAGACTAGATAGATAAGGCCCATATCATTAAGGACCTTGTGTGTTAAGCTGGCAGCCATGAGATTTTCAGCAGTGACATAGCTTGATCAGATGATAGAGAAAAAAAGGACGGGTTTAAGGAGAAGGGCTATAGGACTATCTATATTGGAGACTTTAAGCCACCCATGGAAGAGAGGATAAAAGACAGTGGAAAGAAAGAGGTGAAATGACTCAAGTTGATGAGAAGGGAGAATCTAAGGTCTCAGGACTGCTTGGATATGGAGAGTTTCTGGGGGCAAGTCTAGGTTGTTTCCCATATTTCAAGCTAAGATCACAGGGTGAATAGTGGTACTATGCATGGATACAGGACTATTGGAGGATGAATATGTTGCCATTGTTCGTTATTTACATTTTGGGATGTTTTGGAAGGAAGGATGTGGAGATAAAACATTCCATTCGGGGTATTTTTGTTTGGGGAAATTATATGGCTCTGGAGCTCAGCAACAAGACCTGAATCATAAACTTGAAAATGGACATAACCAGCGTCTAAGCAGATGTTGAAGTCATGTGATAAGTGTTTGGGAAAAGTGACTAGAAGAGCAAAGGCCAAGAACAGAATCTTGGGGTACAGCATCATAAAGCAGGCAGCAAGCACCAATTATAATGGAACAGTCAGAAGTATGTTTTTTTCTTTTAAATGAAAGGGAAAAGGTTTAAGGAGAGAGGGGCTTAGAGAGTCAGATGCTACAATGAAGTCAAGAAAGGTTTTTGTTTTTTTTTAAAGAGTACTGCTTTAGCAATGCATTTCAGTATGTTGAGAAAAATTAAATTTCTGGTATATAATTAATTGATAACTTTTAATGTGTCAATTTAATAATGAAAGTCATCAATGGACTTTTAACTCAACATACAGTCTACTCCCAAACAATGGCTGAAAGATCACCCCCCAGAAGTAGAACTGTTTTAAGGTGATTCACTTTACATGGTGTCACAGGCTGGGTGCTCTACAAGCAGATGCTGAGAAATGCAGAGATGGAATCTGGGATGTAAGATGTTTATGAGAGATCAGCACTGAAAGGAAGGGGAAGGAGGAAGGTTGAGCAGAGGGAGAGCTCTAGAGGGAGACTTGCCCCTCAGAGTCTCCCATACCAGGCTGAGTGCTGGGCCTTTGTACCCCTCTTCACGCAGTCCCTGGAATGGCATGGCATCATGAGGTTGTCTCTACAGCTGAGGCAGATCCTGAAGGAGCAAACGGCTGGAGTGCCCTCTCACAGCTGGGCAACAAGCCCTTCCCTGAAGGAAATCTGGGCACATTTGTTCCAACCTCACATAGCTTGCAGCATCTTTGGCCAAACATGTGAAGCAGAGCCTCATCCAGCTATGATTACGGGTACTTGAAGTAGCCAACTATTAGCTCTTTGTCTCTTATTGGCATCATAAAGCCATTTCTCTGTCATTACTAATATGAAACAATTTTTGATAGTAAAAGACATTAAATTATGGTCCTATTACATTGTTATGTGGGTATAAAAGTCTGGACTGGACAAGAATGTCATAATTACATTTATTTTTGAAATTAAGTACTGGATATATTTTATATTGAAGAAAATAAATTGAAGTAGAAGACAATAAGGCAGTTGAGCTGTTCCAATAATATTTAAAATAAAGTTGAGAGGAAAACCATTTAATAAACACTTTTCCAAAAATGCTCTGTAATTGGACAGCCCTGAGAAAATAGAATGAGGCAATCATATCTGGTTATATATTGCATTTATACCACTTGACATCTCCCCCTTTGCAAAATAAATTTCCTCTGTACCAGCTGTAATTAGGCACTGAGATAAAGCTGCCTTAATATTCTGCATATTTGATCAGAGCTGCCAGCAGCTGTCAGATCACTGGCTCTGTTCTCATGTACAATGAAAACATCAAAGACATCTGTGGTTTGCCCTAAAATTAGTGCCAGAATTGGCCTCTCTCCTTTATTGTGTAACCAGATTGACTGTTTGCATAACTAACAAGGGAACCTCCAGACATTGCTTCTGGGTCTGTGAAGGTAAACAACCAAAGGAAGACTCTGGAAAGTGGCCAATATGTCCTTGTGCCCGGTGTAAGACTTCAGTGCCTGGCGTTTAGAGTCACACAGACCTCGGGTTCAGACCTCAGTACTTACTACTTACTTGTGACTTTAGGCAAGTTATATTAACTCTCTCAGCCATAATGTCTTCCCTGGTAAAATGGGAATGATAATAGAACCTACTTCACAGGATTGTTTTGAAGAACAATGAAGATAACTTATGTAAAGCACTTAGCATATGCCCAGGGCTTAGTGAGCACTCACTGACATTAGCCATCTTCATTCCTTCATCTAGTGCCTTTTCAAGAAATAATAACTGCAGTGGCTTTGAAACATTCATTTATACTGATAAGACAAAGTACGAAAGGAGCTCTCCATTAAGTTTAAAATCATGAATACATAACACAGACACTCACAGTTGTCTTCAGAATTCCTAAAAGTTATGGAAACCTCTTGAAGCTTTCCCTAGCAAACAACGGAAGACCTTTTCACTCCTGTTTACAATTTTGTGACAGAGTCTAAACAAGACCTTTCACTTCCTTCTTAGAACCATGCATTTTCTATCAAGACACTGCCATCAGGTGATTTGTGGGGACTTTTTCTTAGGAAAGTATCAGATAGTTGGCTTTTAACTGCAAGTAACAGAAAGCTTGACTCAGCTGCCTTAAACAATGAACATTTATTATCTCACATAAGACAGGCAGCCCCAGGGCTGCTCCATTCAATTGCTCAGTGTCCCATCAAGGATGCAGGTACTTCCCAGCTCTGTGCTCTGCCATTCTCTCATGTTGACTTTGTCTTCAGGCTAGTTGCCTCATGGTTGCAAGATGGCTGCCATATATGAACAATTTTATCTGTTCTTCCTGTGCCTCTTTTAAAGAAGAAGGAAACCTGTCTCAGAAACTTCCCTGCCAGTGTCTCCTCAAATCTCAGTGGCTCAGAACTGAATCACATAGCTATTCCTAAACCAATCAGTAGCAATAGAAACAGAATTACCAAGACTGGCTTCATGAAGCGCAAGGTAGAGTGGTAGAAGATAAATTACCTACAAAAATTGGGGTTTTATAATAAAAGAGGAAGGTGGAATATGTGTTTTTCTCCTACAGTATCTGTACAGTATATAACTATATAGCTATTTCAGAGCTGAAAATCAAAATTCTGCTTTTCTCCCAGTCTTCCAGAAAGCACTACACCAAAAAATAAAATAAAATAAGCCACCTAGTACTCCAGCAAGACACCTATCCCTGCAGTCGTCCACTATTTAAAATTAGAGCTATCAAATGTCCTCCTCCCTCAGCCTCTGAGTTCAATACTGGGGTTCCTTACTCTCCCAGGTTGTTAACCTGGGAGAGTAAGGAACCCCAGATAGGTAGCTTAATGTCAAATCAGCCTTTCCAATTGTTCTTTGACCATGTTAATGACCCAGCATTTACCTCTATAGCACAGTCCTTTCTGGGCATCCCAGAACCCTCCCACTAACAAATTGATTTTATGTCTTTGAATCCCAGCCTGCCTATGACTGGGAGTTAACACTGCCACCAGATCTTTCCAAAGCTGAGAGCCTATGGAAAATGCATGCCATTGACAGAAACATGTCTTATAAAGACACCACTTTCAAAGGCATGTGGTTGATCTAAAAAAGCACCAGAATCACTTGTCATCACTGCACTTGTCAGCTAGGATTGCGTGTGTTCCCAGTCTGATAAGAATATCTATAAGAATTAACTTGGGATTTTATTAAAGATAATTATAGGATTAATTGAGAATCCAGCCCACACTAAGAAAATAAGACCCATGTACAGTTTGCAATATAGTCATTTTTAGAATATATATATATATATATATATATATATATATACACACACACATTTAGAATTCCAATTTTAACTTCCATTTTTTTCTCACTAGGATTTAATAAATCCTTCTGGCAGATGTTGAGTAGGGAATGGAATCTTCTCTGGTCTAGTTCTCTTTTCCTTTATGTATTTGATGAGTTTCTGCTGATTATTTCTTCTTTAAAGACATGATTACCTTCTTGAATTGTACTGGCCAATCCCAACTGTGGAAAATAATCAATCAATTCCTGCTTTTGGTTGTCTATTTTTTCTTCTGAATTTTGAACAAATTCAGACAAAGTGTTCCTCAGTTGATTTCTAAAAAACCTTTGCTTTTCACCAAGACACTTCTGCAAAATGTCTGCTACTAGTGAGCTGCTATGTTGGGATTGTTTCTCTATCTATTCATTCAGTCCTACAGCTCTCAGTGCTTTGAGGGCTCTCTGCCTCTAACGCGCTATTCTGTCTGTGTTGTGATGATAGGATTACTTCTAAAGCCTGCTAGAGACAAAAAGAGTAGAAGTACAACTTCTAGATTGAGACAAGCTAGAAAAGATTCTTCTATTGGTATATATGGACTCCATGATACTTTATGAGGGGCACCATTGAATACACAGCATTTAGCCACTTGAAATCCACAACACATCAGGCTAGTGGTTTCCAAACCTGGCATCAGAATCACCTAGAGAGCTCTTTAACTAAATGCAGATACTCTCTCACCCCCATCAACACCGGCAACCAATAATCTTTTACACAATACTAATCTGCATATTTACCATTTAAACCTTTAATGTCATTGCAATGCTAAAGCTTTAATTTTTTTTAGATTCTACTTTAATTACTCCTTCATACCTATTTTATAAAATAAACAGAAGAGATATTTTCATTCTCCTTGGCCATTTTCATGATTTTATGGAGGGAGTATAAGCTAATGTACACTTTTTGGAGAACGAACTGACAATAAATGTCAAATTTTAAATGTTTAGGCCATTTAGGCTTAGTGATTCTCAAAATTCATCCTACAAAACTAGATGCCTCTAATGCTTCTCTGTAGAAGCATAGATATGTGCATATTATTTAGGATAGACAAACCGAAGTGAAAAATAACCTTTAAAATCTCAGTGGCTCAATACAATGTGTGTATTTTGTGCTCATATCACAGGCCAATGCAAGTCAACAGGGGAGCTCTTCTCACACATCATTCAGAGAGCTATGTGGTGACTCCCTCCTTCTCTAGGTCCTTGGAGTCCCCTCTATTAAGTTGCAAGTTGGGGAAAGAGAACGTACAGAGGATGGTGTGGGAGATGTTTATGGACCAGGTCTAGAAGTTGAAAACATCACTTTGACCCATATTGTCTGTCAGAACGGGATGACAAGAACTTGTTCTCTCTACCTGGAAGGGAGCTTGGGAAATGTAGACTAGCTGTGTGCTCTGGAGAAAAAGAAATAAGGTGTGGTGAACACCACCACAGGGAATTGGAGGGAGATGTCCATCACACTGTTGCTTATGAAAGCGAAAGACTACGGAAAACCAAGTGCTCATAAACAAAGGTGTGGTTGGGTGAATTATGGCACATTCATATTATAAAACGTGAAGGCTGTGATTTTTTTAAGAAGTGGTAGCTCTGTGGGCACTAATATGGAAGAATGCCCACTATCTATTGATGGGTCAAAAAAGACAGTTATATAATAGTAATCCTGATATGGTATAATTTTTTATCACACATAATATAACTGGAATGCAAATAGTCTAGTCTCAGGATAAGGGCTTGTTTAAAAAAAATTAACCCTATTCACATAATGGAATGCTATGCAGATATTAAAAAGAATGAACAGCTCTATACCGGTATAGATAGAAATATCTCCAAGAGGGGCTGTTAAGAGAAAATACAAGATGCTGAGCAGTGGATAAAAAATGCTAACTTTTGGGCTTCCCTGGTGGCGCAGTGGTTGAGTCTGCCTGCCGATGCAGGGGACACGGGTTCGTGCCGTGGTCTGGGAAGATCCCACATGCTGCAGAGCGGAGCCATGGCCGCTGAGCCTGCGCGTCTGGAGCCTGTGTTCCGCAACGGGAGAGGCCACAACAGTGAGAGGCCCGCGTATCGGAAAAAAAAAAAAAAAATCTAACTTTTATGTAAAATTTAAAAATATAAAAATGTATATTCACATATATTCGTATGCACAAAGAAGATAAAAATTCAGACAATGTTTTAGGGAAGGAAAACTTGATAGGGAACAGGGAAACAAAACCTGGGTTAGGACAGGAACATCTTTTACAATGATTAATCTTTTGTACCTTTTACGTTTTGTAACATGTGGATTGACTATGCAAAATATAATTTTTAAACCCCCAGTCCTGGGAAAGGAGAGATCAGGCAATTAGAGGGAGAGGGGGTTAAGTCGAGACCTCTGTTTCAGACATGTTGACTTTGAGATGTCTATTAGACAACCCAGGGGTGATGTCAGGCAGCAGTTGGCAAATAAGTCTGGATCTCAGGAGAGAAGTCAGAGCTAGAAATGTAAATGTGGGAGTTTTCAGCATATGGATGATGTTTAAACCCGTGAGAACGGATGAGATCACCTATGGGGAGTAAAGATAAAGAAAGGAAAAGGATCTAGGTCCAAGACTGAGTTACTGTAAAATAATGCATCTTTATGGCCAGAAGTTTGGAAAATGCTAAAAAGCACAAAAAAAGAAATAAAAGTCAGCTATAATTCCATTTTCTAGAAATTAAATCAGTGAACATTTTTTTATATCTCCTTCTAGTTTTTTTTCTCTGCACTAAGGATATGCCATAATGAACCTCCTTGTATAAAAATCCCTGTACATATTTGAAGGGAAAAAAGTAAACCAGCATTCCAACAAAACCAGAATATTTGAAAAAGAAACACAGTGTCTTGTAACCACTAAAGAGCATTCAATTTATAATCTGTGGCAACTTTCTTTAAAATCTCTTTTATCTCTCTCTCTCTCTCTCACACACACACACACGCACACATGCACACACACACATGCACACATGTGCGCGCACACACACAGAAGCACACACCCCAGCACCAGCAGCAACAGCATAGTGCTCTGTCACTAAAGGATCTTCTGCTTTCTCTAAATACCCCAACCCCTCTTTTCCTTTTCATACAGGGCTCTGGCAATGTTTTCCGTCACTTCTCCTGCCTGCTAAGATATATATTTTCAGAAACATATTGTGCTGGATATCCTCCAGTTGCCCCACCAGCCTCCTTTGCTCTCCTGCTCTGTGGCCTGCTCTGAGGCTGACCTCAATGGATGATATCACCAGGCCCCTTTGCCTTCTGGCTTCCAATTGAGCTGGGCCAGTGGGAAGACTTGGCAGGAAGTAGAAGGAAGCGAGGAGAGGGAGGTCAAGTGCTTTTACCGCTCAGATCGCTCCCTACTGAGTTGTCAGCCTGGGTCCCAGCAGCAACAGCCAGCACTCCTTGCCCCATGTGGCTGGAGGTGGTAGCAGCTCCCAGGTGTTATTAGCCCTGGGGTACTTCCACACCTCTGGGTAGCTTATTTAAACCCTGTCCACCCCTCTGTAAACAGTCCTTCAATTAAGCTCTTCTCTGTGCCCCAGCTTGAGTGTGCCATCTGATTCCTGCCAGGATCCTGACTGATACAATCATCTCAGGCTCCTTCAAGTTCGATGTCTCCTTTAGCTCATTTTCTTCATCTCTATAACCAAAATCCTGAGTTCCAAGTAGGCAAAAATTCTTTTTTTTCGTGGTGAGAGGAGTGGGAAATGCATACGGAAACCTTGTGAATACTACTTCACAGTTTTTTATCCTGTATGAGACATTAATATAGATAATACAAATACATTTTTGTATGCACAAACAAAATCTACCAGGAGTGACTAATCCTAGGGCCTTCGGGGTGGGGTAGAAAGAGGAAGATAGGCTTTCAGTTTTGTCTTCATGCATATTCTTGTTTCATTTTGACTTCAAGAGGCATAGGCAGGTACTACTTCTGCAAAAAAATATACATATATGTATGTGCGTGTATATATATAATACTTTATATATATATATATATATATATATATATATATATATACACACACATACACACACGTGTATATATATATATAAAATACTTTTTTATCTTAAGGGACAAAATACTGATTCCAGGACCCTACCCCCAGAAACTGTGAATCAGTGGGTATGTACCGGGGTCCTAGGATGAGAACTAATGGTGTGGTGATACACTGATGCAATTGCTCTCGCCGAGCCACTGTGCACATTTGTGTAGTTGGGTCCCACATGTGGGCCCTGGTTTTTGGAAGCTGACATCAGCCTACAATTCACTCACCAATCCTTGAGACTTGACATTGAGCACCATCTCCCAGAAGAAGGGGTCGCTTTTACTAATTTGCACCAAAGCACCTTAAGACCAGGGTGGCTCTCTTCTACTTGTCTGGATCTGTGTTGATTTTCTGCCGCTTGGAACTTTTGGCTGTTGTCTTCACTGCTTTTACTAGGACTGAAACCTGAACTTGGGGTTTGAATTGAAGCTATGCTCTTGATACTTAGATCTTGCCTATCTTTTTTCCTCACTCCACCTCCAAACTCTACTTGGACTAATCCCCTATCCCTTGGCCTTATTCTAGGGTTCTTTACTAGACCAGATTTCTTTTTTTTTTAATATGATTTTTGTTTTTTTGTGTTTTTTTTTTTGCGGTACGCGGGCCTCTCGCTGCTGTGGCCTCTCCCGTTGCAGAGCACAGGCTCCGGACGCACAGGCTCAGTGGCCATGGCTCACATGCCCAGCCGCTCCGCGGCATGTGGGATCTTCCCGGACCAGGGCACGAACCCGTGTCCCCTGCATCGGCAGGCAGACTCTCAACCACTGCACCACCAGGGAAGCCCTAATATGATTTTTAAAGATTACTTTCCATTTATTGTTATGAAAAAATATTGGCTATAGTCCCCATGTTGTACAATATATCCTTGAGCTTACCTTACACCCAAAAGTTTGTGCCTCCTGCTCCCCCAGCCCTATATTATTCCTCCCCTACCACTGGTAACTGCTAGTTTGTTCTCTATATCTGTGAGCATACTTTTTTGTTATATTCATTAGTTTGTTAGGTTTTTTTAAACATCTTTATTGGAGTATAATTGCTTACAATGGTGTGTTAGTTTCTGCTTTATAACAAAGTGAATCAGCTATACATATACATATATCCCCATATCTCCTCCCTCTTGCGTCTCTCTCCCTCCCACCCTCCCTATCCCACCCCTCTAGGTGGTCACAAAGCACTGAGCTGATCTCCCTGTGCTATGCGGCTGCTTCCCACTAGCTATCTATTTCACGTTTGGTAGTGTATATATGTCCATGCCACTCTCTCACTTTGTCCCAGCTTACCCTTCCCACTCCCTGTGTCCTCAAGTCCATTCTCTACATCTTCATCTTTATTCCTGTCCTGCCCCTAGGCTCTTCATGACCTCTTTCTTTTTTCTTTCTAGATTCCATATATAAGTGTTAGCACACGGTATCTGCTCTTCTCTTTCTGACTTACTTCACTCTGTATGACAGATTCTAGGTCTATCCACCTCACTACAAATAACTCAATTTCGTTTCTTTTTATGGCTGAGTAATATTCCATTGTACATATGTGTCACATCTTCTTTATCCATTCAGCTGTCAATGGACACTTAGGTTGTTCCATGTCTTGGCTATTGTAAATAGAGCAGCAATGAACATTGTGGTACATGACTCTTTATGAACTATGGTTTTCTCCGGGTATATGTCCTGTAGTGGGATTGCTGGGTCATATGGTAGTTCTATTTTTAGTTTTTTAAGGAGACTCCATACTGTTCTCCATAGTGGCTGTATCAATTGACATTCCCACCAACAGTGCAAGAGGGTTCCCTTTTCTCCACACTCTCTCCAGCATTTATTGTTTGTAGATTTTTTGATGATGGCCATTCTGACTGGTATGAGGTGATACCTCACTGTAGTTTTGATTTGCATTTCTCTAATGATTAGTGATGTTGAGCATCCTTTCATGTGTTTGTTGGCAATCTGTATATCTTCTTTGGAGAAATGTCTATTTAGGTCTTCTGCCCATTTTTGGATTGGGTTGTTTGTTTTTTTGGTATTGAGCTGCATGAGATGCTGGTAAATTTTGGAGATTAATCCTTTGTCAGTTGCTTCATTTACAAATATTTTCTCCCATTCTGAGGGTTGTCTTTTCGTCTTGTTTATGTTTTCCTTTGCTGTGCAAAAGCTTTTAACTTTCATTAGGTCCCATTTGTTTATTTTTGTTTTTATTTCCATTACTCTAGGAGGTGGGTCAAAAAGGATCTTGCTGTGATTTATGTCATAGAGTGTCCTGCCTATGTTTTCCTCTAAGAGTTTTACAGTGTCTGGCATTACATTTAGGTCTTTAATCCATTTTGAGTTAATTTTTGTGTATGGTGTTAGGGAGTGTTCTAATTTCATTCTTTTACATGTAGCTGTCCAGTTTTCCCAGCACCACTTATTGAAGAGACTGTCTTTTCTCCATTGTATATCCTTGCCTCCTTTCTCATAGATTACTTGACCATAGGTGCATGGGTTTATCTCTGGGCTTTCTATCCTGTTCTATTGATCTATATTTCTGTTTTTGTGCCAGTACCATACTGTCTTGATTTCTGTAGCTTTGTAGTATAGTCTGAAGTCAGGGAGCCTGATTCCTCCAGCTCCGTTTTTCTTTCTCAAGATTGCTTTGGCTATTCAGGGTCTTTTGTGTTTCCATACAAATTATGAAATTTTTTGTTCTAGTTCTGTGAAAAATGCCAGTGGTAGTTTGATAGGGATTGCACTGAATCTGTAGATTGCTTTGCGTAGTATAGTCATTTTCACAATGTTGATTCTTCCAATCCAAGAACATGGTATATCTCTCCATCTGTTTGTATCATCTTTCATTTCTTTCATCAGTGTCTTATATCTGCATATAGGTCTTTTGTCTCCTTAGATAGGTTTATTCCTAGGTATTTTATTCATTTTGTTGCAATGGTAAATGGGAGTGTTTCCTTAATTTCTCTTTCAGGTTTTTCATCATTTGTGTATAAGAATGCAAGAGATTTCTGTGCATTAATTTTGTATCCTGCTACTTTACCAAATTCATTGATTACCTCTAGTAGTATTCTGGTAGCATCTTTAGGATTCTCTATGTATAATATCATGTCATCTGCAAACAGTGACAGCTTTACTTCTTCTTTTCCGATTTGGATTCCTTTTATTTCTTTTTCTTCTCTGATTGCTTGGCTAAAACTTCCAAAACTATGTTGAATAATAGTGGTGAGAGTGACAACCTTATCTTGTAGAACAGATTTCTGCCCCCTAATTTTCCTGGTTTGGCCCAATCCATCTTTCCTCGAGCCCCAGCTTAGAAACAGCAATAATTCTCTTAGAAATTTTCTCCAGTGTTTAAATGGCTGTTTAACACTTCTCTGCCACTAAGTTACCAAGAGTTATCTAATCTTATTTTAACTTGATTTTCAATCTGTATCCATATCTGACCTTTTTTTTTTCTTGAGTAGCTGCCATTTGAAGACATTGGAGTATTTCCTTATTTTCCTCACCTTAATGGCCATGACATATGATGTCACCACCTCAGCCATTTCTAAAATAGTCCCATCTGCCCCAACCCCGACTCAGCAAACTGACTGTTTAATAAGTCATTCTATTTTGAACTATATGTTATAATTTCAAAGTAGTCATTGAAAATTGAATATACATTTAAAAATAAGGAAGAATTCCTTATGGTCCCTTTACTCTACAATGAATTTTTTTTTATGATGAATACCACGTCCATGGCTGTCTCCAATTTTCTAAAGTGTTCCAGAGTGAGCTGAGGTTCTGTTATGTTTTACAGTAGTACTCCCTGGCACAGTTCCATTTGACTCTCCCTGAAAGAAAGTGGGTGTGTCAGGGCCAACCACATCTCCTCCTAGTCTGTGTTTCACCTACAGAAGTTGCCTCACCACTTCTGGAAGCTCAGACATCAAATAAACTGAAGGTCCATTCACCTTTGGTTCAGCAGACTCATATTCCATTATCTTTCCCTCCCACTCAGGAGCAAGATTTAGTTACTCATTAATTTTCAGGGAATTTCCTAAGAGACACCAGGAAAGATTTCCTAGTGATGTAGGCTGACAGCTATGAAAGCACTAACAAGGGAAGTCATAAAATCTCTTCCCTGAGAGTCTTTATGAAAAGCAAAATCAAATTAGTTCTTGTTGAGAAGCTGTATTAGAAGGATGTGGATGACTTGAAACAGGTGAAGTGTCATGTGATTCTATGATTTTGTAGTAACAGTTGGACTGGTAATTCAAAATAAGCAACAATCAAGTGACAGATTTTGTGATTCCCACATTCCATGAGTCTTTTAACCACAGATTTAGTTAACTACATTCTCACCTTCTTCAGGCTTAATAAAATGTCTACCTGAGTTGCAGTGCAGTGTTAACCATTACACAAGTAGCTAGTTTAATTTGCTATTTGATATCTGATAGTAACCTATCTCCCTCCTCCCGTGTAGTTCCAATATCTGGTAGAACACAAAGATTTTCTGATGTGGGTAGAATGTAGGATGTGGCTCTTTCTTTTTTCTTTTTCTTTTTTTTTTTTTTTTTTTGGCTGTGTTGGGTCTTTGTTGCTGTGCGTGGTCTTTCTCTAGTTGTGGTGAGTGGGGGATACTCTTCGTTATGGTGCATGAGCTTCTTATTGCAGTGGCTTCTCTTGTTATGGAGCATGGGCTCCAGGCGTGCAGGTTTCAGTAGTTGTGGCACACAGGCCCTAGAGCCTGCGGACTCAGTAGTTGTGGTTCGTGGGCTCTAGAGAGAAGGCTCAGTAGTTGTGGTGCACGGGTTTAGTTTGCTCTGTGACATGTGGGATCTTCCCAGACCAGGGCTGGAACCTGTTTCCCCTGCATTAGTAGATGGATTCTTAACCACTGTGCCACCAGGAAAGTCCTAGGATGTGGCTCTTTATTATCCAAGTTCCCTTCAGCTCACTCTCTCTACCCTTCTTGTATAGGAGAGGATGAACCATGAATACAGCTTGCCCATGTCTCTTATTAAATCAAAACAGAATTCAGCTTTGACACAAGCACTGTTTCCATACCTGATTTCTCCATACAATTTACTGTAGTAATCACATGCATTAACCAAATTGATGCCATCCAGTGAACACAGCAGCAATCCTTAACTTTACCTGAGAAGTCTGATATTTTTATCATTCATATGTTTTATAGGTTTGCTTATGTAAGCCCATCACCACCATGTACAAATGCCCCTGCAGAGCCATGTATCTGTGTTTTTCTTTTAAGGACTTTGTTACTACAGTGAAGATGATTTTAAACTATTCAAGTAAAAGAATGTTATAATAGATGAGTTTCAAAAGCCAAGTAACTGCTGAGGAGAAGAATCAGGGGAAGACTCAAGTGCTGCAAACTAGAGCCATCCTGGCCCCTCCATCTCTGGGGCCCTTTTCCAGAACTTTTTCCAGTGCCACAGCAGAGATGTGGAGCTATATTTATTTATTGTACACCTAGTATATACCAAATATTGTTCTAAGTGCTTTACTGTATACCTCATTTAAGTCTCATTAACAACCCCATGAAATACTCCTACTATTATCTCCATATTACAGTGAGGAAAAAGAAACAATGAGGTTGAATAACTTGCTAAATGTCACAAGCAAGGGAGTAGTGGAGCCACAATGAACCACTTGAGGTCCAAGTAAGCTTTTATTATCCAAAACGGCTTTTGTGTCCAGAAAAGCGTATTTTTTTTTGCGGTACGCGGGCCTCTCACCGCTGTTGCTTCCCCCGCCGCGGAGCACAGGCTCCGGACGCACAGGCTCAGCAGCCATGGCTCACGGGCCCAGCCACTCCGCGGCATGTGGGATCCTCCCAGACCGGGGCACGAACCCGTGTCCCCTGCATCGGCAGGCAGACTTCCAACCACTGTGCCACCAGGGAAGCCCTTAAAATATATTTTTAAATCTGTTTTTCTTTATGAACTTTTATACCCAAATAAGAACAATCATTTATACTTCTCCTTTGAGTGATGCTTATATATTGCTTATATTTGGTAGCTCTTATAAATATTTAGCTATTTAATACATTTAATTAATCAGATTCTCTTAGACATCCTAAATTACAATGACAAAAAACTCACCTGACAAGTCAGTATAAAAAACAAGAAAAATCTTTCTCATAAGCAATTTTATATATCTAATAAACCAAATCTTTAAATTTAGGAGCTCAAATCCTCTTAAGCCTAAAATGCAAATGGAATATACAAAAGTGGTTTGATTACAAGTTTAGTTACTAAATGTTTTCCTAGATTTAAAATAAAAATATTAAACTATAAGTTTTTGATTTATCAGTTCATTATTTCTTCCTGGGGTTACAAATCTATTTACCCAAGCAAAGAGAACAGTTACCCCTCTAAAACTGTGTCATAGGGGCACAGAGTGTGGGTGCCTCTTCCAAGATTAAGCCAGTAAATATTCGGGTGTGCTTCAGTTTGTGGTTGGACTTTATCTCCACATCTTCTGGGCTTCCTAAACCTGTCCTTCCAGCTTAAAGAGTTATATGTTTACAATCCCCCATCCCTTAAAACACTGGGGCCTTTCCAGGCCCTCAGCTTTTAATTCCCTTTTGATTAACTATAGACTGTTTCATTAAGGCCTGGTTAATAATGAACATTTGAACCTGTCACTCAGATTTCAATTTCCACCTTTCATTTTTGTCTTTCCCATCAACCACAATTTTATGGTAATATTTCCCCTGTTCTAATTGCCCTAAAAACCTTTCTACGCTTTCTGTAGATCTCTACCTCTGGGAATGAGTTTCTGACCATTACTATCTTCAGCAGCAAAGCACGTTGTTGGAACACTTTTTTTTCACTATATTAGTCTTACTGTAGTGTCAGGCTGTGCCTCCAGGAAGTACAGAACTGAACTGTCCTGTTCAGAGTTCCACATGAAACTAGCATAAAGTATTTTTCCCATCAGAATGTGGTCAGAGCATAAAAATACCAAGAAACATTCAAAAAGATCATGAATGTGACCCAAAAGTCCCTGGCCCCAGCCTGTGATTACTAAGTAAAGTCAGGACAATTTACAAAAGCACAAACCACTTCAGCTTAGTTGCTAGAAACTAACTCTCTTCAAACCGTCCCCCCAGCTACCCCTGAGTTTCCCAAACACTGCCTCAAATGTGCTCAGGAATACATCTTTGTATTTGGCCTCTTCAACTTCCCACCATGCTGGGATAGTGGTAATGGCTTCTTGAGAATGACACTCCCCTGGGCACTGATGAGCCCTCCCTATGGTCGCTCTGCCCTCAAGAGAAGAGGACACTAATTTCTTCCTTGCCTCTACCCAATTCCTCAAGTTTAGGAAGAATGAGAAGGAAAAATAACCTGCAAATCCTTATACCTGCCAATCGAAGGGGCAATTAGAGACCAGGGGCTGCAACCCCAAGAGTACATATTCTATTTCCTTGTTTGGGGGCCAGCTCACTTCTACCTCTAAGAATGACCCAAATATTTCCACAATTTAGATTCCTGGACAAACTGTCAAGTCCAAAAGAGAGAATGGAGATTTCCCTTCTGCCGCAGCCTAAGGCTTACCTTTGAAGCCCTCCTTTTCTACCATGGGACTGACTTCTTCCCTAGATAATCCATTTTCTTCAAGGGGGCACTGTTCTTATGCCACAGCCTCCAAAAGGCATCAGAACCATCTTTGTCCCCCATCAGCACATTTCCCATGATCTACCAGTCTACCTGCTCCAACCTGGGTCACAACAAGCCGGCTGGAAGTCTCTCCCCCAACAGAAAGTTAAAATGTCAGCCCTAAGTATAACCCTACAGTTGTGGAGGGTTCTACTGCTGGTATCCTGAGGGAAATTTCTTGGATAGAAAAACATATACACATGTGGAGGTACAAACTATACATATTTTAAACAAGCCCTTCACATAATTCTTCTGTGTATTAAGGTATGAGAACTACCACTCTGAGGGCAGCCCCACCCCTAACATTTGTGGTACTCAGGGCAATGGAGACCCCTGGCTCACCCCTTTTCTCCTTTGACTCAGCTCCATCCTGTACCGTAAAAGACCTTACAAGTGGTCAAACCACATTGCTCCTTTAAGCTCTTTCCAAAAGCCTTCTCAAGAAATCAGACTCAGTAAAGAGGCCCTGAGATCAGGGTCAGGGATGTCTGAGCAGGAAATCAAGGGGTTCTTGATACCTAGAATGTGGTCAACAAGTGGGAGAGCAGCTTCCAAGAGGGCATGTCCCACTGGCCCTGTGGACTCCTCACCCTATGGAGAGTGGTAGGCCCAAAGAGGGTCAGAATGGAGGCCTAAATCCATTTCTAAGGAAAATATCAGTGCTGGAGACACGAGTTTCCTGAAAGGTGTACCCAGTTTATTTCACTAAACAAATCTGCTCTGTTGGATGCATCTGTTCCTGAATAACTCCTTTGCATTAAGTTTTTTCCCCCAAGAACAATGGGAAAGAACTTAATTCGTCTTGCAGTGTAGCTTTTCCCAAAATAAAGGAACTGTTTGTTCCACAGGTAAGTTTAAGTCTCAACCCTTAGAAAGTAAAAAATGCTCACAACTATAAAATGGCAAGTTTTAAAAGCCGCCACACCCATGACGTTTTCCCCAAAAACTGATGTTTTGAGTACCCCTTACACCACAGCACCCTGTTACCTGAACTTCAAACTTTCTAGAGTCAATCTAGACTTAAGAGGGGGAAATGCAGAATGGATATTACCTTATCTTTGACGGTATACAGAGTTGATACTGTTGACACCCAGGAACAGATATTGTGCTCTGCACCAAATGATGTCTCTAAGACAGAAAGTCTTGAAATATAAAGCTATCTCCAACTCACCATTATTGCAAACTTTTCACCATCAGTAGGATAAACATTTCTAGAATAAAGTCTCCAGTTCACTGCCTCCTTGATATCACCACTGCCTAGGACCCTGGACATTTCCTTTTAGTGAATGGCACTGTGGTGGCCACACATGAAGGTGTCAGCCTAGACCCTCTTCTCTGGGGACTGCTCCCACCCTGGATTGTTTCCCAGAAGCCAAGTTTGTGTTATATAACTCTGTAGCCCTGGCAACAGTTTCTTGGACTGGGGTACCTGATTCCAACTGGGTCAGCTTGATTACCTTTGTATTAGGAGAGAAAGAGAGAATGTTTCTCTATGTAGCTGAACCTGAAGTAGGCAAATTCGGGAGCTGGGGGCCAGTGATGAATTGTTCCATGGAGGTTGGGAGCCAAGGAAGCCCACCTGCATAGAGACAAGTGAACCAAATGTTCAGAGAAGAGAAAGAAATATTTCCTGTGTTCCTACAGCAGCTGCATTCCTGGCTTTGGGTTCTGTGGGTCACTACTGGAACCTTACAATAAATTCTTTGGGGGAGCTTAAGTTAACTCATAAGGGTTTTTGCTACTTGCAACTGTTCTACCTAGAAGGGAGCCACTAGCGATGCATTTACTTGCCTTGACTCCACTCTATTTTTTAGGCCCCAACCAAACAGTAAGGAATTCCAATCCATTTTAACTCTTAATACCTCTTTCTATTTCCGCTGCCACACCTTAATTCAGGTGCACAACTTGAAGTCATATAGGCTTCAAGTCCCAGCCTTGCCACTTACTAATTGTGTGACCTTGAGCAAGTTACTGAACCTTCCTAAAACAGGGATGATAGTAGTATTTGCCTCATGAGAGTGTTGTTAAGAATTGAACAAGAGTGCATACAACAAAATGCATGGCCCATAGTGCCCAATAAATGTCTATTGTTACTGCTATACCTCTACTGGCTTTATTTATATTATACTATTATTAAAGGAGAAAGTTTAAGTTACTTAGAGACCCCAGCTCAATTGCTAATAGACCCAATCATATTTCTTTTAGGAATCTATGTTTATCTTAATGACTGTAATAATGTATATAAGGACTTTTGCTTTATTAGACTATATCTAGAGTTATTTTAATTTAATTCAGGTCTTTAAAAGGTAGGAAAATATTAATAATTATAGTGGACTTGATGTATCAGGTACTCTAATAAGCATTTTATATACATTTTCTAACTTAATTTACAAAAGATGATACTATTTCTTTTAAAGATGGCAAAACAGAGGCTCACAAACATTAACTTAACAAGAGACAGGAAAAAAGAGATAGATATGGAGTTCAAGTCCAAGTCTGTCTGACTCCAAAGTCCATACTCTTTGTACAGTACTATTTAATTCCCTGATTCCTGGGTATATTTTTATATTAGACAGACATCTAGGAAGATTCATGACAATTGTGGTATACGATTTTACAAACATATCATTTCAACCTAGTGTGATAGCTACCAAGATTCCATTTTTAAGGAAATAATCATCTGAACATGTTGAGTACCCTGAAACTCTGCTATCCCTATCTTGAACCCCTTAACTCCACCTTGCACATTAACTTGAAATGACAGTACTAACCGTTTAGTTGGCACTCTGGGCAGCTTAAAAATAAGCAGAAATCTGAATTGTTGATGTAACACATATGAAAAGTCTGTCAATATAACAAATGTTACAGAGACATAGATATAAAGATATAGATACAGAACATTGTAAAGAAATTTTACTCCGAAGATGGCGGAAGAGTAAGACGCGGAGATCACCTTCCTCCTCACAGATACACCAGAAATACATCTACACGTGGAACAACTCCTACAGAACACCTACTAAACGCTGGCAGAAGACCTCAGACCTCCCAAAAGGCAAGAAACCCCCCCACGTACGGGAAAGCTTCGGAACCGCGGAGGAGAGCGCAGCCACAGGGGTGCGGAGGGCAAAGCGGAGAGATTTCCGCACAGAGGATCGGTGCCGACCGGCACTCACCAGCCCGAGAGGCCTATCTGCTCACCCGCCGGGGTGGGCGGGGCCTGGAGTTGAGGCTCGGGCTTCCTTCGGAGCGCAGGGAGAGGACTGGGGTTGGCGCCATGAACACAGCCTGCAGGGGGTTAGTGCGCCACGGCTGGCCGGGAGGGAGTCCGGGGAAAAGTCTGGACCTGCCGAAAAGGCAAGAGGCTTTTTCTTTCCTCTTTGTTTCCTGGTGCTCGAGGAGAGGGGATTAAGAACGCTGCTTAAAGGAGCTCCAGCGCGAGCCGCGGCTAAAAGCCCGGACCCCAGAGACAGGTATGAGACGCTAAGGCTGCTGCCGCCGCCACCAAGAAGCCTGTGTGCGAACACAGGTCACTATCCACACCCCCCTTCCAGGGAGACCGTGCAGCCCGCACTGCCAGGGTCCTGGGTTCCAGGGACAACTTACCCGGGAGAACGCACGGCGCGCCTCAGGCTGGTGCAACGTCACGCTGGCCTCTGCCGCCACAGGCTCGCCCCCAACTCCGTGCCCCTCGCCCCACCCCCACCCGCCCCGGCCTGAGTGAGCGGCTCCTTTAACCCCGTTCTGTCTGAGCGAAGAACAGACGCCCTCCGGCGACCTACACGCAGAGGCGGGGCCAAATCCAAAGCTGAGCCCCTGTGAGCTGTGAGAACAAAGAAGAGAAAGGGAAATCTCTCCCAGCAGCCTCAGGAGCAGTGGATTAAACATGCGCAATCAACTTGATGTACCCTTCATCTGTGGAATACATGAATAGACAACGAATCATCCCAAATTAAGGAGGTGGACTTTGAGAGCAAGATTTATGGGTTTTTTTCCCCTTCTCCTCTTTTTGTGAGTGTGTATGTATATGCTTCTGTGTGAGATTTTGTCTGTATAGCTTTGCTTCCACCATTTCTCCGAGGGTTCTATCCGTCCTTTTATTTTTTTATTTTTTTTCTTAATAATTACTTTTTATTTTAATAACTTTATTTTATTTTACTTTATCTTCGTTCTTTCTTTCCTTCCTTCCGTCCTTTAGACAACGAATCATCCCAAATTGAGGAGGTGGACTTTGAGAGCAAGATTTGTGATTTTTTCCCTTTTTCCTCTTTTTGTGAGTGTGTATATGTTTGCTTCTGTGTGAGATTTTGTCTGTATAGCTTTGCTTCCACGATTTGTCTTAGGGTTCTATCCGTCCTTTTTTTTCTTAATAATTACTTTTTTTATTTTAATAACTTTATTATATTTTATCTTTATTTTATTTTACTTTATCTTCTTTTTTCCGTCCTTCCCTCCTTCCTTCCTTCCTTCCTTCCTCCCTCCCTCCTTTCTTTCTTTCTTTCTTTCTACTTCTACTAATTCTTTCTTTCTGCATTTTCTCCCTTTTATTCTGAGCCGTGTGGATGAAAGGCTCTTGGTGCTCCAGCCAGGAGTCAGTGCTGTGCCTCTGAGGTGGGAGAGCCAACTTCAGGACACTAGTCCACAAGAGATCTCCCAGCTCCACAAAATATCAAACGGCGAAAATCTCCCAGAGATCTCCATCTCAACACCAGCACCCAGTTTCACTCAACGACCAGCAAGCTACAGTGCTGGACATCCTATGCCAAACAACTAGCAAGACAGGAACACAACCCCACCCATTAGCAGAGAGGCTGCCTAAAATCATAATAAGTCCACAGACACCCCAAAACACACCACCAGACGTGGACCTGCCCACCAGAAAGACAAGATCCAGCCTCATCCACCAGAACACAGGCACTAGTCCCCTCCACCAGGAAGCCTACACAACCCACTGAACCAACCTTAGCCACTGGGGACAGACACCAGAAACAACAGGAACTACGAACTTGCAGCCTGCAAAAAGGAGACCCCAAACACAGTAAGATAAGCAAAATGAGAAGACAGAAAAACACACAGCAGATGAAGGAGCAAGATAAAAACCCACCAGACCTAACAAATGAAGAGGAAATAGGCAGTCTACCTGAAAAAGAATTCAGAATAATGATAGTAAAGATGATCCAAAATCTTGGAAATAGCATAGGCAAAATGCAAGAAACATTTAACAAGGACCTAGAAGAACTAAAGATGAAACAAACAATGATGAACACAATAAATGAAATGAAAAATACTCTAGATGGGATCAATAGCAGAATAACTGAGGCAGAAGAATGGATAAGTGACCTGGAAGATAAAATAGTGGAAATAACTACTGCAGAGCAGAATAAAGAAAAAAAAATGAAGAGAACTGAGGACAGTCTCAGAGACCTCTGGGACAACATTAAACACACCAACATTCAAATTATAGGGGTTCCTGAAGAAGAAGAGAAAAAGAAAGGGACTGAAAAAATATTTGAAGAGATTATAGTTGAAAACTTCCCTAATATGGGAAAGGAAATAGTTAATCAAGTCCAGGAAGCACAGAGAGTCCCATACAGGATAAATCCAAGGACAATATGCCAAGACACATATTAATCAAACTGTCAAAAATTAAATACAAAGAAAACATATTAAAAGCAGCAAGAGAAAAACACACAAGGGAATCCCCAGAAGGTTAACAGCTGATCTCTCAGCAGAAACTCTACAAGCCAGAAGGGAGTGGCAGGACATATTTAAAGTGATGAAGGAGAAAAATCTGCAGCCAAGATTACTCTACCCAGCAAGGATCTCATTCAGATTTGATTGAGAAATTAAAACCTTTACAGACAAGCAAAAGCTGAGAGAGTTCAGCACCACCAAACCAGCTCTACAACAACTGCTAAAGGAACTTCTCTAGGCAAGAAAGACAAGAGAAGGAAAAGACCTACAATAACGAACCCAAAACAATTAAGAAAATGGGCATAGGAACATACATATTGATAATTACCTTAAATGTAAATGGACTAAATGCTCCCACCAAAAGACACAGATTGGCTGAATGGATACAAAAATAAGACCCATGTATTTGCTGTCTACAAGAGACCCACTTCAGACCTAGAGACACATATAGACTGAAAGTAAGGGGATGGAAAAAGATATTTCATGCAAATGGAAACCAAAAGAAAGCTGGAGTAGCAATTCTCATATCACACAAAATACATTTAAAATAAAGACTATTATAAGAGACAAGGACACTACATAATGCTCAAGGGATTGATCCAAGAAGAAGATATAACAATTGTAAATATTTATGCACCCAACATAGGAGCACCTCAATATATAAGGCAAATGCTAACACCCATAAAAGGGGAAATCAACAGTAACACATTCATAGTAGGGGACTTTAACACCCCACTTTCACCAATGGACAGATCATCCAAAATGAAAATAAGGAAACACAAGCTTTAAATGATACATTAAACAAGATGGACTTAACTGATATATATAGGACATTCCATCCAAAAACAACAGAATACACTTTCTTCTCAAGTGCTCATGGATCATTCTCCAGGATAGATCATATCTTGGGTCACAAATCAAGCCTTGGTAAATTTAAGAAAATTTAAATCATATCAAGTACCTTTTCCGACCACAACGCTAGGAGACTAGATATCAATTACAGGAAAAGATCTGTAAAAAATACAAACACATGGAGGCTAAACAATACACTACTTAATAATGAAGTGATCACTGAAGAAATCAAAGAGGAAATCAGAAAATACCTAGAAACAAATGACAATGGAGACACGACGACCCAAAATCTATGGGATGCAGCAAAAGCAGTTCTAAGAGGGAAGTTTATAGCAATACAATCCTACCTTAAGAAACAGGAAACATCTCGAATAAACAACCTAACCTCACACCTAAAACAATTAGAGAAAGAAGAACAAAAAAACCGCAAAGTTAGCAGAAGGAAAGAAATCATAAAAATCAGATCAGAAATAAATGAAAAAGAAATGAAGGAAACGATAGCAAAGATCAATAAAACTAAAAGCTGGTTCTTTGAGAAGATAAACAAAATTGATAAACCATTAGCCAGACTCATCAAGAAAAAAAAGGGAGAAGACTCAAATCAATAGAATTAGAAATGAAAAAGGAGAAGTAACAACTGACACTGCAGAAATACAAAAGATCATGAGAGATTGCTACAAGCAACTCTATGCCAATAAAATGGACAACCTGGAAGAAATGGACAAATTCTTAGAAATGCACAACGTGCCAAGACTGAATCAGGAAGAAATAGAAAATATGAACAGACCAATCACAAGCACTGAAATTGAAACTGTGATTAAAAATCTTCAAACAAACAAAAGCCCAGGACCAGATGGCTTCACAGGTGAATTCTATCAAACATTTAGAGAATAGCTAACACCTATCCTTCTCAAACTCTTCCAAAATATAGCAGAGGGAGGAACATTCCCAAACTCATTCTACGAGGCCACCATCACCCTGCTACCAAAACCAGACAAGGATGTCACAAAGAAAGAAAACTACAGGCCAATATTACTGATGAACATAGATGCTAAAATCCTCAACAAAATACTAGCAAAAAGAATCCAACAGCACATTAATCATCATTAATGATCAAGTGGGGTTTATTCCAGGAATGCAAAGATTCTTTAATATACGCAAATCAATCAACGTGATACACCATATTAACAAATTGAAGGAGAAAAACCATATGATCATCTCAATAGATGCAGATAAAGCTTTCAACAAAGTTCAACACCCATTTATGATAAAAACCCTGCAGAAAGTAGGCATAGAGGGAACTTTCCTCAACATAATGAAGGCCATATATGAGAAACCCACAGCCAACATCGTCCTCAATGGTGAAAAACTGAAAGCATTTCCACTAAGATCAGGAACAAGACAAGGTTGCCCACTCTCACCACTCTTATTCAACATAGTTTTGGAAGTTTTAGCCACAGCAATCAGAGATGAAAAGGAAATAAAAGGAATCCATATCGGAAAAGAAGAGGTAAAGCTGTCACTGTTTGCAGATGACATGATACTATACATAGAGAATCCTAAAGATGCTACCAGAAAACTACTAGAGGTAATCAATGAATTTGGTAAAGTAGCAGGATACAAAATTAATGTACAGAAATCTCTGGCATTCCTATACACTAATGATGAAAAATCTGAAAGTGAAATCAAGAAAACACTCCTATTTACCACTGCAACAAAAAGAATAAAATATCTAGGAATAAACCTACCAAAGGAGACAAAAGACCTGTATGCAGAAGACTATGACACCGATGAAAGAAATTAAAGATGATACAAATAGATGGAGAGATATACCATGTTCTTGGATTGGAAGAATCAACATTGTGAAAATGACTATACTACCCAAAGCAATCTACAGATTCAGTGCAATCCCTATCAAACTACCACTGGCATTTTTCACAGAACTAGAACAAAAAATTTCACAATTTGTATGGAAACACAAAAGACCCCGAATAGCCAAAGCAATCTTGAGAACGAAAAATGGAGCTGGAGGAATCAGGCTCCCTGACTTCAGACTTTACTACAAAGCTACAGTAATCAAGACAGTATGGTACTGGCACAAAACAGAAACATAGATCAATGGAACAGGATAGAAAGCCCAGAGATAAACCCACGCACATATGGTCACCTTATCTTTGATAAAAGAGGCAGGAATGTACAGTGGAGAAAGGACAGCCTCTTCAATAAGTGGTGCTGGTGAAACTGGTCAGGTACATATAAAAGTATGAGATTAGATCATTCCCTAACACCATACACAAAAATAAGCTCAAAATGGATTAAAGACCTAAATATAAGGCCAGAAACTATCAAACTCTTAGAGGAAAACATAGGCAGGACACTCTATGACATAAATCACAGCAAGATCCTTTTAGACCCACCTCCTAGAGAAATGGAAATAAAAACAAAAATAAACAAATGGGACCTAATGAAACTTAAAAGCTTTTGCACAGCAAAGGAAACCATATACAAGACCAAAAGACAACCCTCAGAATGGGAGAAAAAACTTGCAAATGAAGCAACTGACAAATGATTAATCTCCAAAATTTATAAGCAGCTCATGCAGCTTAATAAAAAAAAAAAAAACCCAATCCAAAAATGGGCAGAAGACCTAAATAGACATTTCTCCAAAGAAGATATACAGAGTGCCAACAAACACATGAAAGAATGCTCAACATCACTATTCATTAGAGAAATGCAAATCAAAACTACAATGAGGGGGCTTCCCTGGTGGCGCAGTGGTTGAGAGTCCGCCTGCCGATGCAGGGGACACGGGTTCGTGCCCC
Source organism: Pseudorca crassidens (assembly GCF_039906515.1). Classification (NCBI taxonomy): domain Eukaryota; kingdom Metazoa; phylum Chordata; class Mammalia; order Artiodactyla; family Delphinidae; genus Pseudorca; species Pseudorca crassidens. Next base: position 49,297,556 of record NC_090298.1, read on the forward strand.
GGTCCGGGAAGATCCCACATGCCGCGGAGCAGCTGGGCCCGTGAGCCATGGCCGCTGAGCCTGTGCGTCCAGAGCCTGTGCTCCGCAACGGGAGAGGCCACAACAGTGAGAGGCCCGCATACTGCAAAAAAAAAAAAAAACAACAACAAACTACAATGAGATATCATCTCACACCAGTCAGAATGTCCATCATCAAAATATCTACAAACAATAAATGCTGGAGAGGGTGTGGAGAAAAAGGAACCCTCTTGCACTGTTGGTGGGAACATAAATTGATACAGCCACTGTGGAGAATAGTATGGAGGTTCCTTAAAAAACTACAAGTAGAACTACCATATGACCCAGCAATGCCACTACTGGGCATATACCCTGAGAAAACCATAATTCAAAAAGAATCATGTACCAAAATATTCATTGCAGCTCTATTTACATTAGCCTGGAGATGGAAACAACCTAAGTGTCCATCATCGGATGAATGGATAAAGAATATGTGGCACATATATACAATGGAATATTACTCAGCCATAAAAAGAAATGAAATTGAGCTATTTGTAATGAGGTGGATAGACCTAGAGTCTGTCATACAGAGTGAAGTAAGTCAGAAAGAGAGAGACAAATACCACATGCTAACACATATATATGGAATTTAAGAAAAAAAATGTCATGAAGAACCTCAGGGTAAGACAGGAATAAAGACACAGACCTACTAGAGAATGGACTTGAGGATATGGGGAGGGGGAAGGGTAAGGTGTGACAAAGCGAGAGAGAGGCATGGACATATATACACTACCAAACGTAAGTTAGATAGCTAGTGAGAAGCAGCCACATAGCACAGTGAGATCAGCTCGGTGCTTTTTGACCGCCTGGAGGGGTGGGATAGGGAGGGTGGGTGGGAGGGAGACGCAAGAGGGAGAAGATATGGGGATATATGTATATATATAACTGATTCATTTTGTTGTAAAGCAGAAACTAACACACCATTGTAAAGCAATTATACTCCAATAAAGATGTTAAAAAAAATTAAAAACAAACAAAAAAGATATAGATATAGATGGAAATAGATATGGATTCACAAGATATTTCACTTTACAAGGCTTTTATAATAGGTAATTAACATGAATTTGGAATACATAATATTTTTACTCTTGGTAAGAAAATTTAGAATACTGTAACCTTTTTCAGAAATATCTCTTTTTTGATGGGAACTATGAATGTGGACATGTTTACAACTCTTATTAGTGTTTGAGTGTGCATATTTCAGATAAACTCAAGAAAAAGGAAACAAATTCAAAGGACTTTTGATGCATAAAAATTAAAAATAAGTGAACAAAAAAGATATTTCTTTGCTTTTATCATTTCAAAGATTTTTGATGTTCTGAAAGTTATAAAAATGAGTTACACTGTAAGAAAATATTCTCGCCTTAAATACAAATTCATATGAAATAAAAATAAAATACTAAAAAATATGTGCTAGATATTCCAAAAATCACTGTCATGTTCAATAACAAAGTTTAATTTGCTTCAATGCAAGAAGGAAAACACATAGTTCATCTCATTCTTTAAAACCTGACTAGTAGGCAAGCCACTTGGCCTAATGTAAAGAGAATATAATTTCTCCTACACAGTGTTTTATGTTGAATCCTGAGGATGCCTTACAATATAGACTACCATTTGTGTCTTCCCTAAACCAAAAAATGTTTGAGAGTGCACTTTTACTGTGGTGTTAAAATTCTCGGGGATATTTTAAAACAAGAAAATACCTTTAGTTGAGCATGTTGATTATATTGCTACTACTGGTATTTCCTAATCGTATTTCCCCCCTCCACATGCTTCTTCAGTGTACATTTTCTGCTAAAATTGAGGGTCAAAAGAGAATCACATTTCTGGTTCCTGCTGATAGTGTGAACCCAAAATAGCAGCCAATGAAGGCAAACATCTGTGAAAGCTTAGTCAGAGCAGTTACTCACTAGAATATCTCCTAAAGTGCCATTGCTTTTACTCTCAGAAAAAAAAATTGATGTGCTTGTTCAGTGTTTTGACCAACATCCTCTAATAACCAAAGCAATCTTCTAGGGAAAGGATGTGTACAGAAAAATAACTTTCCCACCAAAACTGAAGTGGGAGGTAATGCACACCACCAAAAGTTATGAGAACTTGCTAGTATAGGCATCAATCAATAAAATGGGATATATAAGTCAGTTTTTCAAATTCAAAACATTTTAAAGAAATATTTTAAGGCCAAGTCATAATTTTCATTGAATATAATCAAATGTATTGATACACTTGGTGGCTTTCACTAGGTAAATGTCACTGGTTAAGTGTGACATGTTAATATTTAAATTTATCAATAATCCATCAAATAAAAAGTTTCTTTCTTAGTTTTAAGGATACTGATGCAAGGACTGAATGCAAAAGAAATGACACTAATTCTCCCTTGGAGATGACCCATCCAGGAAAAAAAACCTTGGAAAAGCAAAGCTATAAATGGTGTTAGATTTCCTAACATAGATTCCTAGTGGTGTGGCAAAGTTCCTTCTTAAAACACTTTTGCTTACCGCCTTGTAACAGTGAGGGAAAGCACAAACTGTCCCACCACAGCCTCTAGCAATATCACGATACCCATGAAATCCATTCATTCATCCAGCAAATATTTATTGAGCAAAAGCTTCACTGATTATTAAAATATTATTGAGAAAAATGTTGTAGAAAGTCTTTTTGCTGATTTTTCATACATCACTACTGGATCTGACTGCTTTCTTGTACTTCTAGTAGTGTTACAAACATCCATTTCACTACAGCATCTATCTCATCCTGAATCTGAAATTATATATTTGGATTTCATTATCTTGTGAGTAACTAGGGTCACTAGAAGTCAAATGACAGACACTCTTTGCTCCTGGGCCTTGTTTTGATGCATTTTGCATGGCAAGACCTATCGAGGTCAATTTCTTACAGGCTCTCTGCCTCATATGATTGAATCTGCAAAGAAATCTACTAAAAATGTGGATATAACATTCTTGATATATCTCCCATCCCCATTCTGTAGACTGTGTAATTTACACATTATACTGACCCATTTCAAAGAACTCCACCTGCATTTTTCAGAAAGAACTTTTATTAGAAACTGCTCATGAAATTAAGGGAAGTCAAAGAGGGAGTTGGCTGTTGCAAAAGGATATTGTGGTAGGTAAACTCCCTGAAGATTCGTCCACATCCTAATCTCCAGAACCTGTGAATGTTACCTTTAGGTGAGATTACCCTGGATTACATGGGTGGCCTTAATGGCAACACAAGAGAAATACAGAGGGAAATCTGACACAGATACATAGAGGAGAAGGCGATGTGAAGATGGAGGCAAAGCTTGGAGTGATGGGACCACAGACCAAGGAAGCTGAAGAATGCTAACGGCCACCAGAAGCTGGAGGACGCAAGGAAGAAATTGCCCTTAAAGCCTCTAGAGAGAAGTCCTTGATTTTGGAGCTTCTGGCCTCCAGAACTGAGGGAGAATAAATTTCTTTTGCTTTAAGTGACAAAATTTGAGGTAATTTATTACAGAAGCCCTAGGAAGCTAACACAATACCTTTACTCAATTCATCAACTCAACTTTGCTGGTCCTGAAAATTCAATTTCATTAGCTCAGTCATACACGCACTGGTTCTGGATGACTACGTCCCACTAGCCAAATTCACAAGAAATGAATTGAAAAGCAGATTATGAATCTATTCACTTACCAAGGAAAATATACATGTTTTAATAACTGGAACTAATGACGTGCTTAGAATATGTTCTATGTTTAGAAGGATCAAGATTCCTCAGACTCAGGCACTAGACTTCATGGGACCTCATCAAATTAGTCTGAGGAGAAGACAGAAAAAACTAGAAACAATGGGAGAGGTTAGGAGGAAAATGATCCTGCTGCAGAGCGGGTGCCGGCAAATGCTGCTGGAAAATAAAATGTCCAATATTCCAAGAAATGGAAAAAATCGTGTTTGGGACAGGCATGTATAGATATTGATGGGGACAGATCCAAATAACATGACAGTGGGAGAAGCCCAAACAAAGAAACAAAACTCAAAGTCAGGGGGTAAACTCATCAAGGTTCAGGACAATGAATCTGTACTCTACAGAGAAATAGAACCATTAGGACGGAAAGAGAGATTTTAAGGAAGTTGCTCACACAACTGTGGAGGCTGGCAAGTATGAAATGTGCAGGGTGGGCCAGCAGGCTAGAGACCCATAAGGCAGTCTAGAGGCAGAACTCCTTCTTCCTCAGTCTTTTCTCTCAAGGCCTTCAACCAATCGGATGAGGCCCACCCATACATAATGGAGCGTAATCTACTTTATTCAAAGTGTACTGATTTAAATTTTAATCACACCTTCAAAACACCTGCACAACAATATCTGGCCTAATGTTGGACTAAACAACTGGATACCATAGGCTAGCCAAGTTGACACATAAAATTAACCATCACACTGTCTATTCATGATAGGACTCCAGCCAACAGAAAGAGATCAAAAAATGCAGGATCCAGCTCTCCAGAGAAGGAAGCAAGGGAGTGGAGTGAAGAACTCAGAGAAACCAGGCCTGGGAATTATTAAAGATTAGGAAGATAAGTAAAGAGTGCTACGGATTGAACCCTGGGAATATCCATAATGTTTAAAGTGGGGTCAAGTCTTAGATAAAACAGTTTATTTTAAGTTTTACTGTAAAATATGTTTGCAACATATTGACCCCTCTGCATTTGGTATTAAGATGTAGGTGGCTGTCCAGTAAGCCTAGAAGCAGCTGGAACCATCATTCCAGCCAGTTGGGTAAGAGCACAACTTCTGGGTTGTGATGTCAGTAAATACAGGGAGAGACAATCAATATAAATTCTAAAATTCTAAAACCAGAATGACTGCAAACAAATCCAAAATAAATAATATGATGTTGTCATCTAAAGAACTGAAACCACACAGGGTGAAAGACAAAAATCAGAACTATGTCTTTAAGATTTTGTTGATTGGAGGGCAGGCAGGAAGTGGTGAATTAACATTCCTTTACTTGTCTGAAGTATCACCTATTCCTCTGGAGAGGATGGGAATAGGGGAACTTCTGAGGGTTGCTTGCAGGAGATGAAAGGCGAAGAGCAAAAGTCTGAAGGGTCAACTTTCGTGAGAGACTTTCAGAAACTCTGGATACAAATAGGGTTACTTTGGGGCCCAGGTTAGAAAGGACACAGACCCAGAGTCACAGAGTAGATGTCAACAACATCAGGAGATGGCAACTTTAGCACAGACACTGTCACCAATGGAAATTTCAGATATTTTCATACCTCATTACAGTTGTTGCAGATATCTCAAAAAAATCATTATATTCATCATTATGTACTTTGAAATTATGGTAGTTATTGGATACAATCACTTAATTTAATGGATTGATAAAGAAATCCATGTATTATTTTTTCTCAGTTTTCAGAACTACTTCATTTCTCCAATATATTTGATTTCCTTTGTAATCTTATGTATTTTATTTTATACGTTAAAAACATTATTCTGAGAAGGGTCCATAGGCTTCATTAGATTGCCGAAGAAATCTAGTCACAAAAATGAAAGAATCTATTATTCTGTCCAATTTATATTCATTCATTTAACAAATATTTATTGGAACTTACTTTGTTCCATGCACAAATTCCTAAGTCAAAAGTGTTTGGGAGGAATTTGGGGGGATGAGTTTAAAAAGGAAACACAGAACATAGTAAAGTATTAATTTAAACCACAACATAAATGCTACAAAAATAATGACATGACAAAAGCCATGAATTTAGGGACAAATCCATCTGAAGGTTTTCTTAGCACTATGTAATTTGTTGCTACTAAGCTTCTGATTACTATATAATCAGGCTGACAGATGACTAATACTGGGCAGGTCCAAACGTGAATTGCAGTTTAGTTTGGGACTCTGTCTCCCCATCTTTGTGCAGAGTCTTACAGAGTATAATGGTCCTACCTCCCTTTGGGTTGTCTGTCTCTCTGTAGGACTGACAAAAGCTTTATCATTTTTCTCATCTAGACTACAGACACTGGATGGATTAATTACCTAGAAGCTGAGAATGCATTTACTTTGTCTATTATTCACTTAAAAAATTATATTCACGAGTGGAGAGAATGCACAGATTTTACAAAATGTGAGACGTTTTGATAATAAAATACCTGAAAAGAAAGAGAAGACATAAAAAATGTAAATCTGCCAAAATTCATAGAAATCGCTTTCAGGAGTTGATCATTGATTATGTAAAGGAAATAGAATCATAATTATAATGAGCATTAAATGCTGGCATTGATGAGTTTGACTGAGAAGAGCATTACATCAAAATTTGAACCTCAAAGTAGAAACCAAATCAATGAATGACAAGCCTTCACTAGGCCTTAATGGAAAGAGCTAGTGGCATGAATCACAGTCCTGGCAATGTGAAAAAGCCTAAAGTCAGGAAACATGGAAGCCCAGGGAAAAAAATGAGCTAGGTAACTTAATAGGCAGTGGAGGAGGTTGGTATATGCCTCCTCCTCCCTCAGCCCACGCAAAGGCAGGAATGAACAGAGAACACTAATGTTGTGGAGATCATGTTTCCCTGGTTCTAACGCTGACTTCAGTGGTACTACAAAAAGAAAGGGGAGTGTCGTATATGATAAACAATAAAATAGAAAGTGTTGATTTGGGAGCATTGGAGAAAGGATCTAAGAATAGTCTTCATTCTTCGCAGTCCCTCCCCTCATAGCACAACACACACACGCACACACACAATATCCCTGCTGATTAGAAGCCATTCACTTGATAGTAACTGCTATGGTTTAAATGTTTATGTTCCACCCAAATCCATACGTTGAAATCCTAACATCCAAGGTGATGGTATTAGGAGGTAGAGTCTTTGGGAAATGATTATGTCATGAAAGCAAAGCCCTCACCCATGGAATTAGTGCCTTTTTAAAAGAGACCCTGGGCATGCTGTGTGCAACCCACAGCCAACATCATCCTCAATGGTGAAAAACTGAAACCATTTCCTCCAAGATCAGGAAGAAGACAAGGTTGCCCACTCTCATCACTATTATTCAACATAGCTTTGGAAGTTTTAGCCAAGGAATCAGAGAAGAAAAAGAAATGAGGAATCCAAATCGGAAGAGAAGAAATAAAGCTGTCACTGTTTGCAGATGACATGATACTACACATAGAGAATCCTAAAGATGCTACCAGAATACTACTAGAGCTAATCAATGAATTTGGTAAAGGAGCAGGATACAAAATTAATGCACAGAAATCTCTTGCATTCCTATACACTAATGATGACAAATTTGAAAGTGAAATTAAGAAAACACTCCCATTTACCATTGCAAAAAAAGAATAAAATACCTAGGAATAAACCTACCTAAGGAGGGCTTCCCTGGTGGCACAGTGGTTGAGAGTCCGCCTGCCGATGCAGGGGACATGGGTTCGTGCCCCAGTCCAGGAAGATGCCACATGCCGCAGAGCGGTTGAGCCCGTGAGCCATGGCCGTTGAACCTGCGCGTCCAGAGCCTGTGCTCCACAACGGGAGAGGCCACAACAGTGAGAGTCCCGTGTACCGAAAAAAAAAAAAAAAAACCTACCTAAGGAGACAAAAGACCTGTATGCAGAAGATTATGACACCGATGAAAGAAATTAAAGATGATACAAATAGATGGAAAGATATACCATGTTCTTGGATTGGAAGAATCAACATTGTGAAAATGACTATACTACCCAAAGCAATCTACAGATTCAGTGCAATCCCTATCAAACTACCAATGGCATTTTTCACAGAGCTAGAATAAAAAATTTTACAATTTCTATGGACACACAAAAGACCCCGAATAGCCAAAGCAATCTTGAGAAAGAAAAACGGAGCTGGAGGAATCAGGCTCCCTGACTTCAGACTTTACTACAGTAATCAAGATGGTATGGTACTGGCACAAAACAGAAACATAGATCAATAGAACAGGATAGAAAGTCCAGAGATAAACCCACGCACATATGGTCACCTTATCTTTGATAAAGGAGGCAAGAATATACAGTGGAGAAAAGACAGTCTCTTCAATAAGTGGTGCTGGGAAAACTGGACAGCTACATATAAAAGAATGAAATTAGAACACTCCCTAACACCATACACAAAAATAAACTCAAAATGGATTAAAGACCTAAATGTAAGGCCAGACACTGTAAAACTCTTAGAGGAAAACATAGGCAGAACATTCTATGACATAAATCACAGCAAGATCCTTTTTGACCCACCTCCTAGAGAAATGGAAATAAAAACAAAAATAAACAAATGGGACCTAATGAAACTTAAAAGCTTTTGCACAGCAAAGGAAAACATAAACAAGACGAAAAGACAACCCTCAGAATGGGAGAAATTATTTGCAAATGAAGCAACTGGCAAAGGATTAATCTCCAAAATTTACCAGCATCTAATGCAGCTCAATATCAAAAAAACAAACAATCCAATCCTAAAATGGGCAGAAGACCTAAAGAGACATTTCTCCAAAGAAGATATACAGATTGCCAACAAACACATGAAAGGATGCTCAACATCACTAATCATTAGAGAAATGCAAATCAAAACTACAACGAGGTGTCACCTCATACCAGTCAGAATGGCCATCATCAAAAAATCTACAAACAATAAGTGCTGGAGAGGGTGTGGAGAAAAGGGACCCTCTTGCACTGTTGGTAGGAATGTCAATTGATACAGCCACTATGGAGAACAGTATGGAGTTCCTTAAAAAACTAAAGATAGAACTACCATATGACCCAGCAATCCCACTACTGGGCATATACCCTGAGAAAACCATAATTCACAAAGAGTCATGTACCAAAATGTTCATTGCAGCTCTATTTACAATAGCCAGGACATGGAAGCAACCTAAGTGTCCATTGACAGATGAATGGATAAAGAAGATGTGGTACATATATACAATGGAATATTATTCAGCCATAAAAAGAAACGAAATTGAGTTATTTGTAGTGAGGTGGATGGACCTAGAGTCTGTCATACAGAGTGAAGTAAGTCAGAAAGAGGCAAAACAAATATTGTATGCTAACACATATATATGGAATCTAAAAAAAAAAAAAAAGGTCATGAAGAACCTAGGGGCAAGACGGGAATAAAGACGCAGACCTACTAGAGAATGGACTTGAGGATACAGGGAGTGGGAAGGGTAAGCTGGGACAAAGTGAGAGAGTGGCATGGACATATATACGCTACGAAGCGTAAAATAGATAGATAGTGGGAAGCAGCCGCATAGCACAGGGAGGTTAGCTCGGTGCTTTGTGACCACCTAGAGGTGTGAGATAGGGAGGGTGGGAGGGAGGGAGACGCAAGAGGGAGGAGATATGGGAATATATGTATATGTATAGCTGATTCACTTTGTTATAAAGCAGAAACTAGCACACCATTGTAAAGCAATTATACTCCAATAAAGATGTTAAAAATAAAATAAAAATAGGGCTTCCCTTGCGGCGCAGTGGTTGAGAGTCCGCCTGCCGATGCAGGGGACACGGGTTCGTGCCCCAGTCCGGGAAGATCCTACATGCCGCGGAGCAGCTGGGCCCGTGAGCCATGGCCGCTGAGCCTGCGCGTCCGGAGCCTGTGCTCCGCAACGGAAGAGGTCACAACAGTGAGAGGCCCGCGTACCTCAAAAATAATAATAATAATAATAAAATAAAATAAAAATAAATAAATAAAAGAGACCCTGAAAGCTTCCTTGCCCCTTCTGCCATGTGAGGTTATGACAAAAAGACAGCCATCAAAGACGCCAGCTCTCACCTGAATCTGCTAGTGCCTTGATCTTGGACTTCCCATCCTTCAGAAATGTGAAATTTCTGTTGTTTATAAGCTACCAGTCTCTGGTATTTTGTTATAACAGTACAAACAGACTAAGAAAGTAATGTATTACAGAGGTAACTTCACTCTGATCATAACTTCTCTTCCTTTTAAAAACTAGATCAAGAACATATTCTTCCATATTTTTCACGTACAATAGCCTTATATTTTCTATTTTTACTATAATAACCACATTTGTAATGGCAGTCTTAAAACCTTTTAGAGACATTTTCTTTTTTGCCAAAGTACACGAAACAAAAAAGACTAGGTAGCATCAAAAAACATTTGCGTTTAAACATAGGCATTAAACTCTCAGATGCTGAAGTCAGTTATTAGCAAATCTACTACTGTTGTCACCAAAATCTTAGAAGGAAGTACGTGTTATAAAAGCCATCTGAATCCTCCATTATGGCTAAATAATGTAGTTAAAGCTGTAATCTATAGTTAATCTCTTCTGACGCCTTCCTCAATACATCAGCAAAGGAAATTAAAATCTTAAACCCTTTTCATTACATGTAGCAATGCAGACAATGCTTTCACCCTGGCCAGGACAATGTTGTAATAATGACCAGAACATGAGAAATGTTACCCTGCCTCAGACCAAGATTCCAGCCAATCATTTCTCACAATGACACTGAAACTATCTTGTGATTTCATATCAAGCTCAAGAGACTGTGTTGGACCTTGAACAAACTTCGTGTTTTAGAATGAATATGTCATCCCTTAACATTTAAATCTTCATGGAACAGATACCTATTGTTTTGTATACCCAGGAGTTATTTTCCAGGAACTGCCCCCACCCCATTGTCCAACCTCTAGGGTTACAGCAGGTTTTGCAATATTTTTATAATGTGACACTGCCCCCCAAGCATGATCAGTTAGTTTTGGGAGTGGTCACTTGAACTTAAATGAGTCTATTGGTCACTTCCCAGGAATTTTAAAACTGGAACCGAGAGGAACAGATCATCTCTCTCTAGTGGCTGCACTATAAATGTTAACTTGAGAATTTTTCCTACTGGCATGTGGTTTGCAAACAAGAAAACTGGTCTACACTGAGAAAGTGAAGCAGATGTAGAGAGAGAGTAGAGATAAGGGTCACAAGGAGAAGAATTTCTGAGTTTCCTTTTGTGCTACAGTTAGTGTTTCTATTCTTGAGAATCTGGTGCCTCTTGGATTCCATTAACTACTCCAGTTACTTTCCAATAAATCCACCCTCCTTTTATTGTTAAGCTAGTTTGAGCTGGCTTCTGTTCCTGGCACCAAGAAATAAAAGTCCCAACTAATGTTCATTTATTCAATAAATTGTATTTATTTAATATTTAACATAAATTATTCATACTTTAGCTGTTCTAGCTTTTGAATATACAAGTTTCAAAATTTTTTGACTCATTTCATCTAAAGAGCATGTCTTTAAAGTCAGGAAATGCCTTCTAATTTGAGATTTGATGTTAATTTTGTGCTCATCCTAACCATATCTTTAATTATTTAAGAACTTTGCTCATGTCCTCATCTGTTTAGTTCAGTTCAGTTCACATATATTTGGTCATCTACTTTGTGCCAGACAACGTACATGGTGATGTAAACTCAAATATGAAGGAAGAGATCTCATAATCTAGTAGCAAAGAAATATTTGTAAATTCATGATTGGGATGTACTATGCCAAGTGGTACCACAGAGGTGCATTCAAAAACTCTCTTGTTCAAGGGAGTTTTCAACACTGTGACTAGTAATCGACACATCTTTTTCCCAGCATTCTTCCCCCAATTTTTCTAGATATTTCTTCTTCACCTTCTCCATCCACATAGTGCCTCTTTTCTTCCCTCAAAGGAGTTGAATGTTCTCACATGATCTCATATTTTATCTTCACTCTGGCCATATAGACTAGGAACCTAATGCAAGCTGTGAAAATTACAATGCCCTTGGGATCCAGCCCCCCAGATTACCCCCAGTGAATTTCACCTCCTGTCATTCACACACTTGTGTAGTCTCCTCCCACACCGAATGAGGATGACCTATATAACTATTAGGATATTAAGGAAAAACAGAGTATGACTTCTATGTCTAGGTCATAAAAAATATTACAGCTTTATAATATATATTATTATATATATTATACCTCGATAAAAAATAAATTTTAATAAAAAATATATTAAAAAAACGAAAGTGTTACAGTGTCTGTCTTGCTCCTTTAGATCATTAACTCTGGGGGAAACCAGATACCATGTCATGAGAACATATATATACATACATATATATATATATAGAGAGAGAGAGAGAGAGAGAGAGAGAGAGAGAGAAAGTAATAAGATTTTGAAGGATAAAAAGGTTTCCCTGAGGTGGAAGAGAGGTGAGGGAGAAGAATGCTCCAATCCAAGGAACTAGCATATTCAAAGAAAAAGAAGTATGAATCGGCTTATTAGGAAACATGTGTTTCCTAGACCACAAATGGCAGAGGTAGTGGTAGGACAAAAAAATTAAAGAGACAATAGAAGCCAAATGTTAAAGAGCCTTGTATACCCTGAAAAGGATTTTAGACTTATCTTACAGATTAGCATTCACACAAAAAATTTGTGCATAAAAACCACTTTCTAAAAATACAAGTTAAAAATGCAGACTTCAGGGTTCCATCCCCAGAGATTCTAAGTCTTCAATAAGGCCTAAGAATTTGTATTTCTAATATGCCATCCAAGTGATTCTAGTCAAACGTGTTCTAAGGACCACATTTGATAAACACCATAGTACAGTGGGGAGCTGCTGGAGGGTTTTAGGCAGGAGTATCACTTCATGAGGTCTGAATTTTAGAAAGATTATGCTAGATGCAGTATGCAAAATGGATTTGAGGAAGGTAAATCTGGATATAAAGAGATTTATTAGAAAGTGTTGTAATAATCCAAATAAGAGGTAGTAGTAGCCTCAACTAAAGCAATAGAAATAGGGATGAGATTCTGGAGAGAAGTAAAATCTAAAATATAAAATCTGGTGATTGGGACAGTGGGGAGGCCAAGGAGAATCCAAGATGATTCCCAGATTTTTTTTCCCTGAGTAATTAGGTGGATTAGATTAAAAAAAAATACATTTGGAAATACAGATTATGAGATTGGAATGTATTTGAAAATAATGAGTTCAGTATGATAGATTTTTAAGTCCAATATGCCTATGTGGGCTTCCCTGGGGGCGCAGTGGTTGAGAGTCCACCTGCTGATGCAGGGGACACGGGTTCGTGCCCCGGTCTGGGAAGATTCCACATGCCGTGGAGTGGCTGGGCCTGTGAGTCATGGCCGCTGAGCCTGCGCGTCCGGAGCCTGTGCTCCGCAACAGGAGAGGCCACAACAGTGAGAGGCCCGCGTACCGAAAAAAAAAAAAGAGTCAAGAATGGGAAGAAGAGCCAGTAAAGAAGATTGAAAAGTCAGGAGAGGCAAGCCAAGGGAGGGGATCCAGAATGAATTAGTTCTATAGTAATTTATGCTGTATTAATACCTCCCGACTGAACCCAAGCCCCACCAGCCTACGGATACAAATCTTTTCACATTCATTCCCAGACTTCACAGGCCTGATCCTTTATCTGTATAGCTGCTATCACCCTTCTCCCCTAAAGTCTTCTTTTCTATGAGCTCTTCAAGATAATATTGTCTCTTTGCTGCCTCTCAATTCCCCAATACCCCAAATCATGAAATCCCGAATAAGCTAAAAGGACTACATTTCATTTATTCTTCCATGAGGTGAAGCCACATTCTCTTCCCTACAAAAATGGGGAGTATGATAGTAGCAGAGACTGCTAATTGTACTTTGATATCCCTTTTGCCTGTTTGTTTGCTGTCCTAGTCCACCAAGAATAAAGGCTACATAACCTAGCTTTCCTTGAAGCTAGATATGGCAATGTGTTTAGATTCTTTCAACAGACTGAGCAGAAGTAGCACATGCAACTACCGGGATATCTCCTTTTCATTCTCTCCCTTTTTCCAGCTGGTTGGAATACTGGAATTACATCAGCCGTCATGGACCACAGGTGGCCTTGGGAATGAGGAGGCCACGGAGACTGATACTGAGATGTACCTCGCAGCAACTTCTTCAATGAATGCTGCTAGGAGTGATGGCAGTAGATAGCCCACAACTCTCAGCCCCCTCAGCTGCAGAGAGCCACCTTGCTCAAGGTCACAGCCATTCCAGGGTAGCCCACATCCATTGACAGATCACCGTGGGAGTATAAAGGCCTGACCATTTTGGCCTAACTCAAGACATCTCTGAGGGATTGGCCACAGCTGCAACACAGCTGGACTTGTTCTTCTGCTCACTCCTGCTCTTCCTCAAACCAACCAGACAGGCCTTCATGTGGCTGCTCCCTCAGGCTGCGGTGCTCTTCGCCCACGTAGTCACAGAGCTAAATTCCTTCATGTCTTTCTGGTCTTTGTTCACAACCCACTATCCCAATGCACCTTGCCCTGACTCTCCTACTTAATCCTGTAGACTATGTGCCCCACCAACACTTCTGATCCTTTTCATCCTGCTCTACTTTTTCTTTTTTCCATATACCTATCACCCTCTAATATACTATATCACTTAGTTATTTATTATGTTTTTATCTATTTTCTTTACAGTAGGATGTAAGATCCCAACAGCATGAGGACAAGGATCTTGGTTTTGTACAATAATGTGTCCCATGCACCTACAATAATGCCTGGCACAGAGCAGGCATTCAGTAAATATTTGTTGAATGAGTGAATAATTCTCAAGGAGAATTTTTCAGAATTCACTCTTCAGGACCCCCAATTCCAGAAATAGTTTGAAAAGAATTCCTTGGCAGCAGATTCACTAATATTATATATTCTATACAATCCAATAAGAAAAAATTGGTCATGTATTTTTATGGAGTACGCTAAATCACTCCTTTTATAGTTTACATTCATTAGCATTTCATATACACACACATACACTATCTCTCTCTCAACACACACACACACACACACACACACACATCTATAAAGATTATAATGCTTTATTTAATATGTAAGCCCTGTGATTTCTGTTCCAATGAGATGACCATTGAAAAAGATTGATTTTCCCGAGAATAGGAAACTTAGAAAAAGCAAACCTGAATTTCTCAAGTGTGGTAATCCAGGACAGTTTGCTGGGCTACATGATAGGGTATAGTTACTTCTAACAGGAACCGTCTGTTCTCAAGTACAATTCATTGCAGCTGAGTTTGGAAACTTTGTTTTGCTTCATATTACCAGCTTCTGAAAGAGGTCAGTATTTGTGAGGTTTCAGGAAGTTTACTTTGAAGTCAGCACTCCAATAGAAACATGAACTAGATCAACTGAGCACCCATGGAGTTGGCCTGAGGATTTATTTCTGTAGCTCTGAACTCTTAGGGGGCTTTCCTCTCATGGGCAAGTTCCCTCTTTTTCATTTGTCTTAACAGTTAGCAAAGGTTATCTAAATGTCATTGTGTGAATTAGAAAGATAGTAATGGGGTTATGATTGAGTATAATTTAAACCAATCATTTTTATAAAAAATAAAGAACAATTTTAAAACATTTGCAAGTAAAAAAGATCTTTGACTATGAATAAAATACTAATTATTATTTACTAACTAATTATTAGTTATTAATAAGTGGTGGTGAGTGTTAATTATATTCTCTTTTTGTTTGGGGTGGGTATGTTAATAACTGAGGAAAAAGGTAGATACTCCAACACGGCAGTTCTTTTGTTACCCCTGGAGTAATGTTGCCCTTGATCAATCTACCCCTCACTCATTCTGGCTTTGTGAAGCAAGTAGAGATTGTAATTTTAAAACATTAGACTTAACGCTCTAAATGGAGTTTATCTTTGGGCAACTTTTCTACCCTTTCTGTTCTGCAACAAATAATAAAGATTCATTAAGAGAAAGATTGCCTTCTTTAAAAATGTATTATGAATCAAGATTTAAAGACCTCACTGAACCCCTGTTTTGATCATTTTAATAGCCTCCAACTGGTTTTCAATGAGACTTGATAATTATCATCAAATAGATAATCAGAAAGTCAGTGGAGGGTAACAGTTAGAAGCTGTATTTTAGTTCATGCAGTTATCTTTAGCCTGGTCTCTCTCTTGGTTAAAACCTCCAGGAAGATTCTCTTACTTCCTCCATCTACCATCTTCTCGCGTCTTAATATTATTTTCTCAAACTCCTTGGCATTCAATACAGACTTTACTAATCCCTTGGCCTCAGTAGGCAGTCTTCTTCATAAACAATAAATAGCTCCTTGGCCTACTCATTAAAAGCATATTGCAGGGCTTCCCTGGTGGCGCAGTGGTTAAGAATCTGCCTGCCAATGCGGGAGACACGGGTTCGAGCCCTGGTCTGGGAAGATCCCACATGCCGCGGAGCAACTAAGCCCGCGTGCCACAATTACTGAAGCCCGTGAGCCTAGAGCCTGTGCTCTGCAAAAGACAAGCCACTGCAATGAGAAGCCCGCACATCTCAACAAAGAGTAGCCCACACTCTCCACGACTAGAGAAGGCCCGTGCACACCAACGAAGACACAACGCAGCTAAAAATAAATAAATTATTTTTAAGAAAAAGCATATTGCTACTCACAAACCAGCTCCTGGAATATTCCTGAAGTGGGCATGTGTTGCACTGCCCAGACACATCTTTAAAACCAAGGCATTGGGCTTCCCCGGTGGCGCAGTGGTTGAGAGTCTGCCTGCCGATGCAGGGGATGCGGGTTCGTGCCCCGGTCCGGGAAGATCCCACATGCCGTGGAGCGGCTGGGCCTGTGAGCCATGGCTGCTGAGCCTGCGCGTCCGGAGCCTGTGCTCCAAAAACCAAGGCATTAATTTCCCCATTTATAGGAGTGTTGGCTACTGAGGACTCACAGCTGAATTCCTCGTCAGGTGCTGCCCCATCTAACATCTACTCCCCTCCCCCAGGAGTACCCATAGGCAAAAATTGGCCCACGTAAAGGGGTACAATTGCTCCCTCATTTCAACTTCAGAAACTTTGAAAGACTATCCTAGCTCTAAAGCTATCCATGCAATTGCAGTGGCCTTTGTCACCACATCACAGTTCAACTCTCCTTCCACCCAGTCCCGTTTCTTTCACTCTCCCAAAGGTATTGATCCCTAAGCCACTTCCCAGTAAATTTCCTACATGCTAATATCTATTTCAGAGTCTGCTTCCTAGTAAACCTGTGACCTGTGAGAATTCTCTTGGTCATAATCAAACCACCACTTTTAGTTATCATTTAATAAAATAAAATTTTGATGGTGACTTGTGTATTAGCCATAGCAGACTAACTTCTGTAATAAACAATCTCAAAATGTTAGTGGCTTAACCCAATAAAAATTTGCTTCTTACTCATCCCATGGTGCATTGCAGTTCAGTGGGGAGAGGGACAGTCATTCAGGGATCCAGACTCCTTCCAGCTTTTGGCTCCACCCTTTTCTAGGAGTTCTGTCCTTCAGCTGACAGATGAGGAAAGAAAATGAGAAAAAGGCATAGAAGGTTTGATGGCTTGAAAGAGTGCACATCAATTCTACTAACATTCCATTGGCCAGAACTCTGTCGTACGGCCACACTAAGACAAGGAAGGCTGAGGATCACTAGCAGCCTCTGCTACTCATTTAAAGAACACCTGTGACTTTCAAATCTTCCATTTTCCATGACATGTGACATTCTTGTACCAACCTTCAACCTGCAAGGACTGAAAATTCCATCTTTATTAAAGATCTTAAAAGATTCATGGTCTCTCCGCTTTAATAAAAGTCTCTGGGGCTTCCCTGGTGGCGCAGTGGTTGAGAGTCCGCCTGCCGATGCGGGGAACACGGGTTCGTGCCCTGGTCCGGGGGCGTCCCACATGCCGCGGAGCGGCTGGGTGCGTGAGCCATGGCCGCTGGGCCTGCACGTCCAGAGCCTGTGGTCTGCAACGGGAGAGGCCACAACAGTGAGAGGCCCGCATACCGCAAAAAAAAAAAAAAGTCTCTGTAGGGTGTGTGTGTGTGTGTGTGTGTGTGCATGTGCGTGTGTGTATGTATCTTTAGCCAATAAGGGATTTTTTAAATATAGCATTTTTAAAAAAACAGAACAGTGATATCATTCTCATACCCAATAAAATTAATGACAATTCTTTAATATATCTAATATCCAGTATGTATACACATTCTGATTGTTCCTCAAAAGTCTCTTTCTGAAGTTCTTTTAATTCCTGGACAGGTACTGATAGTTATGTCATAGTTCCAGCAACTGACCATGACAACACTCCACCTAAACGTTCCTAAAACTCCTGAAGGATCCACTTACTTTTTCTCTTTGAACTGCTCTGACTGCCTTTGTCACAATCACAGCCATGCCTGTTTCAAAACCATAAACTAAACCTTCATGGATTCTCTGACATCAACTGATGTTTTATCAATACTTGTATTTTCTTTTCTTTTCTTCAGATAGTCTTCATTTTCTTAGTTATCACTCGTTTAACCATGGTGCTGGCTAGCCCTTCAACAGCAACTCTTACAAATACCACAAGGCTTGGGGCCACTCCTGCTATCGTTTCTTCAGGACTAACATGATTTATAGGAAACTGCTCCTACATTCTGAGAAAAATCATTTCTTTAAAAAGATTTCCCAAATCTTCAAGTTCAATAATAAGGACATATGTTTACTCAATGACTGGTTCAAATAGCACCTTATATCTTCAGATTGTAGTTGGGATCTTATGTAAAACCAAGTGAGTTGATTTCAAAACGAAACCTTAAATTTCTCATTTTTTTACATCTTTTAATGTAGCGCAAATACTTCTTATCAAGAGATTAGAAAATAAACTAAAATTACCCAAACTGCTTTACATCTTTAGCCCCACCTCTTCTAGTACTTGTTTAAATGGTAAGCTGAAGCTTGATAGGAGATTTCTGAAAATAATTTCTAGAAGCCGACTGGTAATAAATCTACTGAGACTATTTTAACTTCTGCTAAAGATTCTATATCCCTTTGGAAATGTGCACCTTAGTGACTTCTGCTTCTGCTATAAACTCTGTCAAAGCACAAATTCAAACCCTAACCTGACATCCATTTCCTGTACATAAGACATGATATTGACAATGTCCTACAGAGCTCAGAACAAGTACCCAGTTTCTCTCCCTCAAAAGTTTGGCTCTGCTTCGTCAACGTTGACTCCATTTTTACCAGGTCCTCACTTTCTGGTCACAAAGATGGTTGCTAACAACTTTGGAGCTACTTTCTTCAGGTCCATTTTCTAGCAGAAAAGTGAGAGTTTGCTTCCCCAATTACTCAAACCAATTCTGAGAAAGGAGACTCTTTGCACCTTATTGGAATGTTTTCATCTATGAACCAATCATTGAGTCAGGGGGATGAAATACACTGACAGGCTTATGCTAATCAGGGCCTACCCTTGGAACTGTTGGAGGAGGGGTCAATCCCACTCAAACCATATAATTGAGAAATTCAAGGTATTACTAGGAAGAAAGAAGAGATTATTGAGAAGGAAGCAATAAATGTTCACTGCAGTACTGAATCTAAAGTGACTGACTTGGACATTCTATCAAAATAAAATATAAAGTAAATTGTAGCTTTAAATAAATTGGTTTTTGCTTTGTCATACCTGTCCTCAAAGGAATTCCCACCGATGTCCCTACCAAGGGTGAATGTCTCTGCATGGTGTTCAAAGCCCACTATAATGATATCCACCTAAAGATTTTTTTAGTTACTTTCAAGCTGTACATCTCTTATCAGATATGTACCTTCAGTCTCCCTCCCATAAACGTTTGTGATCCTACATTTTTGCGAAAAAAATCTTGATTATAAAAACAGTACATATTGGGACTTCCCTGGTGGCACAGTGGTTAAGAATCCGCCTGCCAATGCAGGAGACACGGGTTTGAGCCCTGATCCAGGAAGACCCCACATGTCGCGGAGCAACTAAGCCCACGAGCCACAACTACTGAAGCCCATGCACCTAGAGCCTGTGCTCCACAAGAACAGAAGCCACCACAATGAGAAGCGTGCGCACTGCAATGAAGAGTAAACCCTGCTCACCGCAACTAGAGAAAGCCTGAACGCAGAAACGAAGATCCAATGCAGCCAAACTTAATTAATTAATTAATTTTTTTAAAAGTCTGAAAAAAAAGAGCAGTACTTGCTAACTTAAAGGTCAAGCAATATAAAAGTGACTAAAGTAGAAAATGGAAGGCCACCATATTTAGAGTGAACATTAGAGGTAGAATACAGGTTATGGATGTCTGGTTGCACACATTACTTGGATTTAAAAAGGAAATCGTGACTTTTACATTTTAACTGGGCTGTCCTACCTGGCATCAAAATGGCTTCATCAAAGTGGTCATGTGAAAAATTCCCTACTTCTGTTTTTTTGTTTGTTTGTTTGCCATGTTTGCTTTCTTCTCTGCTAGCTGTCTATTTAGATCTCAGTCATCTTTCAGGGCCTACCTGAAATCACACCTGTTGATCCCTACTCTCTTTTTAAAACTGAACTTCTTCAATGCTCATAAACAAAACATAAAAACAAAAAGAGCATTTAAAAAATCTTTCCTAACTGCTCTAGTTCTCATTGACTTTCTTCTCTACTTGGAGCCTACACCACACAATTAGCACATAACTACAAATTGTTAATATTGTTTGTTATTGTTCCATATGTATAAGAGTAGGTGAGAAGGATGTAGGTGGAATTGTTTTATGGAGTCCTGGACTGGGGTGGGGACTTACAGAATCATGATATAGCAATGAGTGCAAGGGAGGCATGGAAACAGCTAGTCCTGGAAAATTACAGAAAATTGGGCTGTGAATTTAGAGCAGGGGTCTGGAGCAACTCCTGAGGCAGGCTTTGTACAAAAGCTAGAAGTCAAAACAAGGAAGTATGTCAAAGCCAAGAATTCAGTTAGAGATCTACAGGAATGAGAGAGGGTATATCAGGGCATGGATTAACAATAAAAATGATGATATACTATGCTTAGTTCAAATAATGTATGAAATATAATTGATGTGTAACATCAAAAACATCAAAATAACATCAAAACAACAAAAAAATTGCTCAATTTTACCAAAATTGTAAACGTGACTATCCTTTGGCTCAGCAATTCCACTTCTAGGATGTTACCCTAAAGAAATATTCACACAACTGTACAAAGTGAATGTACTAAACACTGTTGAAAAGAGCAAGAGATAAAAATGGAAACAACCAAAATAGCTATCTAAATGCCAGTTTGCTTACACTTTCCTCTACTATTCACATATACAGTAGAATAATAACCAGCTATCAAAAGAGAGATAGATCTATGAACACTGGCATGGAAAGAGGTCCAAAATATATTTTAAAAGAAACGTTCAAAATAGTATATACAGCATGATTTCTTTAAAATATAAATTACACAGGTATTATTACATATATTTAATGACATTTTAAAAGAATTTTTTCGAAGCATTATCATCTGACTATTTGTATAAAAATCACCTAGAGTACATGTTAAAAATACATATTCCTGGACTTCATACTAGATCTACTGATCTACTACATCATACAAGATCTGCTACTGAACTAGTATACTAAACCTTACAGAATCACAATCTCTGGTGATTGAACCCCAGACTCTTCATAACAATCAGCCCACATGAATCTTGTGCCCAATACAGTTTGAGGATTATTGGATTAATACAGTATTAACAGGGGTTCCACCCAGGCCAGGGAAATTGGAGGGCAAGCAAGGGTGGGGGAGTGTGTGAGGGGTGGGTTGGTGGAGGACCAGGAGTTTTCCCTTTCATTTTACTTTATACTCTTCTGCATTTTAAAACTCTTTATGAGGGAGAGACCTTCAAGATGGTGGAGGAGTAAGACATGGAGATCACCTTCCTCCCTACAAATACACCAGAAATACATCTACATGTGGAACAACTCCTACAGAAAACGTACTGAACGCTGGCAGAAGAACTCAGACTTCCCAAAAGGCAAGAAACTCCACACATACCTGGCCGTGTAGCTGACAGGGTCTTGGTGCTCTGGCCGGGTGTCAGGCCGGTGCCTCTCAGGTGGGAGAGCCGAGTTCAGGACATTGGTCCACCAGAGACCTCCCGGCTCCACATAATATCAAACAGCGAAAGCTCTCCAAGAGATCTCCATCTCAAAGATATGATCCAGCTCCACTCAACGAACAGGAAGCTACAGTGCTGGACACCCAATGCCAAAGAACTACCAAGACAGGAACACAATCCCACCCATTAGCAGAGAGGCTGTCTAAAATCATAATAAGGTCACAGACACCCCAAAACACAACACTGGACGTGGTCCCACCCACCAGAAAGACAAGATCCAGCCTCATCCACCAGAACACAGTTACCAGTCCACTCCACCAGAAAGCCTACACAACCAACAGAACCAACCTTAGCCACTAAGGCAGACACCAAAAACAATGGGAACTACAAACTTGCAGCCTGCGAAACGAAGACCTCAAATACAGTAAGTTAAGCAAAATGAGAAGACAGAGAAACACAGAGCAGATGAGGGAGCAAAGTAAAACCCCACCAGACCAAAGAAATGAAGAGGAAATAGGCAGTCTACCTGAAAAAGAATTCAGGGTAATGATAGTAAAAATGATCCAAAATCTTGGAAGTAGAATGGAGATAATACAAGAAACGTTTCACAAGGAGCTAGAAGAACTGAAGAGCAAACAAACAATGATGAACAACAAAATAAATGAAATTTAGATTCTCTAGAAGGAAACAATAGCAGAATAACTGAGGCAGAAGAATGGATAAGTGACCTGGAAGATAAAATAGTGGAAATAACTACTGCAGAGCAGAATAAAGAGAAAAGAATGAAAAGAATAGAGGACAGTCTCAGAGACTTCTGGGACAACACTAAATGCACCAACATTCGAATTATAGGGGTCCCAGCAGAGGAAGAGAAAAAGAAAGGGGCTGAGAAAATATTTGAAGAGAATACAGTTGAAAACTTTCCTAATATGGGAAAGGAAATAGTCAATCAAGTCCAGGAAGCACAGCGTCCCATACAGG
The DNA here is from genome assembly GCF_039906515.1 of Pseudorca crassidens. NCBI lineage: Eukaryota > Metazoa > Chordata > Mammalia > Artiodactyla > Delphinidae > Pseudorca > Pseudorca crassidens. Next base: position 49,320,446 of record NC_090298.1, read on the forward strand.
ATAAATCCAAGGAGAATACGCCAAGACACATATTAATCAAACTATCAAAAATTAAATACAAAGAAAGAATATTAAAAGCAGCAAGGGAAAAACAACAAATAATATACAAGGGAATCCCCATAAGGTTAACAGCTGATCTTTCAGCAGAAACTCTGCAAGCCAGAGGGAGTGGTAAGACATATTTAAAGTGATGAAAGGGAAAAACCTACAACCAAGATTACTGTTCCCAGCAAGGATCTCATTCAGATTTGATGGAGAAATTAAAATCTTTACAGACAAGCAAAAGCTAAGAGAATTCAGCACCACCAAACCAGCTTTACAACAAATGCTAAAGGAACTTCTCTAGGCAGGAAATACAGAGGAGGAAAACACCTACAACAACAAACTCAAAACAATTAAGAAAATGGTAATAGGAACATACACATTGATAACTACCTTAAATGTAAATGGATTAAATTCTCCAACCAAAAGACATAGACTGGCTGAAGGTATATAAAAACAAGACGCGTATATATGCTGTCTACAAGAGACCCACTTCAGACACAGGGACACATACAGACTGAAAGTGAGGGGATGGAAAAAGATATTCCATGCAAATAGAAATCAAAAGAAAGCTGGAGTAGCAATTCTCATATCAGACAAAATAGACTTTAAAATAAAGACTATTATAAGAGATAAGGAAGGACACTACATAACGATCAAGGGATCAATCCAAGAAGAAGATATAACAATTTTAAATATTTATGCACCCAAAATAGGAGCACCTCAATACATAAGGCAAATGTTAACAGCCATAAAAGGGGAAATTGACAGTAATACAATAAGAGTAGGGGACTTTAACACGCCACTTTCACCAATGGACAGATCATCCAAAATGAAAATAAATAAGGAAACACAAGTTTGAAATGATACATTAAACAAGATGGACTTAATTGATATTTATAGGATATTCCATCCAAAAACGGCAGATCACACTTTCTTCTCAAGTGTTCATGGAACGTTCTCCAGGATAGAGCATTTCTTGGGTCAGAAATCAAGCCTTGGTAAATTTAAGAAAATTCAAATCATATCAAGTACCTTTTCTGACCACAGCGCTATGAGACTAGATATCAATTACAGGAAAAAATCTGTGAAAAATACAAATACAAACATGGAGGCTAAACAGTACACTACTTAATAACCAAGAAGTCACTAAAGAAATCAAAGAGGAAATCAAAGAATACCTAGAAACAAATGACAATGAAAAACAAGATGACCTAAAACCTATGGGATTCAGCAAAAGCCGTTCTAAGAAGGAAGTTTATAGTATTACAATCCTACCTCAAGAAATAAGAAATATCTCAAATAAACAACCTAGCCTTACACCAAAAGCAATCAGAGAAAGAACAAAAAAATCCCAAAGTTAGCAGAAGGAAAGAAATCATAAAGATCAGATCAGAAATAAATAAAAAAGAAATGAAGGAAACAATAGCAAGGACCAATAAAACTAAAACCAGTTTCTTTGAGAAGATAAACAAAATTAATAAACCATTAGCCAGACTCATCAAGAAAAAAAAGGGAGAGGACTCAATTCAATAGAATTAGAAATGAAAAAGGAGAAGTAAGAATTGACACTGCAGAAATACAAAGGATCATGAGAGATTACTACGAGCAACTATATGCCAATAAAATGTACAACCTGGAAGAAATGGACAAATTCTTAGAAATGCACAACCTTCTGAGATTGAACCAGGAAGAAAGAGAAAATATAAACAGACCAATAACAAGCACTGAAATTGAGACTGTGATTAAAAAATCTTCCAACAAACAAAAACCCAGGACCAGATGGCTTCACAGGTGAATTCTATCAAACATTTAGAGAATAGCTAACACCTATCCTTCTCAAACTCTTCCAAAATATAGCAGAGGGAGGAACACCCGCAAACTCATTCTACGAGGCCACCATCACCCTGATACCAAAACCAGACAAGGATGTCACAAAGAAAGAAAACTACAGGCCAATACCACCGATGAACATAGAAGCAAAAATCCTCAACAAAATACTAGCAAAAAGAATCCAACAGCACATTAAAAGGATCATACACCATGATCATGTAGGATTTATCCCAGGGATGCAAGGATTCTTCAGTATACACAAATCAATCAATGTGATAAACCATATTAACAAATTGAAGGAGGAAAACAATATGATCATCTCAATAGATGCAGAAAAAATTTTCAACAAAATTCAACACCCATTTATAATAAAAACCCTCCAGAAATAGGCATAGAGGGAACTTACCTCAACATAATAAAGGCCATATATGACAAACCCACAGCCAGCATCATTCTCAATGGCAAAACACTGAAACCATTTCTTCCAAGATCAGAAACAACACAACCTTGTCCACTCTCACCACTATTATTCAACACAGTTTTGGATGTTTTAGCCACAGCAATCAGAGAAGAAAAAAAATGAAAGGATTCCAAATCGGAAAAGAAGAAGTAAAGCTGTCACTGTTTGCAGATGACATACTATAGAAAATCTTAAAGATGCTACCAGAAAAATACTAGAGGTAATCAATGAATTTGGTAAAGTAGCAGGATACAAAATGAATGCACAGAAATCTCTTGCATTCCTATACATTAATGATGAAAAATCTGAAAGAGAAATTAAGAAAACACTCTCATTTACCATTGCAACAAAAAGAATAAAATACCTAGGAATAAACCTACCTAAGGAGACAAAAGACCTGTATGCAGAAAACTATAAGACCATGATGAAAGATGATACAAACAGTTGGAGAGATATACCATGTTCTTGGATTGGAAGAATCAACATTGTGAAAATGACTCTACTACCCAAAGCAATCTACAAATTCAATGCAATCCCTATCAAACTACCAATGGCATTTTTCACAGAGCTAGAATAAAAAATTTCACAATTTCTATGGACACACAAAAGATCCTGAATAGCCAAAGCAATCTTGAGAAAGAAAAACGGAGCTGGAGGAATCAGGCTCCTGGACATCAGACTATACTACAAAGCTACAGTAATCAAGACAGTATGGTACTGGCACAAAAACAGAAATATAGATCAATGGAACAGGATAGAAAGCCCAGTGATAAGCCACGCACATATGATCACCTTATGTTTGATAAAAGAGGCAAGAATATACAATGGAGAAGAGACAGCCTCTTCAATAAGTGGTGCTGGGAAAATTGGACAGCTACATGTAAAAGAATGAAATTAGAACACTCCCTAACACCATACACAAAAATAAACTCAAAATGGATTAAAGACCTAAATGTAAGGCCAGATACTATAAAACTCTTAGAGGGAAACATAGGCAGAACACACTATGACATAAATCACAGCAAGATCCTTTTTGAGTCACCTCCTAGAGAAATGGAAATAAGAACAAAAATAAACAAATGGGACCTAATGAAAGTTAAAAGCTTTTGCAAAACAAAGGAAACCATAAACAAGATGAAAAGACAACCCTCAGAATGGGAGAAAATATTTGCAAATGAAGCAAGTGACAAAGGATTAATCTCCAAAATTTTACAAGCAGCTCATGCAGCTCAATAACAAAAAAACAAACAACCCAATCGAAAAATGGGCAGAAGACCTAAATAGACATTTCTCCAAAGAAGATACACAGACTGCCAACAAACACATGAAAGGATCCTCAACATCACTAATCGTTAGAGAAATGCAAATCAAAACTACAATGAGGTATCACCTCACACCGTCAGAATGGCCATCATTAAAAAATGTACAAACAATAAATGCTGGAGAGGGTGTGGAGAAAAAGGAACCCTCTTGCACTCTTGGTAGGAATGTAAATTGATACAGCCACTATGGAGAACAGTATGGAGGTTCCTTAAAAAACTAAAAACAGAACTACCATATGACCCAGCAATCCCACTACTGGGCATATACCTGGAGAAAACCATAATTCACAAAGAGTCATGTACCACAATGTTCATCGCAGTTCTATTTACAATAGCCAGGACATGGAAGCAACCTAAATATCCATCGACAGATGAATGGATAAAGAAGATGTGGCACATATATACAATGGAATATTACTCAGCCATAAAAATAAATGAAATTGAGTTACTTGTAGTGAGGTGGATGGATCTAGAGTCTGTCATTCAGAGTGAAGTAAGTCAGAAAGAGAAAAACAAATACCGTATGCTAACACATACATATGGAATCTAAAAAAAAAAAGGTTCTGAAGAACCTAGGGGCAGGACAGGAATAACGATGAAGACATAGAGAATGCACTTGAGGACACAGGGAGTGGGAAGGGCAAGCTGGGACAAAGTGAGAGAGTAGCATGGACATATATATGCTACCAAATGTAAAATAGATAGCTAGTGGGAAGCAGTCATATAGCACAGGGAGATTAGCTCAGTGCTTTGTGACCATCTAGAGGGTGGAATAGGGAGGATGGGAGGGAGATGCAAGAGGGAGGAGATATGGGGATATATGTATATGTATAGCTGATTCACTTTGTTATAAAGCGGAAACTAACACACCATTGTAAAGCAATTATACTCCAATGAAGATGTTAAAAAATAAAAAAATAAAATGAAAATAATAAAAAAAGGAAATCAGCTATATTTTAAAATGAAATAAAAATTAAATTAAAAATAAAATAAAATTCTTTATGAGAATTTATTACTTATGTAATAATCTATACCTAGTAGAGATTTTGAGATTTAGAAGATGGAAACATTAAATTTTGATTTTCTAGGTCATGTAAATGAGGAAATACATTACCAGTTTACCTCATTCAAGAAAAGACTATCAAATCAAAGAGTATAAATTTGACAATATAAAACAGAGTTAAACTTCCTTAATTTATTCAACAAATATTTGCTGAGCATCTGTGTTCCAAGTACTGTTCTATGTGCTGAAGATGTAACAAAGAACATTAGACAAGGTTCCTACCCTCAGGGAGCTTATTTAGAATGGGGGAGGAGACAGATGAAAAAGTAAATAATGGAGCAAGGTAATTGCAGGTGGTGTTAAGTTACAGAGTGATAGAGAGTAAAGTGGGGGTGAGGTGGAGGGTAAGGGAAGACATTTTTCAGAAGGTGCTTTTTGACTAAGACTTGAAAGATAACAAGAAACAATCCTATGAAAAGTTGAGCAAGAGCCACAATGTTGATCTGGGGAAGAGCTTGACATATTTAAGGGAAAGAAAAGAACTCAGTGAGGCTAGAGCAGAATGAGCAGGAGTGTGGTACCAGACAAGGGTGGAGAGGTAGCCAAAGCTAGATCATGTATAGCTCTGTAAAGAATTTAGATTTTATTCTAGGAAGCTGGTGATTGATTTTAAGAAGGAAGTGATGTTATCTCTTTTATATTTTAAGTATAACTTTCATATCCTTTGACCTGATATTTTCATTTAGAGGAATTTTCCCACAAAAAAGGTTTACAAAGATGTTCATAATTAGAATTTTATATTGAAGATAACCCAAGAATACAGTGAATGTGTAAGCAAAAAATGATTTAGAAATATATCAAATAGTATGGGAATTCCCTGGAGGTCCAGTGGTTAGGAATCTGTGCTTCCACTGTAAGGGACATGTTTGGATCCCTGGTTGGGGAACTAAGATTCCGCATGCCATGAAGCAATGTCAAAAATATACATATATATGGAATAGTATATGGCTATTAAAAATTATAAGTATATGGACATATGGACTATAAAAACACACTGAAATAGTCATAAGAAGTGAAGTCAAGCAAAACAATTATTTTAAGAGACTAAATCTATAATGAAAAATGTTTTTATTTCCACTGTTGTAAAATGTATTTACTATGGCCTAGCTAGGCTCCACTCACAGTATATAACATATATTTTCAATTTAAAGAAGGAATTCAAACGCCATAAAAGTAAGTATGCATATTAACAAAGATTAGGGAAATAAGGTATGTTTGGGACCTTAATATTTACTGGAAAATTTGCTTTCTGTTAAGTTGATTACATCAAAACAGCAACCAAAAAATCAAGTGCTATCCTTTAACAACAAGAAATATTTCAGGGAAACGTGTTCTCTCTAGTTATACTTGACTTAGACTGAATACATTGAAAAAACTAACACCGGCCGTAGTTTTTTAAAATAATGAGAATGTGTAGCACACCATCAATCATTTTGTTTTACATCGCTGATGCTCCATGACAACTCTATAAGAGTTTACTAAGCTCCCGAATTAATAAGAACTATGTAAGAATATATAAATCATTTTCAACTTGGATATATTACTACAAATGGTGAAAAGACCACCTCCTGTTACTTATGAGCTCATACTCATCAAATTACTGAAAATCTGGTGTAAGGGGAAACCTCTACACTTCCTATACTTGAGAGGAATTCGTCATGTAAATGAAAATTAAGGCAAATATTTGATTAATAAGTATAAAGATTAGGAATACCTCAATGTAGACAATGATGGAATATGACACCACATTATTTGGTATTTCTATATAGATCTAAATTCAATATGGACCTTAAAAGGCTTTGTAAATTAGCTTTGTACCAAAAGCTTACTGTTAATACAATCCAATACACTATCAAAAGGTATAAGTGAAAGTATACTATCAAAATAAGTTTGATAAGTAGACTATCAAAAAGTATACATGAGGGCTTCATGAGGGGACACGGGTATACATGAGGGGACACGGGTTCGTGCCCCGGTCCGGGAAGATCCCATATGCCGCGGAGGGGCTGGGCCCGTGACCCATGGCCGCTGAGCCTGCGCGTCCGGAGCCTGTGCTCCGCAACGGCAGAGGCCACAACAGTGAGAGGCCCGCGTACCGCAAAAAAAAAAAAAAAAAAAGTATACATGAAAGAATTATAATGAAGAAGATGGACTAGGTAAATAACCAATCAGTGTCTATTCAGTACTCAGTCCCTACGTGGGCAATGTATAGAAAATATCAAATTATGGAAATTCAAGGGTAATCAACTGGTTCTCAACCAGTTATATATACACCTCAGAATCTCCTGATGAGTTTTTAAAAAACAGACCACATGGGCTTCCCTGGTGGCGCAGTGGTTGAGTCTGCCTGCCAATGCAGGGGACACAGGTTCGAGCCCTGGTCTGGGAAGATCCCACATGCCGCGGAGCAACTGGGCCCGTGAGCCACAAGTACTGAGCCTGTGCGTCTGGAGCCTGTGCTCCGCAACAAGAGAGGCCGCGACAGTGAGAGGCCTGCGCACCGCAATGAAGAGTGGCCCCTGCTCGACGCAACTAGATAGAGCCCTCGCACAGAAACGAAGACCCAACACAGCCAAAAAAAACACAAAAAAACAAAACAAAAAAAACAGACCACATTAAATTCCCCCCTGGAAATTTTAAACTGTTAGGCCTGGAGTAGAGTTTGTGCTTACATATTTTTATTAAAATATTTCTTAAGTGCTTCTGATGATCATGGCTGGGGGGAGAATCACCCAGATAGGACCGTCATTATAAATTAGATTGGGTGGAGAAAGCACCATAAAGAAGGGAGACTACAGCTGTGCCTTGCCACATAGAAAGGCTTTAAATAGAGCAGAGTAAGGGACTTCCCTGGTTGTCTAGTGGTTAGGACTCTGTGCTTCCACTGCAGGGGGCATGGATTCAATCCCTGGTCAGGGAACTAATACCCCCCAAGCCATGTGGCACAGCCAAAAATAAAAATAGAGGTGAGTAAATCACTTACTATATGAGCAGAAACTGAGGCAGGAACGGTATTGTTTGGGAGAGAGCAGGTAGGCCATTCTTCAATGAATTCAAGGAAAATAAAGATGGTAGTGTAGCGGGAAAAGCAGGGCGGGGGGTGGTGGTGATGGTGGTAGTTGTGGGATGAATTGGGAGATTGGGATTGGCATATATACACTAATGTGTATAAAATAGATAAGAATCTGCTGTATAAAAAATAAATAAATAAAATTCAAAAATAAGATGGTAGTGTATACTGAATGAGGTAATTACAAGTAAATGTTGACTTAAAAAATATAATTCAGTAGAGGATTAAATCCAGATTTAGGGGTTAGGAAATGAATGAGTGATGGGGAATCAAGGTAGTGGGTATTTAAAGCAGTCATTTGAGAATTTGGCAGGGGAAGGAAAGTAAAAAATAGAATGGAATTTAAATAGGAAGAGAAGGATCAAAAGATTTTTTTTCCAAGACAAAGGAGCCTGAAAATGTTTGCAGGCAGGAAGAGAAATCCAACAGAGAAGAAAAGAGCAAATATTCAGAGCGGGTAAAATTGGGATTTATATCTCCCAGGTGTTTTTAATGTATTTGTTTAAGGACTAAAATATATTACAATAAAATTACACCAGTTTAATTAGAATTAAAATTTAAGTAAATTTAATGGGAATTGGAAACACTGACAACCGAAAAGTCTCCAAAACAGCACAGGACAGAAAGGAGACAACAAAGTCGAAGAGTTTCTGTCAACTGCATCCATTTTCTTCATTTGATCCTAGATCCACAAACTTTGTGTAATTGAGAATAGATGCAAACACTGAATGGAAAACTTCAAGTAAGAAGATGTAGACACGTATGTATAATTTGAGCTAGAACTGGGGTCAAGTCATGCCTCTGCTCTTCCCCAGAGAAGCAGGTAACTGGTTAAGGTGAGTGTTGGCTTCTGCTTCAAATGCTGCTCACTGGCTTAACAGCCTCTTCCTTGGAATAATCTCTTAACGTTTATGTACTAATGACCCCAAAGTAGAGAAAAATTTTTTTTAATCTAGGCCTTATAAAGAGATTGGCTTGGCTCGATGACAATAACTATGATTTTTTTGAAATGGTTTATCAACTCAGGATAGGGTAGGACAACAGCAGCCACTATTAATAGGATATGACTTGATGGAAATTATCCTTAAGCAAGATTATTCTGTCAGTTAAGTTAGGATGGACTCGAGTGGGTAAAAGAATATAGACAGGTCTGTAAAGCTCTTGCTATCCTCTCAAGTGTGAGGTGATGAGGGCCAGAGGCAAATTGCAAAGTGTGTTTAATTTTACATCATTGGATATAAAATTTGAATTAATGATTTGAAGATTACAGTAGAGTACTAGGTTATTTTTTGTAGGGTGGTTTACTTTGTTTTTTAACTTGATTATAAATACAAAGTACTATCACATTTTATTTCACTTGACCCTCATGAAAACTTCCCACAGGGTGCAAAGTATGTGTCAGCAACCGTGATAAAACATAATATTTTATGAAGCAATTTTAAATTTAATAGGTGTATAGCTTGATTTCTTTGTATTCTTTAAAGAATTTGCAAGCAAATAGATGCTGTATACCTCAGTCATCGAGACATCAGGGAATGAGTTCTACTAGACAGAAGCTCAAAGAGTTCAGATAAAACTCTCAAGATTATTAAAAAAAAAAAACCCTGAATCTTGATTTGGTCAAATCTTATTTTGAAACAGAGGTCCTGAATTGAGATTTACAGTAATGTCATTTCTGGAATGTAAAAGCCGGTTATTTTCTAACTTGTCTACCCAGTGTTTTGTTTTGTTTTGTTTTGTTTTGTTTTGTTTTGTTTTTGTGGTACGCGGGCCTCTCACTGTTGTGGCCTCTCCCCTTGCAGAGCACAGGCTCCGGACGCGCAAGCTCAGCGGCCATGGCTCAGGGGCCCAGCCGCTCCGCGGCATATGGGATCTTCCCGGACCGGGTCACGAACCCGTGTCCCCTGCATCGACAGGCGGACTCTCAACCACTGCGCCACCAGGGAATCCCTACCCAGTGTTTTTTTCATAGACATTATTTTTACTTTAGATTGGATCTAAGAAACTTTCTTCTTTTGACAACTATGCCTTTAATAATATTCAAGTTACAAACGTAGTCTGAATCTTTCAACAATTCTTTTAGGATCTATTTGACTTGATTACTTATATTAGGTTGAAAACTCTAGCCATTTGCATATATCCACACACGCACTTAACACACATGTATCCAGTTTCCAATTTTTAAATTTTAAAACTGTTTTTAGTTAATATTACAGGGAGATTAACAATGACTAGAGAAAGCAGAGCACGATAAGTGTGTTTCCTCCATATCAAGTCCTAATACTAGAAGCAAAAGTCACACGTTTGGAGGTTTGTTTTACACAGTCCTGTAAACATAGTTTCTATGGTCCCTGTCCACATGGCCTTCCTGCTCTGCCAGGATGAAGAATCCCGCTCTCCACATGCTGATGTGGTCAGACTAATCAAGTGACTGCAGGAAAGACACCTTCCTTAGTCAACCTTGTGTCTGCCCTCTGTCCTTGAATCATAGTTACTGGTTTTATGGTCCAGTGCAAATAGTCTTGAACCCTACAGCAGAGACAAGACACCAGCATCGGATGCATCATAAACCGAGCAGTCAAGCCCCCCTCCCCGCCCCCATATCACAGGGTTTCTTTTTGAGTGGTGATGAGCTAAGTCAAAGCCATGAAAAGAGGACCTTCATTCTGACCTAGGGTGGGTGACTCCTCAAAGGTGTTTCTTCTTTTCTTCCACAACTGGATGGGAAACCTTGGGACGGTTACTTGGACAGGCCACCTCTAAGTAGCAACAGAGGTGACACTCTCAGATGAAACACTGAACCCATGCTGTCAATGGCCGACCCCTAAATTCATCCCTCAGCCACGCGCTCCAGCCGGAACGCCCAGAAACCAGAGGGTCCTTAATCCATTCCAGCAAGAGCGCCAATTTTTGGGTGCCAGAGAGGCCGGATGGCACCGGGGCGCGGGTTCCTGCCTCTTCCAGGCCGCACGCCGAAATCAACCGAGACGCAGGCTCGCTGCGACCCGTAGAGCCAGCGTTCCGCTCCCTCTGCCGACCTCACTGCGGGCGGGGCCCCCTCGAGGCAGCGGGGAAAGGCAGGCAGACGAGGAAGAGACGCGGGAGGAGCGCTCTGCGCAGGCGCGCGGCGCCCCGCCTCCCCAGCGTCTGCTCCAGGGCGGGCGGCGCGGGCCCTCCCACTTTCGCCCGCGCCGCCTCACGGCCCCGGCCCTCGCTTCACCCCGACGCCCCGGCGTGCGCGTCCTCCCGCCGGCCTGCAGGCCCGGGGCCTCCGCCTGCCAGCCCGCCGCTGCTCTTCGCGGCCCCGGCTCGCGTTCACGCTGTCGCCCGGGCCGGCGCGGCCGCGGGCAACCGCTCCCCCTCCCACACCTACCCCGTCCCCTCCCCGCCTTTTCCGCCCTCGCGTCCCCCTCCCTCGGCCAGCCGCCGCTGCTCCAGATGAGGTGATGGCAACGGCCAACTTCGGCAAGATCCAGATCGGGATTTACGTGGAGATCAAGCGGAGCGATGGTGAGTCTCGCCGCCGCCCCTGCCGCCCGGGCCCCGCATTCGGGCGTGCACGGAGGAGACGCGGGCGCCGGCTGCCTCATTGATTACTCCGCCGCGCAGTGGGGGCGGGAAGGCGGCGGCGGCGGCGCTTTTGTGTGTGGCGTGTGTGCGAGTGAGGCCAGCTTGGGGTCCGCCCCGGGTGCCGCTGCAGTGCCGGGGCGGGGAGGGGCCCTTCGGGGGGCTGGGCCGGGGGAGGCCGGCGGGGAAGGGCCCGGGTGTAGCGGGCTGCGTCTCTGGGGGCGTCGGGCGGGCGCGCTGGCGGGTCCCGGGCCGGGAGCCCTCGCTCCTCCCGCGATCTCCATCCTCCCCGGGGACGCCAGCCCGGAGGGTGGGGGCAGCGGGCTCCGTTAGGGTTGACCCAGCCTTGCGTCTCACCCCGGCCTTTTCATTTTCCGGCCTCATCTCTGCGGGGGTGGGGAGAGCGTGAAGACCAGAGATTTCAGTATTTAGGGAACCGACTGCTGGTTCCAGGCTGAGGTGGGGGAGAAAGGCCAACCCCGCTGGTTTAAAGTGTCTGGCTGTCACGTTTCTTCGTCAGTCGTTTCTCGAGCATGCCTCTTTCTTTTTTGCTAGTCCCTTCCTTGGAAGAAGGATGCGGAGCTTGTCGTGCTCAGGCATGAATAAGGGTGCGGGTATAAATGGGGAGAAGTATTCGATAAGCTTCTCAAAGGTGATGAGGCTGAAAGGGAAGGAGCGGGATGAACCTAGTCAGTGCGAGGCACTACTGGGAGGGTGGGGCTGGGGGACCGTCTGTTGATATTTTCATACCCTCCGGAGAGGTTACCTAGAGGAAAGTGTAAGACGAGGCACGGGCTTAATTAAAAAAGCCTAGAAAGCTCTAGGCTTCTGTATCTTTCTGTAGGTTTCTCTTGGGGAAAATGTTTTATGTCACTAGCCAGCCAGGCTTGGAAATAATTTATATTGTAAAGGAGAAACCGCATGGAGGGGGATAAATTATTTTCTTTCAATCCACGCATTGAAGAAAGTAGAGGTGTGTAATATCGAGAGGTGTGCGGTGTTCCTTATACCTTACCTTTAATTTGTGGCTTATTATCATTTAGCCTAGTCGGTGGTAACTGTCGCTGGTACATCCACACCCTCTTGGTTTCTACCAGGTTTGACCAAGTTATGTGAAGCTGAGATTGACTTTCATGTTATCTATGTGATGTATTGGAAGACCTTGTATAGCTGATGATTTTTTCCCCTTCGTTATATTTGACATAATTTGTGTTAACAACTGGAAGCATTATTATCCTGTATGTGAAAAGATGAATTATACCACTTAGAGCTTTAGAAGTTACCAGCAACACTAGTGGGAAAGAGATGTCTCTTTTACTTGGGTTGGGGTTACTTTATATTTTCTCTTCAAATAACTTTTCTTAAGCAGTGCTGTTAACTGCAGTTTCTTTTTGAGGTAAATGCACGTTCACCGTATACTAGCAAAAGTAGGGTTTATATGTTATTTTAAATTTGGGGGAAGGGCATAAAAATGTGTAAGTTCTTTACATTCTAAGCCTTTAACTATGATTATAGGTGTTACTGTAGAATCTATCAGAAGTATGATGATATTTGAAAGGTTTGGATAATTTTATATTTTCTGGGGTAACACCTTTTTATTTAAATGTATCGGACTGGAAACAATTTTGGTTTGGGTGGGTGGTTCTAGGATAGAGGCTTTTAATACTCTTTCTGCCTTAACCTTCTGCCTGTACTAGAAACCCAGACATTTAAGAGCTTTGTGTTCTTACATAAGTGCAAGTAACCTAAAATCACATTTCAAAGCAGTTTGTCCTTGAGAAATAATGGAAATCATTACAATGTATATCATCTCAACTTATAGTACATATTTATGCTCCTCAGATGCATGGTAGAGTTGAAGGTAACAGATAAGCAGAGAGCTTGAAAAGAAGGGAATGATCATTTGCATTGGGTGGTGGTGTTTCACAGTAGAAATTGATGTCTGGGAGACGCCCCCCCAAGCTTTCCCTTTTTCACTTTAAAGAAGCTGTTTTGTTTCTTCCCATTTCTATAGCGTAAGTGTTTTAGATAAAACAGTAGTGGTCATTGTAACAGAAATAAACTTTGTAGTTGGTTGAGCATGAATGTAATGCCTGAGACAGTGGAAACCACAGGATGAAGAAGGGCTGCTAGACTGCTGTTAACTGGTGACTTGATGTTTTTCTGCATGCTTGCTAATGGTGATCCTTGTCCTTGTTTCCGAGCATGCTTCTCCCATCCGTTATGTTATATTAAAAAATATATATTCCCAGGTAACTAAAGTAGACTTGTTACTCTCTTTCAATACCCTGCTCAAAACTAATCCCTGCTAAGTCTTCATTGATTACTAAAGCTGGATGGCCAGTCAGCCACTGAATTCCTAAGTCATTAGGAGACTCGTGAGACAGCATATTTCCTTAAGAATTAATATTTGGGTACATTTTTCTTAATATTATATTTTCAAACTGACCAGACAAGGGGTAGTGTGGAGAACACAATTGAGGGATGGCAGCCTCCTGTGCCCACTTCAACCAGAGCCAGAGCATTAAGGAATTTTAAATTCCCTGAATTCATCTGCGTATCCAATCATGTTCCTAGCTGAGTTCCTTGTATTTAGTTTTTGAGCAAATCATTCACTATTGGATTTTGGTTTTCGAACATTATTTTAATTAACCATTAAGATGAAGTCTTATCTGGAAGGGAGACCCTTGCCTCTGTGGTCATCCTGTGAGCCACTTCCCTCTCTACCCCCCATGCCCACCACACCTCCTACAGGCCTCTTATTCAAGACTCCCAGAGTTGATTGAAACTGAGTGATCTGTGAAAGCTTGCTGACTTTTTTGGTATTCTAAGATTAGAAGTGACAGAGGTTAGGCTTGGACTCCTCAGATTATCCCTAGCCACAGGAGATAACCTGGTGTGAAATTGGACTGGTTTCTGGAAATGAACACTCATGTTTATTTTCTTGCATGTGTCTTCCTATTATCTTTCTGATTCAGTTTCTTTTTGGAATCTAATGACCCTGAAAACTGCAGTCTTAACTGTTGTGTAACTAGGTAGTTTTCACTGGGAGATGCCCCCCCCAAAAAAAACACAACAAAACACCATGCACTGTTAAAACATTCCTTATTCGTTCTACAGTAGCTGTGACTATTGTTTGGGGGCTGGGGGAGTGACGAGATATGTTTTGCATATTTCGAAGCTGCAGCTATGATGGGATTGTTCTTTGGGGTCTCTTAGTTGCAGGATTGATAAATGTGATCTGAAGAGAATCATACACTATTTCAACCAGACAGATCCTTGGAGATGATCTAGTTCTCATTCTTATAGATGTGGAAACTGAGTCCCAAGTCACTATAAGTGACCTGTCTAGATTCATACACCTTCATACAGTGGCAGCCAGGAACCTGGCTTACATAGCATAGAAACCATACTATCAAGAACTGTGACAGTAGAGGAAGAATTCTCTATTATTTGGGAACCATATCCAGCTTTCTACAGCCCAGTCAAGACGTGGGAAATTGCGTCTCACTCATGGGAAAGCCACTAGAGAGCAGTATTATAGAGCCCAATTGTAATGATCCAGTAAAAACTGTTATGGTATGTTTACTAGAAGGTCACAAAACTCAGAATTGTGGGAGAAAAAATATTCCTGTGTCTTAATTAAATGCTGAAAAGAGTGCTTTAATTGAGCATCTGAAATCCAGAGGAAAGTGAAGATTTCAAAGGACCCATCAGGAGTCTTTGAGTTTGGGGCAGGCAATCTTTAGAAAAGATTTCAATGACTTAATTCTCTACGTACTTTGCCACATATATTCTTCTGCTAGTTCATCTTTACATGTCGTTATATAGGCTTTTGGAGAACAGACTGAATTTAGGTAATAAAAATGAACCACATAGCAATATAGTTCCTTTTGGTACAGTTATGTGATTTTGATTATGAAGTGGGTAGAATGGAGGAAATTGTGGACTAGTGATTTCTTTTTACATGGTGATTAGCATGATGGTGGTTCCATATATATATATATATATATATATATATATATATATATTTTAGGTCTTCATAGTTTTCCAAATAGGTTATCTAATTGGATCCTCACAGAAACTCTGTGAGGTAAGTAGGGTAGGTGGTGGCAGATTCATTGTTTTATAGGTGAAGAATCTGAGGTTGGATTACTTGCAAGATCACATGGTTAATAAGAGGCATAGCCTGGACCAAAACCGAAGTCCTTTTACTCCTAGCTCTCTTCAAATGCTGGCACATGTTTGCTGATGATGGTATGAAGTTGATCACTTTGTGTACTTTGATTTTCTTTTTTTTTCTTTTTTGAGATATGAAAGCCCCTTTTGCTCAGATAACCTACAATTAATAATGTTGCTTAAATTTGCCCTATTGGTGAGATCAAATTGATGTCTGATATTTTATTAACTATAAGCATTAAGATTCAGCAATCTAAGGCTTTAAAGCCCTTTCCAATAGTCAATCACTTGTTGCTTCCAGAACTACCACAGAAAGAAATCTATATTCATTGCCTAGTCACTTGATTCTTATGACAGAAATTTTGGAACTGTGGGGAAAGGCACGTTAACAAGGTTAACTTGTTTGTGTGTCAAAAATCTAGAGAAAATAGCAAAGAGCCAGTTAAGCTTGTGTCCCTTCAAATAGGGAAGGAGGCACAAGTGTGGAAAATCCAGAAAAAGATTCCTTGAGAGATCATCCAGACCCATTCTTTCTAGTCACAAGTATACTTGTCGTTAATATTACATTAATTTTTTGCAAGGCTTAATTTTTGGAATTAACCACCAACTTTGCTTTTAACACTTCTATCCTGTAACCTAAAATAATCTTTTAAGGTGTTTATTTGTTTTGATATTGTAGTTTTGAGCTTGAGAATAGATAAAACTTTTAAGCCCTGAGTAAAACCATTTTCGCTCTTCTGGTCCAATTGTGGAGCAATTGTGGGAAGGTTGCTCTTCTATCACACAATAGCTCTTTTAATTAAAGTAGTACTAATGGTATTGTAGTTCCTAAGTGAAAATAGACATTAGAACCTCACCATATTAAATATTTAAGTGCTTGATTACACATAGTGGATATTGTGCCATGTACGAGAACTAAATACAAGTCATGGTGATTGGGATTTGTCTAGTGAAAACTTATGCAAAATGAAATGGAGTATCATTTCACTGTTGGTTTAACTTTTTGCTTCTATCTCCCAAGAGTAAAATGAGGGGAGAGGTGTCCCTTTTAAAAGTTGTGCTTCTAAATCTAGTCCTGGGCTTTCCCATTTTGGGTACTGCTTGTTTTTCTCACCACCTACCTACTGCAATCAAGCTTGTAGTTCAAATGGGCATTTATTAGGGTGTGAGAGTATTTTGGTGTATAGACCTTACGTGATTATGTCATATCACAAAATAATGTGATCTTATAATTCTCTGTTTTCTTATTACAGAGTTAATTAAGTATACTTTTGTTAACAGTCTGTTAAATATAGGTCATTCTGATGCATGTTGGAGATAAAAAAAAGAATAAGATACACATACTTCCTGCCCTCAGAAACAAATGATTGATAACATAGTGTGATTAGTATTGATAGAACTATGCCATTCTGTGTGTACATCATTACCACTTACCTTTTTAGGTTTAGACTTTTTAGACTCTTGAAGTTATGAGTCTGCTGGATGGAAAATACATGTCATACATGCTGTCCTTTTCACCTCCTCTTCCCATGACCAATATCCATTATCTCTCGTGGCATGCTTTCCTGATAAACACATATATTCAGTCTCAGAATTCTTCTTAAAAGACAGCACCACCAGTCCTGGTAGCCCTTGTCAGTCAATCGAAATTGGCATTATTTGTCATTACTGGCCTATTTTCTGTTCTCTAATACTCATTTGAGTTTTGACTTTATAACTTTTAACCTTTGTTTTGATACTTAAAGGAATAAGGTTTATTCCATTTTCAATTTCTGGCAGAACAGTCTCTGGCAGCAGATTCCTCTCTAGATATCCTGTGTTGGGGTGCTTGTAAACGCAGGGACCAAGGAAGCAGACAGAGCCAGCTGATGGTGCTTCTGTGTAATTTGGGAACAGCCTCTTCACACAGTGTGGCCAAGGGACTATGAGAATCAGGCACCTCCCTGGGCTATATTTTACTTACTTTCAAAGACTTTTTCTCCAGGTTTCTATTGGTTTTGGCATTAATTTTAACCAGATTTCACCTATATAAATTTTTTTAAAGGAAGGGTTGGATCAGGATGGGATACACTTCTGGTGAAATTTGTTGAGTGTCTACATTATGCAAAGAATGACCCCTTTGATTAGAACTCTTGGCCAGGAGGTATCTACTCAGCCTCATCCAGATAGCTTGTATCTTCCATACTGCCACTTGAGTTTTGTTTCTTTCTTAAAAAGTGAATCCAGGTGTTAATCTTGATACCTGAAGGGATTTAACATTTGTGCCCTTTATAAGTCAGTTGCTTTGCTAAATCCAGTATCTTGTTTGACTTTCATGACAACCCTATAATGTAGACAGTATCTTCCCATCTTACAAGAGAAACCCTGTGCTCAAGTGTATAAACTACTGTAAGTGTTTAAGCCTCATGAAGGAGAATTTTAGATATTTACAGTATATATATTGGTCAAGGCTATGTGGTAAGTGTATTTTTGGGATGTGGGATATGGATATATTTAGAGAACATATTGGATAAATGTTATGGGAGTTCTGTTTCTAGCCTGGGTAGGATTAGTGTAGTGGTTCACAGCCCTGACTGCTTATCAAAATCACCTGTGGGGCTTTGGAAACAAACAAACAAACATAAACAACTCCCCACCTATCACTACTGGTATCTGGGTCCTTTGCCTAGAGATTCTATTTTAATTGGTCTGATATGGAGCCAGGGCCTCAGTATTTTATTTTAAAACATCCCATACGCTGGTGAAACTTAACTTCACACACTGGTGATTTCAGTATGCACCCAGGGTTGTGATCCATTATTTTAGAAAAAGTAGCATCTCCTAACAGTAATCTGACAAAACCTCATGGCAAGTGAAGTTTTAATGATGGGAGGAAGATGACCAGTAGATTGCCTTGGGGGGAAGGAGGCATTCTAGGCCTGTGGCACAACATGTGAGCTGCAAATGGAGGGCTGTCAGGTAAAGGGCATTTAAAGCAGGCATACCAGAGGATGATAGATGAGGAAAGGTAGGAAGGAGGAGTAATCTGGGACACCTTATTAAAGACTTGGCAACGAAGGTAAGGTAAGGCATCTTGGAATTAATTTCTAGGACACTTGGAAACTACTGTAGGACTTAATCTCCTAAGAGCAGTAATAGGAGTTAGCTAGTGATTAGTGATAGATTAGAGGGAGAGTAGTACTGAAAATGAGAGCTAGCAAGGATAAGATTGCATTAGTCAAGGAGGGTAAACAGTGGTTAAGGAACAGATGAAATACAGAACACTGTAAAAAGAATTGGTGCTATAGTCAATATATCACTTGTGCTGAATAAAGGGCAGATGTGTTGAAAGGAATGGACTTAACATTTGGGAAGGCTGAGTGTCGGTTATAAAATTTCTTCAATCTGTTTAATCAAGCTAATCCTATTCATGAATACAGCCTAGAGGACTGCAGAGCCAGTGTACAATGTGCTATCAAACAGCATCCAACTCAAGACTGTTCATGGTTTTTGCTATTAGTATCTTAAAAATAAGTGAGTCTAAGGTATGAGTCACTTCCAATAAATGTTTATATGTAGATCAGGAATTTACTTAAGCTGTAACGCTTTGCCTACTTAAGAAGACTCAGTTATAGTATATTAGCCAAGACCCTCTCAGAACTCCTAGAAGAGATTGGGAAGGAAAAACAGTACTTAAAGGATCTGGCTTCCCGTCTTTAAGGGATGGAGTGTTTTGATTCTTAAAATGCAGCTGCTCTCCTTTACTTCTCCTTTGCTCTTATTTTTGGCCTATTTTTTTCTGCCCTGGCTTTTGCTTTCCCTTTTCATCCTCAAGGTTCTGAATGTCATTTCAGCATTTAGAATCTCTTAAGTACTATTTGCAATTTAGGGCTTAAAAATGGGTAAGCAAAGGATGAGTAGACAGAGCCCAGTGGATTTTTAGGGCAGTGAAATTATTCTTTATGATACTGTAATGGTGAATACATGTTGTAAATTTGTCAAAACTCAAAGGAGATACACCACCAAGAATGCACTGTAATGTAAAATATGTACTTTGAGTATTAATGACGTGTCAGTATAGGTTCGTTGATTGTAATAAGTGTACCCCGTGTGGGATGTTGATAGTATGGGAGGCTGTGGGTATGTGGGGACAAGGGATATATGGGAAATTTCTGTACCTTCTGTCTAATTTTGACACAAACCTAAAACTGCTCTTTAAAAAAATCTACTTTTAAAAGGGAGGGAGGTACGCAAACTTCGGGCGTTAAAAGTCAGAGCTAGTCTCGAAATAATGGACCAACTAGTGACAAGAATTTGTAATATTTTAAGAATCAGGATCAACCCAGTAGGGTTGCAGTTAAGGTAAATTTTTGCTCTTCATTTTTGTTATGCTTAGTCTGTTGGCCAATATGAGATACTCAGGGTTTGCTGACAAAATTTTTAAATGAGCTGAAGTGCAATGAGAGGATTCAGATAAGCTTAGCAACTTTACCTCCATCTCTTTACTTTGGCCCATGGACATTTTGAGTTTATAGCTCAAATAGCATGACAAATGTCCAAGCATTGTATTAGAAGCTTCATCCTTGAAATTGGTCAGGGTTTAATTTAAACAAGAGTTTACCTGTTCTAGTTAAACTATAGGTAATTCTTGATGTAAGATATGCATATGAAATCTAATTATGTCATCCTATGAAAAGTGAGTTGGGAATGCAAACAGCATTAAATTTTGCGGGGTGGGGAAGGTAGTTTCTTAAGCCTGTAGTTTACTATGGACTGCTAAAGAGAAATGGATATAGTGATTTATCTATATGGTTTTTAGGAAATTAGAACCAATTTGAGGCCCTAATTAATGAGGTAAGTCTTAGAATTTAGCCACAGACAGGTCTCTGATGAAATACTGCTATTGGTCAAAACTTGCTTATATTTCTACAGTGAAGAAATTGACTTGTCCAGGGTCATACATAAAGTAGCAAATATGAGATCAGAACATAGATTATCTGCCTCTAAAGTCCTGTACATTCTAATTCCTTTAGAGTTCTTTGTGTACTACGAATGTTCCAGGCATTGGAAGTCAGGTCATTAATTAAATACTTTCTTTTTTTCTATAGTATAGATTGCCTTCAGGTGTTTTTATTAATCATTTGCAGCATGACCATTATTATGAGTCCCTTCATCTGATGCCTTTGAGGGAATAGGTACAGGACTTTCCCCTAGAAAAGGCTACTTTGTCAGTTACAACGGAATATTAAATAGCTATTGTACTCAGTGCAAGTACTCTGGCTATATAATTTCTTTTGAAAAAAAAAGTTCTAGGGGGCTTCCCTGGTGGTGCAGTGGTTGGGAGTCTGCCTGCCGATGCAGGGGACACAGGTTCGTGCCCTGGTTCGGGAAGATCCCACATGCCGCGGACCGGCTGGGCCCGTGAGCCATGGCCGCTGAGCCTGCGCGTCCGGAGCCTGTACTCCACAATGGGAGAGGCCACAACAGTGAGAGGCCCGCGTACCGCAAAAAAAAAAAAAAAAAAAAAAGTTCTAGGGACTTTCTTGGCGGTCCAGTGGTTAAGATGCTGTGCTTCCAGTGCAAGGGGCATGGGTTTGATCCCTGGTCGGGGGACTAACATCCTACATGCCGCGCGGCCAAAGAAAAAAAAGTTCTAGACTATTCGAGTCTGTCTGCATTGACTAAGTTTAGGTCCTCACTCCTAGATTTTCCAGAGTTTGGACAAGTACGTACGCTAGCATGTGAAAGAATGCTTCTTATTAGGTGAGCAACTTTATTGTCAGGAAAATGCAATATTAGACCTACTTGCTAGGAGTCCACTGGTATTATTGATTAATTGGGGGGCCTGTCTAAGTTCAGTGATCTTTATTTTTATGAAACTGTTCTTTGAAATTGTTTTGGGATAATATGTGTGTTGCATTTTTACAAATTGTTTTCCAGTTATAGGTGATATTGAGAGTTGATTACGACATGGCCCTAGACGTTGGGATGTAGTTTTATTGAGTGATACACATCAGAAAGTCTACAAACAATAAATGCTGGAGAGGGTGTGGAGAAAATGGAACCCTCCTACACTATTGGTGGGAATGTAAATTGGTGCAGCCACTATGGAAAACAGTATGGAGGTTCCTTAAAAACTAAAAATTAACACAACATTGTAAATAAACTGTACTTCATTTAAAAAAAAACAGAACGAAACTGAAAGTAGAGTTACCATATGACCCAGCAACCCCACTCCTGTGCCTATATCCAGAAAAGGCAAAAACTCTAATTTGATGCATCCCAGTGTTCATAGCAGCACTATTTACAATAGCCAAGACATGATCTAAATGTCCATAAACAGACGAATGGTTAAAGAAGGTGTGTGTGTGTGTGTGTGTGTGTGTGTACACACAATGGAATATTAATCAGCCATAAAAGAGAATGAAATATTGCCATTTGCAGCAACTTGGATGGATCTAGAAATTAACATACTGGGGAATTCCCTGGTGGTCCAGTGGTTGGGACTCAGTGCTTTCACTGTGGTGTCCTGGGTTCAATCCCTGGTTGGGGAACTAAGATCCCACAAACCATGTAGCACAGCCAAAAAAAGAAATTATCATACTAAGTGAAGTAAGTCAGGCAGAGAAAGACAAATATTATATGATATCACTTATATGTGGAATCTAAAAACCAATACAAATGAACTTATTTACAGACTCACAGACATAGAAAAAACTTATGGTTACCACAGGGGAAGGTAGGGGGAGGATAAATTAGGTGTATAGGATTAACAGAAACACATCACTATATATAAAATAGGTAAACAACAAGGATTTACTGTATAGCACAACGAACTATATTCAGTGTCTTGTAATAAGCTATGATGGAAAAGAATCTGAAAAAGAATATATATGTATGTATAATGGAATCACTTTGCTGTATACCTGAAACTAGCACAATGTTGTAAATCACCTATAGTTCAGTTAACAAGAAAAGAAAAATTCTTGGTGTAAAACTAAAATGTCACTATGGTTTTAAAAAAAAGAGATACATTTCTTTTAACCTTACATGCTCTTTTGGGTTTAATTAAGAGCCATTTCTTAACTAAATTAAAATTAAATAAAACTTATTTTCCTCCTACCCCTCATACCTTTCCTTCTTAATCTATGCAGTTGCATCCTTATCTCTCCATTTTCTAAATGTTGGTGTTCTTCAGGGCTTGGTCCTAGCCCTGCAGTACTTCTTGCACAGTATTCTCTCTGGGTGAACTAAATGCTTCTCTTCACTTAAGGCTAGTTGAAGACACATACTGTTTGTATGTCTAATGTATTACTAATTATCTCCACTTGGATAGCTCATAAATACCTCAAATACAGCATGTCCAAAATTGAACCCATTCCCCATTCCCCAAATCTATTTCTTCAGTACCTCTCATTACTTTCATTCACCCTGTTACCCCAGTTAGAAACCTAGATGTCTTCCTTGACTCCTTGTTCTGTCTTGACCTCGTTTGCTATCATCAGGTTCTCTTCACTGCTCAAGTACCTCTTCAGTCCTTACATTTTTCCATCCCTCTACTATACTTTGGTCAGGCTAGCATTATGTCTCATCTGTATTGCTGTAACAAATTCCTAATAAATTCTTAAGGTCTCTCTACCTTTGGTTGGCTACTCTTTCAGAATAACCTTGCAAACATGATCACCTGCTTAAAACTTTCTGATAACTTCCTTTACCTCTCTTACCCTTTGGATAAAAAAACCCAGCTCTGTAACATAGGTTACTGTAGACCCTGAACAATCTGACTTTCCTCTCCAGTCTCATTTCTTGCCACTTACCTGAGGCACTCCAGACACTGAGCTCTTAGAACTTGTACCTAACCTGTCTAACTGCTGTTGCACTTTTTTGTGTCTGTTAAACACTTCATACTTCTTTGATTCCTAGACCAGGATGGGTCCCCTGCTTTCTGTTCTCTGCGTCCCCTCTATTTACTCTGTCAGAACACTCATGGGACAGTATTATGTGTTTAATTGTCTCTGGTCAGACTCAAGTTTCATCATATCCCTAGTGCCTAGCAGAGGATCTCTACACCCTTAATAAATTATCTGTTTGCTGAACCAGTGATTAAATGAATATGTAGCTGTGCTGTTCTTTCACCACTCTGTCTGTTCAAATTTTGACATTCTGGTAAAAATTGATTAGTGTTCATCCTCCAGGCATCAAGAGTATGACATAACAAAGTATGTGTCATTGCTTTTAACATATACTTTCTTTTTAAAATTTAATTACCTGTTTTGAATAGCAACGTGTGTAAATGTGTACCTTTTCCCTACAGACGGCATATTGTACACACTGGTGCTTCTTAATTTCATTTTCACTTAATAATAACAACAATATCTTGGAGAACCTTTGAGTACATAAATAACAGTCTCATTCTTTTTCTTTTTTTTAATTTTTATTTTATATTGGGAGTATAGTTGATTAAAAATATTGTGTTAGTTTCAGGTGTACAGCAGAGTGTTTCAGTTATACATGTACATGTATTATTCTTTTTCAAATTCTTTCCCCATTTAGGTTATTACAGAATATTAAACAGAGTTCCTTGTACTATACAGTAGGTCCTTGTTGGTTATCTGTTTTAAGTATAGCAGTGTGTACATATCAATCCCAAACTCCCAATCTGTCCCTCCGCCCCTTCCTCCCTGGTAACCGTAAATTCGCTCTCTAAGTCTGTGAGTTTATTTCTGTTTTGTAAATAAGTTCATTTCTATCATTTTTTTAGATTCTGCATATAAACGATATCATATGATATTTGTCTTTATCTGACTTACTTCACTTATTCTTTTTCATAGCTGCATTTTATTAGTGATTATATATACCACAATTAAGATTATGCCCATTCTGTAGCTACTGTACAGCTAGTACTGTACTGAATAATCTTGAGCTTATGTCATTTTTTACATACATGATTACATCTGTAAGATAAAGTCCTAGAAGGAGAATTGCTGGGTCAGAGAATTGTACATTTTAAATTTTGATAGATCTTGCCAGTTTGCTTCCATAGAGAGTGTGTGAATTTACTGTCCTATCTGCAGAAGTGCCTGTTTCCTCATACACTTGTCCATACAGTGTACAAACATACGTTTTTGAGGTTTGTTAGCTTGGATTATGAAGTTCATACTGTGCCTATAGAATGTTTTTTTTTTTTGTTCTGAAGCTAAATGGCCCTTAAAAGATAACAGGTTTGGGGTTCCCTGGTGGCACAGTGGTTAAGAATCTGCCTGCCGGGCTTCCCTGGTGGCGCAGTGGTTGAGAGTCCGCCTGCAGATGCAGGGGACGCGGGTTCGTGCTCCGGTCTGGGAGGATCCCACATGCCGCGGAGCAGCTAGGCCCGTGAGCCATGGCCGCTGAGCCTGCGCGTCCAGAGCCTGTGCTCCGCAACGGGAGAGGCCACAACAGTGAGAGGCCCGCGTACCGCAAAAAAAAATAAGAAATCTGCCTGCCAGTGCAGGGGACACGGGTTCGAGCCCTGGTCCGGGAAGATCCTATGTGCTGCGGGGCAACTAAGCCCCTGCGCCACAGCTACTGAGGCTACTAGGGCCCACGTGCTGCAACTACTGAAGCCCTCGTGCCTAAAGCCCGTGCTCCGCAACAAAGAGAAGCCACCACATTGAGAAGCCCGTGCACTGCAGCGAAGAGGAGCCCCAGCTCGCCGCTACTAGAGAAAGCCTGCATGCAGCAACGAAGACCCAACGCAGCCAAAAATAAATAAGTAAATTTATTAAAAAAAAAAAAAAGATAACAGGTTTAATTTTTAAAGTGTTTATGAGGTCTGGACATATAATGAAAAACATTCAAGTTCTAGTGTGTGATTATGAGAAGAAAGTGATTTTTTTAATTAAAAAATTTGAAAAATGGACATTATAGTTGTTAACCTAATAAACTTGAACAGCCTTACTAAATAATAGTTTAGATTGGGAGCTGAATTTAACTGAATACAGTTAAATAGTTTATGCTAATGAAGTACTTGCCTGTATTTCTATCAGTTTGTACTTAGTTAACTCCCTTAAGTAAATTGTCTCGCTATTGAGGGCAGAATCAATAAACTTAATCTCTATAGAGACAGAAAGTAGATTAGTGATTGCTTATGATTGTTAGTGATTATTGGAGGAACTGGAGGGTAATAGCTCAAGGATAACAGGGTGTCTTTTTGAGGTGATTAAAATGTTATAAAATTGACTATGGTAATATTGTAAATATCTGAATATGCTAAAAACATTAAATTGTATGCTTTAAGTGATGAATTGTATGTTATGTGAATTATACCTCAATAAAGTTTTTTTTTTAAAACCTTTTCTTAGGTCAAAATGGTGAATTGTTACTTAAATTTGCATTATTACTGGTAAAGGTGAAGTTGTTTGTTTTTTTTTTTTGCAAATTGTAATCTCCTCTTTCTAAAATGGTTTTCTTGGGCTTGATTATATGAGTTCTCTTCTTTTTGAACTATTCTTCTTAATCTCCTAAATTCATGCTCCTATCAACTTCTTAAATGTTAATGTTTCCCAGAGTTCTGTCATTGATCATCTCCTATTTCCCTGTGTTCTTTTTAGTTACCTACTTTTGCAAAAAATTGAAGTGTAATTCACATATCGTAAAATTCACCCTTTTTAGGCAACAAAACAAAAGTAAACAAGTGGGACTACATCAAACTAAAAACCTTCTGCACAGCAAAAGAAACGATCAACAAAATGAAATGACAACCTACGGAATGGGAGAAAATATTTACAAACCATATATCTGATAAGGATTTAATATCCAAAATATTTAAAGAATTTAATAGCAAAAAAGAAATCTGTTTAAAAAATGAGCCAAGGATTTGAACAGACGTTTTCCTAAAGAAGACATCTGTATAGATGGCCAACAGGTACATGAAAAGATGTTCAGTATCACTAATTATTAGGGAAATGCAAATCAAAACTACAGTGAGATATCACCTCACCTGTTAGCATGACTATTATCAAAAAGTCAAGAAATAAGTGTTGGTGAGGATGTAGAGAAAAGGAAACCCTCGTGTACTGTTGGTGGGAATGTAAATTGGTGTGGCCACTATGAAAACAGTATGGAGGTTCCTTAAAAAATTAAAAATAAAACTACCATATGATCTAGCAATTCTACTTCTGTGTATTTGTCTGAAGGAAACAAAATTCTATCTCGAAAAAAATATCTGTATCCCTATGTTCATTGCAACATTTTACAATAGCCAAGATATGGAATCAACTAAAGTGTCCATCAGTGGTTGGATGGATAAAGAAGATACAAGGTGTGTGTGTGTATATATACATAATACACAATGGAATATTACTCCACCGTAAAAAAAGAATGAAGTCTTGCCTTTTGCAACAACATGGATGGACCTTGAGGGCGCTATGCAAAGTGAAATAAGACAGTGAAAGACAAATACCATATAACTCACTTATATGTGAAATCTAAAAACAAAACAAAGCAAAAAACCAAACTTGGGTGCCTAAAACAGATTGGTAGTTGCTAGAAGTGGGAGGTGGTGGAGTATGAGGGGGTAGGTGAAATGGGAGAAGGGGATCAAAAGGTACAAACTTACAGTTATTCAATAAATGTCATAGGATATAATGTACAGCATGGTGACTGTAGTTAATAATACTGTATTGTATATTTGCAAGTTGCTAAGACTGTAGATTTAAAAGTTCTCATCACAAGAAAAAAAATTTGTAGCTGTGTGTGGTGGTGGATGTCAACTTATTGTGGTGATCATATCACAATATATACAGATCATTATGTTGTACACCTGAAACTAATATAGTGTTATATATCAATTATATCTCTGTAAAGAAAAGGAAAAAAATAAAATTCCAGATGAGGGGAAAAAATTCGCCTTTTTAAAGGGTACAATTCAGTGATTTTAAGTATATTCCCAAAGTTGTGTGACTATTATCACTGATCTCAGAACATTTGCATCGCTCCAAAAAGAAACCCATACCCATTAGCAGTCACTCTGCATTCCTCCTTCACTCCAGCCCCTAACATCTACTAATCAACTTTGCCTGTTCTGGACATTACATATAGGTGGAACCATACGATATGTTACCTTTAATGTCTAACTTCTTTCACTTAGCATAGTCTGTGCTCAGAGTTTATCCATGTTGTAGCATGTTTCAGTATTTTATTCTTTTCTGTGCCTGAATAACAATCCATTTTACTTATTCATTCATCAGTTGATATTTGAGTCGTTTACAGTTTTTTTGCTATTGTGAGTAGCATTCACCTACAAATTTTTGTGTGGACATATGTTTTTTAGTTTCCTTGGGTGTATATATATATACCTAGGAGTGGAATTGCTGGGTCATGTAACTCTATGTTTAACATTTTGAGGAACTGTCATACTGTTTTCCATGGCTACACCATTTTACCCTCTAACCAATAATATGTGAGGGTTCCAGTTTCTCCACATCCTTGTCAAAACTTGTTACTGTCTTTTATTATAGCTCTTCTCATGGGTGTGAATGTGCTTACTAGCCATTTGTATATCTTCCTTAGAGAAACGTCTCTTCAAATTCTTTGCCCATTTAAAAAATTAGGTTATTTATCTTTTTATTGTTGAGCTGTAAAAATTCTTTAAATATTCTGGAAACTGTTTTATATGCATTGCAGATATTTTCACCCATTGCATGGGTTGTCTTTTCTCTTTCTTGATTAGTATCCTTTGAAGCACAACAGTTTTTAATTTTGATGAAGTCCAATTTATCTTTCTTTTCGTTTGTTGCTCTGCTTTTGTTATATCTAAGAAACCATTGCCTAATTCAAAATGTGATCTACTTTTATGTCCTTTTACTTCTGTAGTCCTTTCCATGACCTATATCACCTAAAATATTTACATATGTTCTTCCTTGATCCTAACACCCATTCTTGACCTTTGAACATAGAGAGCAGATTATTTTAGCATTGTTAGCAAGTATACTGCAGTTTTTTGATAACAGGATTAATAAGGCTTTGGGATGTATTGGAATCCTAGTTGTGAAGTCATCTGTCTTTGTCACAAGAGTTGAAGGGTTCCTATTATATGTGTAGGTGTGCATATGTAGTATATGTCTGGGATTTAGAGGAACCATAGTAAGACAGCACAAAATCAAGCATAGAGAGCTACGTGGGAAGTAGAGTTTAAACTTGAATTATGGTAAAGATGATTTATTTTGGTTTGGTTTCTTTCATGATCATATCCTCAATATTATTTTAAAACAGATCAATGGCATGTAGTTCAGTTTATTAAGAACCCTTCCAGCTATACTAAATTGTCTGGGAAAAGAGGAAAATAAATTCATAAGAAGGTATTTCTTCTTAAAAAGAGAATGTAAAAACCCTGTAAAATTACATCTGCATACATACTGAAAAATATGGATGAATTGATACATCTGGGATTTGCTTCAAAGTAATACAGTCGTGGTGGGAGGAATGGCAATAAGATTGGCCATGTGTTAAAATTAATGAAACTAAATGAAGAGTATTTGGTATTTATAGTATGTTTGTAATTTTCATAATAGATTTAAAATTTTTAAATAAAAACTTTTTTAAATGCCCCCTCAAACCTAATCTTTCTGTTTAGTTTCAGATCCACCTTCTAGATATTACCACATGGATTTCCTGCTGGTATTTATAATTAAACTCATCAAAATGGAATCCATTGCCTTTATCTCCAGATTTCTATGTTTTCTGTGTTCCTTATATTGGTTAATGGAAGCACCATATACCTGGTTTCCCAAGATAGAAACTTCAGACATTGCCAACTTCCCTAATTCCTTGAAGATTTTTGCTCTTGACTCACTGTTATTCTCTCCTACCCTATTCCTATCATATTTTTTGGTAATTGCATCATTCATATATAGATGATTTTCTAGTACCCTCTCCTCTCAGTTCTTTGAACTGCTTTTCTCCCTCCCTCCTTCACTCCCTCCCTCCTTCACTCCCTCCCTCCTTCACTCCCTCTCTCCTTCACTCCCTCACTCCTTCACTCCCTCCCCCTTCCCCCCCTCCCTCCCTCCCTCCCTTTCTTCCTGCCAGTGATCTTACCCTTGGCCTTAATTAGCTCACTATATTCCTGACATCTTCATAATCTCAGTTTCAAGCATCCCAGTTTTCCGTCACCATTCTGTCTTTCCAGCATATTCCCTCTAGTATCCTGACTCCACTAATCTTTTAACTCCACCAGGATTTATAATCCTACTACTTTTTATTGTTCCTATCTTTCCCTCATGAACTCACTTTCTAATAAACCCTCCCTTTATATGTGTAACTTAAACTCCTTTGCCCCCTCTCTTGATCGGCAAAACCTTAGATCACTCCCTTCTACATTTTTTAAACCTCATTTCCCTTTCTAGGTTGTCTGAAAATGACTGGAGGGAAAAAATCGTAATTATGCTTACTGGTCACAATTTAAATTCATGGCTCCTTTCCTTGAATGAGCAATCATATCTCTAGCCCATTCATTCTTTCCTAGCTGACGTTTGTCATAAAAGCCTTAGTGTTTATTTACTCACCCACACTCTCAGCAGATGACCTTGCTTCCCTTTTCCCCACTGAGAAATATAAGCAATCAGAAAAGAACTTTTACAACTTTTCTGTATCTAACCAAGTACCAGTATCCGCACCTGTAAATCTGCCTGCCTTACTTTGCCATGGATAAACTTTTTCTGTTCCCATTTTAGGCCAATTTCCTTTACTTGTTCACTAGATCCTATGCCTTTTCACCTGTCCAAAATTACTACTTCATCAGTTCTCTCTTTGTGCTGTATCAATATTTTCTTTTTTACTGAATTATTTCCATTGGCATATTGGAATGTTATTTCTCTCATCTGAAAAAGTGATAACTCTTAATCGCACTTTCACTTTTAGACATTGCTTTTATTATACTTGATCTGTTAACAGCATTTGACACAGTTGATTCATTCTCTCTTCCTTGAAATACCTTCTTCATTTGACTTTTAGGACTTTACTCTTTGGATTTTTCTTATTTTTCTCTGGCAAGTTCTTGATCTTCTTTGCTGGTATCTCATTAACTCCCTGACTCTATACATTGAAGACCAGGATGTCTACCCTTATTCTCTTGGTGATCACATCCACTCTCCTTGCCTTAAGTACTGTCTATATCAGTGTTTTTCAAACTTTTTTCATTATTGCCCTTCTCCAAAGAGCTGTTTTAAATTTTTTCCCCTAATCACACTGCCCCATGAAACTTTGATACTACATATACTCTGTATTTGTTTATGTGTTATGTGCTTCTATGACTCTACTTTTCTTTGTATACCTTTTGCTCTAGCCACACTGAATTTGCTATTTCACATTTTACCTTAGTGGTAAAAGGGTTTAAAGGAGTGATTATCTGTTCTCTTAATCCACACTGGCCAGGCATTAAAAGTAGAAATTTCTCTGGGTTAGAGCCACTGCCATCATAGGTTTCCATAGTAGAGTGGAGCAGAGATTGGTTGTGATGACAGATTCCTGGGAGAAGTAGTGACATTGCAATCATGGACTGAGATTTTGGCACAGGACGGGGAATGTGCCCTGTTTATCTTTGTATTCCTACTTCCTGATTATGTCCTCTACTATTTGAAAGAGGACATATTAGTCTGCATAGGCTGCTATGACAAATAATGTTATAATGCTTTATAATGTTATAATGTTAAATAATGTTATAATGTTTTTGGCAGCTTTCTGAGTTATGTTTAAATCTTGTTAATAAATATATGCACAGATCTACATTACCTGGGTTACTGCTGTTGGAAATGGTTGAAAAACATTCCAAAATACCCCTAGCTCTTGTTAGGATGTATTTAAGCATAACAGAAGATGATATGTACATGTAGATATAAAAAGTTCACAGAATAATGCAGCTATATTGGTATGGAATTCCCTTTTGAGTAAATAGGAATTTAAGCCAGAGAGCAATTAGATAGCATTGCTCAATATATGCAGCAGGTTTCTGTGAAAAGTAGTTCTTCAAAACATTGGATTAGTGCTTGCTTCGGGAGCATGTATCCTAAAAGACTTTGGACTGTCAGCAACATGTTATTTTAACACCACCACTATAAAACTTTGCAAATCTTTTATCGTTAAACAGATGAATAAAGGTGTATTTGGGATATTGTGTCACCTAGGAGAATGATCTTTTAATTAAAATGTATTGAGATTTATTTAGTCATTAAACTTTAGTTAATAAACTTAATGAAGTTTTTTTAAGTGCTGTTTTCAAATGTTGGTTGGTTTGTTTACATTTTCACTAGTTAACCTAGAACCCTAATCAGATAACTTATGATTTTAGAAATTCAGTTTTTACGTTTTCTTTACTAGTGGTTTTGGACACTTTTTAAATCCTCTCTTCCCCCAACCCCAAATACGCATAATAATATCAGGAAACTACAGTGATTTAAAACTTTTTAATGGGATCATGGCCCCTTTGTGACTTTTTTTTATTATCCGTGTAGGTAAATAAGGATGGAAATTTTCTTAAAAGCTGCATGATGGGCCCTTCTAAATGATAATTTTACCCAAATTGTTAGCGTGCAGTGTGGTTCAATCATTGCTGTAAAAACCCAACAAGATCTGAGATTCCCTGTCGGCCCGGAGAAGCTGGGCAGTATTGAATTTTCACATCCTTTTTCAAAACAATGGACATACGAGTTAAGACTTTGAAAATGTGTAGTTTGTTTACAGTATTAATGACGTTTGTCCCATTTTTAAGTTGTATTTTCTTCGTGAAAATTCTTAGCCGTACCATTCCCATTTTTCAGAATTCCAGCTTTGTATTTAAAGTGTAAGAAAGGAAATGCTAAAACTTTTAAATTTAGTTATAAACAGTAACATCTTAAATGTGATAAACCAAAACAAAAAGGTCTCTATGTTTGGCAAAGTCACATTCCCCAGGGATTTACTAAACAGCAACAGCACTGTTAACCACTGTCAGCTGAGGCATTATTTGTGCCCTTCTCTAATGGCTCCTTGTTCCACCAGAGCTGTTGAAGAAGGTGTGACGCTTACATAGTCCTCGTTAAGGATTCTTTTCATCACTGCTTAGATTAGCTAACAAAACCTGGATATCAGAGTTCGGGAGTGTGACTTCTACTGGATCTGCTGTAATGATCTCTGAAAAATCACTAGATTATTGTCTGTCCTCATTTATTGGTCAGTGGCATCTAGGAACATTGACATTTACTGTTGTAGAGAATATAAATAATAAATTATAAACAGCTTTGAGGTAACTGGCAAGACAAAATGTATGAATATTACTGTGTATTTAAAATTTTTCATTTTCCAAAGAATGCTCGTAGTAACATCCTTTGATTGTCATATTCTACTTTAAAGCAGCATTGTGGAAATCTCCATTTTTCCCAGTTTTTTTCCATTGGAATATCTTCATGTTCCTGAATGAGCATCCTTTTAATAAGTTGAAGAAAGAAATTGTATGTTTTAAAAGACAGCTTTAAAACAAACCTCCTTAGACAACAAAAGTTAATTAACGTAACACATTTTGCTATGACTCTACTTGGAAAGATGCACTCAAATTTGCATTCTACACTGGCACTGGTTCTTATAACTATACAGTTGATTTATTTTACTGGAATCAATATTTTATACAAAATTTAAGAAATAATAAGCCTATTTAAGATGGATTTTAATCACATGAAATGAAGTTTTAAGAGTTTTGAGGTTAGTGTGTTTTAAGAAAATTTATCAGGATTCTCTTCTGGTAGGAACTGACTTGGAAGAAAGTGCTTCTTTCAGATATTTATTTACCAACTACTTTGACTTGAGTAAGCATATGTATTTTACTCACCCTCTGGAAGCAACATCATGCCAAGCACTTCTTCTGAATGTGTGATTTTATAATTCAGAGTAATATTTAATTTTTTGTTCTTCCTAGTATGGGTGTTTATACTTTTCCTCTTAGTCCCTGTTTGCAGAGAGGAGAAAACTAGTTTTTATTACCGTTTTTTAAAAAGTCAGTAAAAAAAAAAAAAAAAGCCTTTCAAATTATGCAGTGGTATTCTGATTGAAAACTGAGGTTACTAAATGTTTTATCAAGAATAGATATACTAGGGCTTCCCTGGTGGCACAGTGGTTAAGAGTCCGCCTGCCGATGCAGGGGACACGGGTTCGTACTACGGTCCAGGAAGATCCCACATGCCTGGAGCGGCTAGGCCCGTGAGCCATGGCCGCTGAGCCTGCATGTCCAGAGCCTGTGCTCCGCAACGGGAGAGGCCACAACAGTGAGAGGCCCACG
Organism: Pseudorca crassidens; assembly: GCF_039906515.1. Lineage (NCBI taxonomy): Eukaryota > Metazoa > Chordata > Mammalia > Artiodactyla > Delphinidae > Pseudorca > Pseudorca crassidens. The sequence goes on from NC_090298.1 coordinate 49,354,244, forward strand.
TACTGCAAAAAAAAAGAATAGATATACTAGAGAACTATTTATTAGCATATAATCTAGATTTGTTTTCCTTGCATGACTATATGCACGTGAATGACCAGTGACTACTGGTTTATCCAAAGTTTGTGTAAAAAATTTTTAATATTTTTAGCTAATGATATTTATAAAGCATTGATTTTTGTCAGTGTCTTTAAATTTATCAAACTTTAAACAAAAATAGATATTAACTTCTAAGGGTTTGTAAATTGCCATTATAAACAATCACAATTCAAGTTTTATTTTCACTAATCATTTTAATTGTGTTATTCTTTCATGTTTCAGTTTTGAAAACTTTATTTGCATCTTACTATTTTAGAAATATGAAAAGAAAATTTTATGGAAACAGCTCAAGAGGGACTGATAAAAATAATGTTTACTTTTTAAGAAGACTTGTTGCACGTATGCTTATGTATACCTCAACTCTAGGGTAATCAGAAATAGAAAAAAAACATGGAGTTTGTAATCCTAGGTATGTAACAAACAGCTGCAACCTCTGTAAAAACAGCGTGGGTCTGAAAAGAATTGATTGTCACTTTTTCATATTTTTCCTTACCTTCTACCACTATATCCTTTTAATAATGTACATATATTTGTTAGCATTTTAAATATTCCAACTTTTAAATACTTGTAATGATATTTTATTAGTATTCTTGACTGCTTTATTTTAGCTCTTGCCTTCTGCATTTGCAGCCAAATTATACTTTATATGCTAGACAAGGTTTATGCCAGCCTAATTGGTTGCTGGCATTTCTTAGCCTCACAGCTGCTGTGAATTCAGCTGTGAACTAGGAAACATATAATAGGATCCTGTTTTCAAAGACCAAAGGCAATTGTCAACATGTAAAAGTGTTTTTGACAGCTAAATAAATAGATGAGATTTTATGGCAAGTTAAATAGCACCAATAGCAATCTTAAGTAGCCGTCTTAATTTTAAAGATTAGAAAGTCCTGAAATATAGAATGCATATATTTGTTATTTTTGTTCACTGGGGCAAAGGTGGCTTGAATTCAGGTGTTTGTTCTTCTGTTCAATCATTTGTGGGGATTTTTCTTTTTAAAAAATCACTCGTCTTAATATTTACTAACAGATTTTTAAAATTTGAGATACGAACTTTCTCTCTTTGATTTCACCATAACGAAAAGTTGAGGCTTAAATGATGTAAAGATATTTCTTAAAGTGAACTAAACATAAATGGCTTTGAAATAAAGATTATGATTTCAAAATATTTTATATATTTACATTATTTGATTTAGTAGATATTATTTTTATAAATTATCCTGACATCTAAATTTGGGGTGAAATTTACATTTCTCTTACGTTTAACCATATGAAATTGTATTTTTTTAGGTTAAAAATGGTCAAATATAGACTCTTGATTTTTTTCTTATAGTTACGGTGGTTCTCATATGATTTAATTATATGTAAAAGTCTGTTAGTTCTCAATAGTAGAAACCAAGAGGATCCTGTTTTTAAACAATACATTCATCTCCCACTGAAGTCAGGAATCTGTTCCTAAAAATCAGATGTTTTATGTGGAAAATGCTGCCTGGGAATCTGTTTGCCTTTATTTTAAATAGGAAAAAATTGAAACAGTAGTCATCAACCCAAACTTCCTAACCAATTTCAAAAATGTAACAGACACTATAAATTCACCTACATATAAGTAAAATATTGTAATGTTTAACAAACAAAAAATAAGGGTAACAAATCCATTTCATATACAGTAAAATCTTTTCTTCCATTATAATTGCTTTTTACCCATCCTCAATATTTTCCTTCAACATTTTCTTAAATATTTTGGGACTCATTCAACACTGGGGAAAACAGGATGAAATAAATATAAAAGGCTGTGGAAATACATTTAGGACAAGTACACGCTCTCAGGAAGTGGCTGACACTGAGTATTATGCCTGTGTTTTGTATCACTTTGATACTTGGCATGCTTTTTTAATTGTGATTCTGACCATCTATCAGTTACATTTGGAATGTAACTCAGAACTTTTCTTTGCACACTCTTCTTTAAAATGCGAATTGAGTTTTGGCATGGACAAATATAAATCTTTTCCTATTTAAATATTGGCCAAAATATCTTACATTGAGAAATAATTTTTATGAAGTTTGTGTATTAAAAACCAAGAGGTGTTCTACTGGGAAAATGATTGGGAGGATGTTCTGCAGGATTTCTCTGTATTTCTCAAAACTCTTTGCAACTGTTTTTTTATTTCACTCTCAACAGATGACATTTTCTACACTAATTTATCTTTACAAGTAGGTTGAAGTAAAGCTGAAAACTTTTAAATCTGTCTCTAGATTTAAGTTTTAAAAAATAGAGTTTTGAAACTAACAGTTATCATTAATTTATATAATAGTGTTGATTTTATATTATAGTGTGAACTTAACAGTTTTCAAATCTCACTTTCATTTTCTGTGAACATGAAATAGGACTTAAAGATGAATTGGCACTTCTGGTCAAAATAGTATAATAAAGTTCATGTATTGGCATCCATCTGCCCCAGACATATAAGAGAAAACCTTTAAAAAGGAATAGTGAGCTCAAGAACAAGATATCACCATGGAGCAGAAATGGATCAGAAATACTGAGGGATGAGTGAAGCTGAGCAGGCAAGGTTTGACTCCTGAAAGATGACTCCTGAAAAATTTGACTCCTGAAGGATGATGGGGGACTAAAAAACAAAAAGAACCAGAGTCAGGTTCACTGTTTGAAGACAAAGACTTGTGGCTCCTCTTTAAAGATGCTGACCAAAAATTCCTGCTGATTTGCTTCCCAGAGGTAAGTTTATAGGAAATTTTCCTCCAAAGGAGGCAGTCCAGTGTCATTAAGGTAGAAATACAGGGGTGATACTCAGCCACTGTGCACTGGGTAAGTCATACCAATTATCTGTGGCTTTATCTGTTCTGATTGGTGATGTATCTCACCTTTAGAAACCAGTAACAGGATACCGAGAGTCAAAGAATAATAAAGAAAATTAGAAAAGAATTTGAACTGCACAATAACAAAAATACTACCTATGAAAATGTTTAAGATGCTACTAAAGCTGTTCTTGGAGAGAAATGTGTAGCTTTAATTGCTTATAAGGAAAAAGATAAAGATGAATGAGCTAAAGCATTCACCTTAAGAATTTAAGAACTAGCAAAATGTGCCCATAGTAAGTTGAAAGAAATAAGAAGGACTAAATGCAGTAATTAAGTATTTAATAACATATAGTAAAGGGGCTCAACAAACCCTTGTTGTTCTTGGAAAAGACAAAATTGACAAATCTCAGGTGAGATTTTATCAAGGAAAAAAAGTTGAAAAATTAGGAATAAGAAGTGATTATCATTACAGATGCCACAGGCATTCAACATAATTATGAAAAACTTTATGCCCCAAATGTGAAAACTTAATATAAATCTTCTAGAAAAATATAATTATCAAAACAGTAAAGAATAGAAAACTACAATAATCCTATATTAAGGAAATTGAATCATCTCACAAATAAAACCCTAAGCCAAGATGGTTTTAGCCAGTGTCTGCCAAACACTCAAGTTTCAAATAATTCTTATTTTATACCAACTATTCCAGAATAAGGTTGGTATGAGAAAGAAAAACTGCTGGCTAGTATTACTCTTGATAATGATGTAAAAATCTAAAACAAAATATTCAATGCAATTCTAATTAGAATCCTAACAGGTAGGGTTTTTTTATTGTTATTTTATTTTTGGAACTTGACAAGCTGATTCTAAAATTTATACAGATCTGCAAAAGACTAAGAAGATCAAAGAAAATCTTAAAGAACAATAAGGCGAGGCAGATAAGCAGAAGGAAGGGCTTTTCAGGAAGTGGTGCTGGAAAAATTTGTTTTCCATGGAGAAAAAATGGAAATTGTGTTACCATACACAAAGATCAAAATGACAGTGGGTTACAGTCCTGAATATAAAAGGCTTTGTAAAACTTTATTAAAAAAAAACTTTGTATTAGACTATAGTTGATTTACAATGTTGCATTAGTTTCTGCTGTATAGCAAAGTGTATCATTTATGCTTATACATATAGCCACTGTTTTTCAGATTCTTTTCTCATACAGGTCATTACACAGGGTATTGAGAACAGTTCCATGTGCTATTCAGTAAGTCCTGTAAAACTTTAGAAGAAAATATAAGAAACTGTCTTAATGACCTGAGTCTCAGGAAGAATTTTATGACATAAAAAGCCATAATTGAGAAATATATATATGTATTTGACTACATTAAAATTAAAAACTCGGTTCTTCCCTGGTGGCGCAGTGGTTGAGAATCTGCCTGCTAATGCAGGGGACACCGGTTTGAGCCCTGGTCTGGGAGGATCCCACATGCCGCGGAGCAGCTAGGCCCGTGAGCCACAACTACTGAGCCTGCGCGTCTGGAGCCTGTGCTCTGCAACAAGAGAGGCCGCGATAGTGAGAGGCCCGTGCACCGTGATGAAGAGTGGCCCCCGCTTGCCACAACTAGAGAAAGCCCTCGCACAGAAACGAAGACCCAACACAGCAAAAATAAATAAATAAATTACTAAACTCCTACCCCCAACGTCTTAAAAAAACAAACAAACAAAAACCATCAAAGTCATCAAAAGACACCATAAAGAAACTGAAAAGATAAGCCACAACTTTGGAGAAAGTATTTGGTACAACATATAACAGAAGATTATTAGCAAGAATACATAGAGAATTTTTGTAGAGAAGTAGTAAAAAAATTAAAAAACACATGAAAGGCCCAAATGGCCAAAGGAACTCAAAATAGGCATAACCTCATTTAGTCAGAGAAATTAGAACCACAATATGATATATTAAATCTGACAGATACTAAGTATTATTGTGAATGTGAAGTAATTGCTAGTTGTATTGCAAATCTTTGCAGTTACAGTTACTATAGGAGACATCATAACGCTAACTAGAAAAGTTATAGATGTTCCTACTCTGTATTTCTTCTCATTGTATATTCCAGAAATACTTGTGTATTTGTATCAGTACACATGTATAGGAATGCCTACAGCACCATTTTCCTAACAGCAAAAACATAAAAACAAATGTCCATCAACAGTAGTAGAATAGATAAATTTTGGCATATTCGTATGTAGTGAAAATGAGTGAACATAAATGAGTAAACATAAATGAGTGAACAGCAACTTAAGTGAATCTCGGAAAAATAGTGTTGTCCGAAAGAAAGGTCTTACAAGTAGTGTCTATTTATGTACAGTTTAAAAATAGGCAAACTTTAAATTTTTGTGTGTGTTACATTTATAAATGAAAAAACTATAGAGAAAAGCCACAGTATGATTATCTCAACTATCAGGGTATTGGTTACTTCTGGTGGAGGGGAAAAGGAGAGGGAGTGGGAGGTTCACTTAGGGAGGGGGACATACGGGGTTTCAAAGGTATTATTTCTTAACCTGGCTCATGGTGGGTACACAGGTGTTTGCTCTGTTGTTTTTTAAAGTGTAGATGTGTGTATGATATAACTTACAATAAAGTCGATGGGGAATCAGAGTCAAAGGACAACAAATTAGGATGGAGTATAAGAATTTTCTCAAATCAGAGAAATAGGATAGTATTTGGAGGGCCACATGGAAAGATTGTCACAGGTTCTAGGGAAAGGTATTTCTAACACTGATTAGAAATATTTCTAACTCTGAGCTTGTAATTCTGTATCTGTAGTTGTCTTAATAACACCAGTGCATGATTGTAATTAACAGCATAGACTCAGGAGAAAGTATATCATTGTTCCACCACTAGTAGCATCATTTTCCCAGTCATCCAGGCTCAGAATTTTCCTATAATACCTATATGTTATTTATCACTAAATCATAATGATTTTTTTCCTTTGAAAAATCTCATATCTGTCCCTTTTTTTATTTTATTAACACCTTTGTTAACAGGTGATTACCATTTGACTTTTGAAAAAATGAAATTGTAAATTTTTACTACAATTAAAAATGAGATATTTGAGTATCTCAACAGAGCCATATATAAAACAAACAAACAGAAACCTTTAAAAGCATATTGGGAAAATTCAGTCTTAGAAATTTTTTTTCAGAGACATCATTTGGTAAAAATAATAAAGCCTCCCATGCTGCATAGGTACTCCAGATATTTCTAGTTACCTGATCCCCTGGCAAAAAGCAAACACTTAACACTTCATTTGTTCATTCAGATCCAGTCTTTTTATTCATTTCTTATTGCTGGAATTTCACACTCATTTCTTTTTTTAACATCTTTATTGGAGTATAATTGCTTTACAGTGGTGTGTTAGTTTCTGCTTTATAACAAAGTGAATCAGTTATACATATACATATGTTCCCATATCTCTTCCCTTTTGCGTCTCCCTCTCTCCCACCCTCCCTATACCACCCCTCTAGGTGGTCACAAACCACCTAGCTGATCTCCCTGTGCTATGCAGCTGCTTCCCACTAGCTATCTATTTTACGTTTGGTAGTGTATATATGTCCATGCCACTCACTCACTTTGTCACAGCTTACCCTTCCCCCTCCCCATATCCTCAAGTCCATGCTCTAGTAGGTCTGTGTCTTTATTCCCGTCTTACCCCTAGGTACTTAATGACCTTTTTTTTTTTTTAGATTCTATATATATGTGTGTTAGCATATGGTATTTGTTTTTCTCTTTCTGACTTACTTCACTCTGTATGACAGACTCTAGGTCCATCCACCTCAATTTCACAATTTGTATGGAAACACAAAAGACCCCGAATAGCCAAAGCAATCTTGAGAACGAAAAATGGAGCTGGAGGAATCAGGCTCCCTGACTTCAGACTATACTACAAAGCTACAGTAATCAAGACAGTATGGTACTGGCACAAAAACAGAAATATAGACCAATGGAACAGGTTAGAAAGCCCAGAGATAAACCCATGCACATATGGTCACCTTATCTTTGGTAAAGGAGGCAAGAATATACAGTGGAGAAAAGACAGCCTCTTCAATAAGTGGTGCTGGGAAAACTGGACAGCTACATGTAAAAGAATGAAATTAGAACACTCCCTAACACCATACACAAAAATAAACTCAAAATGGATTAGAGACCTAAATGTAAGGCCAGATACTATCAAACTCTTGGAGGAAAACATAGGGAGAACTCTCTATGACATAAATCACAGCAAGATCCTTTTTGACCCACCTCCTAGAGAAATGGAAATAAAAACAAAAATAAACAAATGGGACCTAATGAAACTTAAAAGCTTTTGCACAACAAAGGAAACCATAAACAACACACTCATTTCTTGTTGGTTGAGTAAACTGGACTATGGTAGAGATAAGCCAACATTTTCTCAGTCCTGCCCTACTAGATGTCTAGAGCTTCATCTTAACTGGGGGATCAGCTGCTTTTGACTCTCCTGACTTGTGGCTTAAGGCTTTCTGGGTGTTTGCATTAGTAATGGAAGTTGTGGAGGTACCATTGTTGAGAAGACTGCTGATACTGGGTGTTATCTCCGTGATTTTCTTTATCCTTTTCCTTACTGATCTCTCTAAGGCTGTCCTTTGAGATTAAAGTCCCTGTGAAATCGTAATCTGTGATCCTAATACAGACATTGTCCCACTGGTCTGCCTCTCCTCACACACTTAGTATCAGTACACTAAGTCACTTCTCCCTCCTTAGGAATGTTGGAATATTGTGTTAGATGCTTAACAATAAGAATGGTGTTGTTGGTCTTGCCTTTTGAAACATGCATGTGCTTTTCTCTATTCTCATTATTGTGGTAGTTCTGTTGGGAATTGCATGGAGACCTCTATCTGTACTCTTCAACAACCTCAACCACAGCCTCTCCATTTCCTACTGGAAGTTATTCTTTATGGTAGTCCATTGTTCAAATGCATCTTCTTTGGAGTCGTTTCCTATTGATGAAATCGTGTCAATGTGTTATATTAAACCACTTCACTTTTCCCAAAACCTTTGTAGCAATAATCTTCTTGTCCCCACTAGTGGGTGTTACTGTTGTGACGCTGCCAAGGGCGGTGCAGTGGGGGGGGAGTGGCTGTTGGGTCTCAGCCTCACTACTCGTGTTATGGAGATGGTAGCTCCTCTTAGATTGTAATGCTGGATAGCAGGGCAGCTCATGGCTCTCTGGGGTCTACTCTCTGCTTCCATTACCAGTTAAACTCAATCTTTCTCTTGTTCACATCCTGTGGCAATCATAGATACACTGCTTGGATCCCCCTTTGAAAAAAACTTATTCAGCTTCAGGGAGTACATTTAGCTGACAGCCTCAGCTGTTAATATCTTCAAGGCTCCATAGTTTTTGAGCTGAGGCCTTGTGTTTCCTGGGAAACCTCCAGCTAGTGACTGAGCATGGTGTGAGTACTAGGCCCAGTGTGGCACTCCTCTAATGGTCAGTCTTTGCTCTGGAGCTCCCTGATGGGTTGGCCAAGACTGTCAGATCCGCATCAAGGTCTGAGGCTTTCTTTACTCAATCCTGCTTTATGTCCCCTTTCTTTCAGAGGTTTCAGATAGGCATCATGGTCTGAAAGTTTTCCATGACCAGTCCTGTTTCCTTCTCCTTTTATCTTTCACAATAAACCTCTTGTCCTCATAGCTGTCTCAACATCTGCTTCCCAGAGGACCCAACTGACATATACTATTTGTACTGGTTATTTACCTGATTTCTGTCCAAATCAAATTTCAGTGAGCATTATCTGATTTCCCTTTTTTTAATCCTCTTCCTTGAATCCTCTCAGTCTTTTCCAGCTCATCGTTTCCCCACCCCCGACACTTGCTTCTCCTCTAAGGTACACTTAATCTGAGTAAATGGCACCGCGAGTTACTCAGTTGCTTTTACATTTGTCTTTCACATTTTAGTCCTTGACCCACTTAGAACTGTTTTGGAGGGAGGGAGAATACTGTGTGAGATAGGGATCAGTCAGTAAAACTGGAGAATTACCATAGTCAGGGATGAACGAGGTCACAGAGGTAATGAGGGGTCAGATCATGTAGGTCTTTGTTATATGACATTAAAAGGCCTTTGGAAGGACTTTGGCTTTTACTCTGTGTGAGATGGGGAGCCACTGGAAAGTTTTGAGCAAAGGAATAATCTGACTTAGTTTTTACCAGGAATGTTTAGGCTGTTCTATGGAGAATAGGCAGTAGGGCAAATCTGGTAGAAGAGAGAGAGTAGATGGGAGAGAATTGCAATAATCCAAGATCAAGGCCTTGGTGGCTTACAGCAAGGTGATTTCCGTGGAACTGGTAAGAAATGACAGTATCTGGGGGTAAAACTCGGGCATCATCATTTTATTTTGTAAAAAATCTCCCTAGGAGTTTCTGGTGCACAGTGAGGGTTGAGAGTCTATGCTACAGTTTATGAATTTTTACAGGGGTATTTGGAATTTAAGCCACACAGTCTTCTTCCCCATCAGCTTGATTTAGGAGAGAAGAGAAGCATAGTAATACTAGCAAGTGCTTTTGCATCTGACTGAGGTTCAAATCCGTGTTAGTTATTAGCTGTATAACCATGAGCTTCAGTTTCTTCATTTTAAAAACGGAGGTAGCCACTTCATAGGTATGTTTGTTATGTTGAATGAACCAATGTAGATTAAATGAGCCAGTCTCTGACATATATGTGCTCACAAAGTAGTAGCTTAAAGAAAGATCTAGTCTATCATGTTGGTAAAAGTATTTTAAACTGATGATGCTCAGTGTTGATAGGGTATGGAGGAATAGGTCCCATTGTTGATGGGAATATAAATGGAGAGCAATTTTCAAATATCTATCAAAATTTCAATCTCCTTAACCCAGTATGCTTCTAGAAATTTTATTTATGAAAACAGTCACACCTATGTACATATACTCAGTGTAGCATCTTGTAATGGCAAACAATTGGAAACAATTTAAATTACTTCTAGTAAAGGAATAAATTATGATGCATTCCTTTTATAGAATGCTATGAAATTGTTAAAATTAATGTTGATCTGTCATGGAAAGGTTGCCAGTACATATTTTAGCTTTTAAAAAAGCACCAGGGCTTCCCTGGTGGCACTGTGGTTAAGAATCTGCCTGCCAATGCAGGGGACATGGGTTCGATCCCTGGTCTGGGAAGATCCCACATGCTGCAGAGCAACTAAGCCCGTGCACCACACCTACTGAGCCTGCACTCTAGAGCCCACGAGCCACAACTACTGAGCCCATGCACCACAACTACTGAAGCTCGCATGCCTAGAGCCCGTGCAAGAGAAGCCACTGCAGTGAGAAGCCCGTGCACCGCAATGAAGAGTAGCCCCCGCTCACTGCAACTAGAGAAAGCCCACATGCAGCCACGAAGATCCAACTCAGCCAAAACTAACTAACTAAATAAATAAAATTTATAACAAAACAAACAAAAAACATAAAAAAGTACCAGTATTAAAGCTGAGAGTATGTACTTAAATCTTCAAAGTTTGAATTTTTAACAAGATTATATTTATTTCTTCTTCAAATTTTTATATGAGCCCATATAGAAAAAATATTGATTGACAGTAACTTCATACATAGTAATACTTATAAACTTATTAGTATTCATATTTTCTTTAAAGATACCGTATGCCTTGTTATTACAATAACATTGTTTTATATACTATATATCTGGATTTTAAAAAGATTTTAGAGCTGTAAATTATTCTAAGATAAATTATAGATGCCTCAAAGATTTAATTTAGGAAATACATATGAAAATTCCATATGTTCAGCATTTTATTACATAATATTGAAGATGCAGATATATAACAAATAATTCCCATTCTTACTTGACTAATAATCAAATGGGTGGGTAAGATGAAAACAGATGAAATAAGTGAAAAAATACACATACACACGCAGTACTCATACTCCTGTGTGTGTGTGTGTGTGTGTATATATATATATATATATCTGTTGATCTGTGCGATGACAAGTGCATGACAGCATGTGCAATAGTATTTTTTGCAATGTTTATGATAGTAAAAAAAGTTGCACAAACCTAACTGACCATCAATAGGTATTAAATAAGTTGTGATAAACATAATGGAATATTATGTAAAAATGTAAAATATTTAAATCTATAGTTATTAACAGGTAAGATCCACAGTCTATTAGGAGAGGGAAAACAAGTTTAATACATAATATATAACATCTTCTCTGTATAGATGGTAAATACTGTAGTCGTCAAAGAAAGTAAGGAGTGGAATGGATTTAGAGAACATTTTTAATTAGTATTTCCCAAACTTTTTGGATTCAGATTCCTTTTCTTAATAATTTTAAAACAATTTGATCAATTGTACAGTATATGATAGTGAAATTTAAAAGTATTTGTATCTACATAGTATTAAAAAATTGCTTCGTTAATTTTTGTTCTGTGTTCTTCAGAATCACTGTTGGCTCATAGTGAGTTCCTGGTCTTGACAATTGGCAAATTGATTTATGGTCCCATAGATAAAATTCATTCCCTAATCCTGAGAATCTGTGGAAATCCCTTGTAAGGAAAGTAGTATCATAGTTTTGTAAGTTTGTAAATTATAAAATTGTTTTTGACAGTATTTAGGAATACCATAATTTGTGGCATTTTAAAAGTGTATATTTTATTCTCACTTAGGCCGAATACATCAAGCAATGGTAACATCTTTAAATGAAGATAATGAAAGTGTAACTGTTGAATGGATAGAAAATGGAGATACAAAAGGCAAAGAGGTATGATCACTGGGTTGAATTTTATTTCTAGTCTTATAATCAAGATTCTGAATATGAAACAAAACAGAAAACTGTATAGTTTAATATAGTGCATGTATCCTTTATCATTCTTGAAAAACTTTCAAGTGATTAAAAAATTTCACTGATAAAAAGGTAGATTCGGGGCTTCCATGGTGGCACAGTGGTTGAGAGTCCGCCTGCCAATGCAGGGGACACGGGTTCGTGCCCCGGTCCGGGAAGATCCCACATGCCGCGAAGCGGCTGGGCCTGCGAGCCATGGCCGCTGGGCCTGCGTGTCTGGAGCCTGTGCTCCGCAATGGGAGAGGCCACAACAGTGAGAGGCCTGCGTACCGCAAAAAAAAAAGAAAAAAAAAAAAAAAAAAAAGGTAGATTCCTCCTGCATATCTTATGTGATTGGACATTTATTCTCTGTGTATAAATTTATTTGAAAATGAGAGGTTAATTGTCCAAATTCACTCTCAAAATATATGCATTTTATCAAACAGATTGACCTGGAGAGCATCTTTTCACTTAACCCTGACCTTGTACCAGATGAAGAAATTGAGCCCAGTCCAGAGACACCCCCACCTCCAGCATCCTCAGCCAAAGTAAACAAAATTGTAAAGGTTAGTGATGCAAATTCAGAGCAGGGTGTGTGTGTATTTTGGTTTGAAATGGGACTGTGAAGAGTATGTTTAAGTATTTGTTTGCTTTTTTAGAAAAACCTTAATTCTTTCTGCCATCTACATGCGTGTATATACACACATACTTTCAAGGATCGAACAGTTATCTAATTCACAATTATGACGATCATTAGGTAAGATCCTAGAAATTCCATGCCTGATTAGGATTTTTCCTAAGACTAATTGTTTCTTAGGAGACATGGGTTGAAACCATTTGCTTGCTAATAATATTTGTTGAGTGAATACATATGACTTTGATAAAAAAAAAATGAGTTTCTTATTCATAATAAATTCCCATTTTAATAGTCTTTTGAAATAGTAATTCTGCTATTTACATTTATTAAAAAAATGGGAAATGACAGATTGTAGTGTAACTATTTCTGTATTATCTGTGAAGAATAATTTATCTATAAATTTTAAAACCATGCTATGCCCCCTAACAGTTTTATCTTCACAAAAATAAAAGGCATGTGATTTTTATTATTTTAAAAGATAATTCCTCTTCCTCTCTATTGAAATGTCTCTGTGTTAAAACTTTGTATCAGAATACAACTCTTTAAATCAGATAGTCCCTCGCAGTTGTTAAATGTGCAATTCTTTGTGTTCAAAATTCTTACTTCATGGACTTCCCTGGTGGCACAGTGGTTAAGAATTCGCCTGCCAATGCAGGGGACATGGATTCGAGCCCTGGTCTGCGAAGATCCCACATGCTGCGGGGCAACTAAGCCCTTGCACCACAACTCCTGAGTTTGCGCTCTAGAGCCCGAGAGCCGCAACTACTGAATCCACATGCCACTACTGAAGCCCGCGCACCTAGAGCTTGTGCTCTGAAACAAGAGAAGCCACCGCAATGAGAAGCCCACACACTACAACGAAGGGTAACCCCCACTTGCTGCAACTAGAGAAAGCCCGGGTGCAGCAACAAAGACTCAATGCAGCCAAAAATAAATAAAATAAATTAATCAAAAGTTCTTACTACATTGTTGATTTTATCTTCTACAAAGATTAATATGACATGACTTTAGCCCTATAGGAACTCACTATCTTGCAGGGAAGACATACATAAGCATCCACATATAATATGATATAAACTCAACAATATCAACAAAACATTGTGCTTTTTAAACCATGCATATGACCATAAGACAGATTTTCAATTTATATAAATTCAACATATTGAGAGTCACTGCTTACAGGTCATTAGTTAGTTACCCCTTGTTAGTGGACTGTTTTTCATACTTGGCTTCACAACCTTGAATGATCATCATAGTTTATCCTTCTTGGAATATAATTAGCAACTTTTGGTGTGCATTAGAATCACCTGGAAATTTTTTAGAATATATTGATTCCTAGACCCACTCGCAGAGATTCAGTTTTATTTTATCTAAAGGGTGGCCCTGGGATTTCCCTGGTGGCTCAGTGGTTAAGAATCCACCTGCCAATGCAGGGGACACGGGTTCGAGCCCTGGTCCGGGAAGATCCCACATGCTGCGGAGCAGCTAAGCCCATGCACCACAACTACTGAGCCCATGTGCCACAACTACTGAAGCCCACGTTGCTAGAGCCTATGCTGTACAAGAGAAGCCACCACAATGAGAAGCCCTGCAGCGAAGAGTAGCCCCCACTCTCTGCAGCTAGAGAAAGCCCACCTGTGCACAGCAATGAAGGCCCAATGCAGCCATAAAATAGATAGATAGATAGTTTAAAAAAAAAAAAGGGTGGCCCTAGCATCAATATCCTTTTAGCAGTACCCATCTGATTTGAACGTGCAGTTAGCACTGAGACCCACTGCATTATTTGATATCTTTTTTTTAGGTGAGTAAAATAAAGTCTTGGTAAATAAATAATCGGACCAAAAACTTGCTGCCCTATCTATGCAATGTTGAAGTCTTTGAAAGTCTAATGAAACCTTTTAGTAAAAACCGACAGTGTGCATTTCATAGTATTTTGATGTTTCAGTTTAACAATGGGCTGTAAGTTGTCTAAAACTAGTATTTTGTTATTTACCCCTGACATCCGGAGATGAAGTGTATTACATGATTTTGGCAGGATAGCATGATGATTAAAAAACACACACTTTAATGAAATTACTTAATCCTTCTTTGCTTCACTTTCCTCATCTGTGAAACCAGAATAGCAATAATAATGATGTCACAGGGTTGTTGTGAAGATTAAATGGATTAATACATATAAGGTCCTTAGAACAGTGCCTGGCTCGTTTTCATTCCTGAATATTTTGGGGCAGTGACAGGATACTCATATAAAAAAAACTTGAATATTGATGACATTAGTGATAGTTTATCAGAAGATAATTTTAGTTTTTCGTCATTAATTTTTTCCCTTTTTTTCATTTAGTTTTATATTATTGTATGTCTACCCACTTATGTTTAATTAAAGGAAGCTGAGGCCATGTTAGGATGAAGGGGAAGGAGGAGAAGTGCTTAAACATCCCCCCACCCCCCAGCCCCGCCTCAGTGGATCTTGCCCAGGATGGCAGTGGTTTCAGGGGGGTGGGGTGGGGAGTGACTGGGCGTTGCCACCTCAGGAGACATGCCAGTTCCAGTTACAACGCAGGGATCACCGCAAACACAGCCGCCACAGAAGCACTGTGGCATTACCTCTCCCATCAGCTTAGCAGCCCCCAAGGAGATTGACTCCCTACTTACACAGAAACTGTTTGAGACTCTGAAGCCCTCTAGCGTTTTTGAAGAGGAAGAGGAGCTTTCTTTTTGAAGAGGAAGAGGACTTTAATTTTGGGAAAATTAAATAACCTGGTAAAAGAGTGGATATGAGAAATCAGTGAAAGCAAGACTCTTCCACGATCTGTAGTTGAAAAGGTTGGTGGAAAATTTTTTGCATTTGGATCTTATAGATTAGGAGTACATACAGAAGGTGCCGATATTGTTGCATTGTGTGTTGCACCAAGACATGTTGATCGAAGTGACTTTTTCACCTCATTCTATAAGTTGAAATTACAGGAAGAAGTACAAGATTTAAGAGCTGTTGAAGAGGCACTTGTACCAGTTATCAAACTGTGTTTTGATGGGATGGAGATTGATATTTTGTTTGCAAGATTATCACTGCAGACTATTCCAGAAGACTTGGACTTAAGAGATGACAGTCTGCTTAAAAATTTAGATATAAGATGCATAGGAAGTCTTAACGGTTGCAGGGTAACCGATGAAATTTTGCATCTAGTACCAAACACTGACAACTTCAGGTTAACCCTGAGAGCTATCAAACTGTGGGCCAAATGCCACAACACCTATTTCAATATATTAGGTTTCCTCAGTGGTGTTTCCTGGGCTATGCTAGTAGCAGGAACTTGCCAGCTTTATCCAAATGCAATAGCATCAACTCTTGTACATAAACTTTTCTTGATATTTTCTAAATGGGAATGGCCAAATCCAGTCCTATTGAAACAGCCTGAAGAATGCAGTCTTAATTTGCCTGTATGGGACCCAAGGGTAAATCCCAGTGATAGGTACCATCTTCTGCCTATAATTACACCACCATACCCACAACAGAACTCCACGTACAATGTATGCGTTTCAACACAGATGGTCATGGTTGAGGAATTTAAACAAGGTCTTGCTATCACAGATTAAATATTGCTGAGTAAGGCAGAGTGGTCTAAACTTTTTGAAGCTCCAACTTCTTTCAAAAGAACAAGCATTATATTGTACTTTAGCAAGTGCACCAACTGAAAAACAACGCCTAAAATGGGTGGGCTTGGTGGAATCAAAAATCCAAATCCTGGGTTTCCCTGGTGGCCCAGTGGTTGAGAGTCCACCTGCCGATGCAGGGGACATGGGTTCGTGCCCCGGTCCAGGAAGATCCCACATGCCACGGAGCTGCTAGGCCCGTGAGCCATGGTCGCTGAGCCTGCGCGTCCGGAGCCTGTGCTCTGCAATGGGAGAGGCCACAGCAGTGAGAGGCCCGCGTACCGCAAAAAAAAAAAAAAAAAAATCTGAATCCTTGTTGGAAGTTTGGAGAAGAATGAATTTATTACACTGGCTCATGTGAATCCCCAGTCACTTCCAGCACCCAAAGAAAATCCTGACAAGGAAGAAGTTCGCACAATGTGGGTGATTGGGTTAGTGTTGTAAAAAAACAGAAAACTCTGAAAATCTCAGTGTTGGTCTCACCTACGATATTCAGTCTTTATAGGCAAGCAATAAACAGCAAGATGTTTGAGGTGGACATGAAAATTGCTGCAATGCATGTAAGAAGAAAGCAACTCCATCAACTACTTCCTAATCATGTGCTTCAGAAAAAGAAAAAGTGTTCAACAAAAGGTGTCCGGTTGACACCTCTGAATGACAGCAGGCTCGACTTGTCTGTGGACAGTGATAACAGCATGTCTGTGTCTTCACCTACCAGTGCTATGAAGACCAGTACATTGAACAGTTCTGGCAGTTCTCAGGGCAGAAACAGTCCTGCTCCAGTTGTAACAGCAGCATCTATGACCAACATACAGGCTACTGAAGTTTCTGTGCCACAGGTAAATTCCCGTGAAAGCTCAGGGGGTACATCAAGTGAAAGCATTCCTCAGACTGCCACACAGCCAGCCATTTCTTCACCACCAAAGCCTACGGTCTCCAGAGTTGTTTCTTCAACACGTCTGATAAACCCACCACCAAGACCTTCAGAAAATGCAGCAACAAAGACACCTAATCCTATAGTAGGAGTCAAAAGGACATTCTCAGCTCATAAAGAAGAGAGTCCCAAGAAAACCAAAACAGAAGAGGATGAGACAAGTGAAGATGCTGTCTTGCTTTGAGTGGGCATGATAAAACAGAAACAAAGGAGGAACTTGATACAGAGACAAGTACAACTCAAATCAGAAACCATTCAGATTGGGCTTCCCTGGTGGCGCAGTGCTTAAGAATCTGCCTGCCAATGCAGGGGACACCGATTCGAGCCCTGGTCTGGGAAGATCCCACATGCGCAGAGCAACTAAGCCCGTGCGCCACAACTACTGAGCCTGCGCTGTAGAGCCCACGAGCCGCAACTACTAAAGCCTGTGCACCTAGAGCCCATGCTCCGCAACAAGAGAAGCCACCGCAATGAGAAGCCCATGCACTGCAATGAAGAGTAGCCCCCACTCGCTGCAACTAGAGAAAGCCTGTGCACAACAACAAAGACCCAACGCAGCCAAAAATAAAAAATAAATTTATTAAAAAAAAAAAAAAGGAAACCATTTGGACAGCGGCTTCTCTGTTGGCCTCTCAGAAAACATCCAGTACAGACCTTTCTGATAGGCCTGCTCTCCCTGCAAATCCTATTTCTGTTATCAGGAATTCAATAAAACTGAGACTGAATCGGTAAAAACAACCTCAGGGGCCCATAAACAATATCTGCCAACTCAACCTGTTGTCTTCAAATGCTAAGAAAGGAGAATGGAGGGTACAAGACTAGACATGACTGAAAATGGATTTAGGTTTTTTTTGTGACCTCCCTTACTGGACTAATCAGCACTTGATCGGAAGTCCAGGTTAGTATGTGAAGCCAGGAGTACTGTGATAATTGTGTTAGCAACAGTTGCATTAACTATTTCAAAAAATTACTGCCTTTAAAAAAAAAAACCTCAAGCTGTGTTTGTATTCATAATTGACATGTGGACTGGGTTTATGTTTGCTGCATTGTTTGGAAAATTTGCAATACAAGCTGGCATAAGAATTCCTTATTCTGATGATGCACTTTTATGTATTTTTTTTTATTAGAAGGTAGAACTAATTTTAGATTTTAAGCTTGATAGATTTTCATTTTTTCCTGAAGAATTTCCTTTACCATTAGTTTTCAAATTGGATGCCATTGTGCAGTGGTGTACTGTTGTACTTCAGAGAAAGGATAAGAGTACATCTAGTTCAGTCCCTATGAAGTAGCTGTAACCTTTAAAAATGAAATGTCAACTCTAGGGTATATATTTGACATTGAAAGAATAATTAGGAGATACTTCGTTTTGATGGGGTCATGATTAAGAAATGCTATATTGGTTTTGTTTATAGAATTGTTTAGAGTGCATCCAAATCAGCGATCAGCCAGCGAATATTTTTCTTTGAGCT
This sequence comes from Pseudorca crassidens, assembly GCF_039906515.1. Taxonomy (NCBI): domain Eukaryota; kingdom Metazoa; phylum Chordata; class Mammalia; order Artiodactyla; family Delphinidae; genus Pseudorca; species Pseudorca crassidens. Next base: position 49,372,711 of record NC_090298.1, read on the forward strand.
TGTTAAAGCTCCACATTCTTTTGCCTTCAGTATCTTGTCTTTGAAACAAAGGTTTTGCTCCCTCCCCGTTCTTTTTCTTTTCCCCTTTTTGCTTGTATGCATAAGGTAGGACTTCTTTCATAAAAAACGAAATGCCAGTATTTTCTTAAGCCATGATGTGAAAGCAGTGACCCTGTGGCCACATGGCACAGAACGCTAACTTTTGGTCCCATGGCTGAAATTTTAGGGTGACTAAAAATAATGCCTGTGAAACATGATACCTATCTTGGATGGCCATTTGATCTCTAAATATGAGGAATTTTGTACGCTCCACAAAACTCCTGTCTATAGTAAAGTTGATTTTCAATTTTAAACATGTGGGCAAAAAGGCATTTTCTCCAAGAATTTTAAACAAATTTTGATTTTTAAATGGTTGACTAAAATTTGTCAGTAAATTTTACATGTAGAAACGTTTAAAAATCATTTCTAGCAAGCACTTGACATCTAGTCAGCTCTCTACTCCTTTTTTCATTTTGTTTTATCCTGTCAATAAATAATTCCACATAAGTAAGCAGCAGTGCATTCATCTTTACAGAATATGAGGGATGCCAGATGTTGATAAGCTTAGTTATTCTTTCTTAATCTGGACAAAGCAAACCCAACAGATTTTTCTGATGAGCATGTTTTATGAATCCTCTATTGTGTTCCATTCTATCACACGTACATTTTTCATGTTAAACTGTAATTACTTAAACTCTTCCCCTATCCTTCTAAATTAACTTTCCAAAGTTGGAGTGTAGTCTTTTCCCCCTTAGACTATGCATTAATTGAGGCTTTCTTTTCACCATACTTTGTAATGTCTAGTATACAGTACTTCTACGTCCCATATCTTTGCTCTGCACAGTCACCTTGCCTTTCCTCCTACCACCTAAGAAGAAAAGATGGTCAGACTAACAGGTGAAGTCTACAAGGTGTCTGTGTGTTCTGTGTAGCTTCAGAGTTAGATTGAAATTGCCAGGTACAGACTTAGTCTTGTCATTTGGTTCACACATTGGGGAAAAAGAATTCAGTTTATTAAACATTTCATGTAACCGCACCCAAGTTTTGCCAAGCTGGGAACTTGGACCTTTTCTGTGTAGTGACTTTTTAATTCTAGTTTTCATAACCTGGAGATCAGACTGTTGGTTTCGCATGATGTACGTAGTGTCTCATGACTAGAGTTTGCTTTGTGTTATAGTATCTGTACTTGTATTTTTCAAGAGCTATTTTGTGAGTGGATGATGTATTTCTCCATTGAAACCACAATAAAAAAAAACAGCAAAAAATAAATAAATAAAGGAAGCTGATTATGATAGACATATATATGAGGAGTAAAGAGAGAAAGTAAAATGAACATTTTCTTTTCTATAGAATCGACGGACTGTGGCTTCTATTAAGAATGATCCTCCTCCAAGAGATAATAGAGGTAAAAATTTACCTATTAATTTTGCCTATTGCCCTGACAAGGTAAATCAAAAGTAAATATTACCCTTGATGTTGTTATTCATTTAAACGTTACATGGCTAATTTTAAGGTTGATATCGTCTTGATTTCCCAACACAATAATGTCAGTGATATAAAAAAAATGATTTATAAAGGTATGTGATGAATGTGAAACTCCGTGATATATGCCATTTTGAGGCATCTTATTTACCCAATAATTTTTCAGATTTGAGGAGAGTATTATGAGAAAGAAAGGAATGGGGTAGTAGTTAATTGATTCACAAGGGTAAGTTTAGTCATTGTGATATTTTTACATTATTTTCTGGCTAACAAACTTTCAAAAAATGTCATGGGTAACTTTGAAGACAAGTCGAACAGGTATCAACTGCAGTTAATTTCAGATCTCTCATATGTTTTCAGCTAGGTGATATAAAGCACAGTTAATTTCTTTTCTACTATTCAGCAGTACAGAATGGTCCTTTCTCATAGTGATGTTTCCTCTGTATGTATGGATGCTGAGGCAGGACAGGTGTAGGTATTAGAGGAAAGATTGGAGGTAGAGGGAAAGTCCTGCACTTTCAGCACTATTCTTTGAGTCTTGTGAAAATTTATATTTCTTTGTAAAGTGTGATATTTATATTTAACTTAATACTGCTTTTTCCACTTTTGTAACATCCACAGTGGGAAATTCTCTGTTGAGGATTTGCATATTTGACAAGCAAAGAGTGGGATTTAGAACAAAAGGAGGGTTGCAGGACTTTTATGTTTTTACTTGCTGTATTTCTGAATTGTGTAAGTTTTTCAAAATGAGAATGCGTATAAAATCTGTATTTTGCACACTTACTTTTTAAAAATTACTATTTAAAATCAAGCTTGGCTTGGTTTTTTATAAATTATTCAGATTGAGTTTTATTTATTGAACAGAATTGATTATTACATATATTTTGAAATTTTGTTTCACTTTCAGTGGTTGGTTCTGCACGCGCGCGGCCTAGTCAACTTCCTGAACAGTCTTCCTCTGCACAACAGAATGGTAGTGTTTCAGATATATCTCCAGTTCAAGCTGCAAAAAAGGAATTTGGACCCCCTTGTATGTAAATCATGTATCAAGGATTCAGTCATTTTAGGCATACATGTATTTTCTCTTGGTCAACTTTATAAGTCCCCAAATTACAAACTTAATTGCAGATTTTATTTTTACCATTGTGGAAAAATTTTTTTGTTGTTAGTTTAGTCTGTTAATTGGGTTTTTAAATGTATATTTTGGAGGAAACAATTTATAAATATAAAAATATAACAATGTTTCAGTTGCTTTGAATTTAAAATTATGGCCAGATAATTTTGACAGATGTTATAAAAGAAATGCTTATGCTTTTTGATCCTTTCCAATTCAAAGATCTTTGATTCTAAACCAAGAGATGACATGTATCAATATGTTAGAGTCATTTTTCATGACTCTTATTTGTATATTGTCCTGTTCCTAGCTTTGTTAAAGCAGCTCATAAGTAAAGTTCACATTTGTCATAGGCATGTTTTGTCACTGTGTACCTTATTTTGGTGTGTGTGGTAAAATTTCATACATAAAATTTTTGTGTATAAGTATGGTACTCTAAAAAGAAAACTAGGCTTCTACAGCTCATCTGTTTCTTCCAGCACGTAGAAAATCTAATTGTGTGAAAGAAGTAGAGAAATTGCAAGAAAAACGGGAAAAAAGGAGACTACAACAGCAAGAACTTAGAGAAAAAAGAGCCCAGGTTTGTAACAGAAACATATTTTGTTTATGCACCAACCAAGGATTAGACTGTGTCAGTGAAAGTGATTGGCTTATGAAAAAATAATTGAGGCATTCATTTAAAGATTTCAATATAGTTCCTTAAATTGATATTGAGGAATAATATAAACTCTTGGGGAAATAAGTTATCGTAACAGATTTTTTACTACATAAACTTTTCAAGTTTTAGTGGGTATGTGTTAGTCTTAAAGCTTGTTCCATTTTGAATAGTAAGCCATTGTGTTACAGAACTCTAATGGATGTATAACATTGAGAATAATAGGATTTTGGCTTTTTAAAAGGACTAAAAATACATTCAGAAAAACATCAAGTTAAGGTATATGGTTATACTATCCATTTTATTGTTTTTCCATGGTTAATAAGTTCAGCATATCACAATGAAAGGGTGGAAATTCGTTGTGTGTTGATTTATACTAGATGTTGAGAGTATCTCTGATGTGCCCCTCTTCTCACATTTCCTTTAGATAGTAGCAAAACTTTACTAGCAATGGAAAAGTTGCTTAGAAGACTGGTCTTTTATCTCTCTACAGGTCTTCACATATTAGAAATTATGCTATTGTACAAATAATTCCTCCATTGTGCTTGCATAGTATCTATTATATTCTCAGAACTTGTTTCCTGTAATACCAGGATTGTTTCCTTATTTAGGAGTATGTTCAAATGCCCTTAATCATAAAGATGTTGTGTTGTGGAATTGTGGAATCAGTATAATACTCAACCTGAATAAATCAACTTATATCTGAAAGTGACCTGAGAATGACCAGTTGGGTTTTGAATAATGCTTGTATCTACTGATACTTAGTACAGATGCCACCTGGTGTTTCCTGTGGGTACTTCATAATACTTTTACATCTCTTTGTGACCTCTTCTTTACATTCTGCTTCTCAGTTGACATAGTTGGTGTTATTTCCCAAAAGGTTAATTGACAGTATGTTACATTAACAGTTTTGAAATTTAGTTGTACTCAAAGCAAGTCTGCATATAGTATATGGGAAAAAGAACCTGACCTAAAATGTTTAACAATTTATACTCATAGCTAGGAGAGGCTGTTAACTGTTGCTATTTGTATCTTAATCTGAATTTTCTCAGTTTTGAAGCAAAATAGTAAATTGCAGTTAGCATGCAGTAGTTTGAATTTTAAAGATTTAAAAAATTATCTTGGCTTTTGATTCCTTTAAATTCTATGTCCTATTGATTTGGGGCTGTATTATACCATGCCTTAGTTTTTTTTAGAGAGTCATTAATAATAGGAAATAAACATAAATGAATCCATAGTTCTACTTTGCTGAAACACTGAATTAGGAATTAGGAAGAAGAATCTGATTAAATGCATTTTTCTAAGAATTTCGGCTTTTCTAGAGTTCTTTATTGATGTTTAGGATGAACACTGTTTTTGTTTTGCTCAGTTTTCTAGGAGAATTAAGGTATACGTATAACATATTTGAAATAGGTCAAAGGTGGTTTTAATAAGGAGTATTTTGTTTGGAGTTAACAGAAGGCATGTAGACTAACAGAATTGTGTTTTTTAATATGAAAGTGATTCCTAGGCATACTATTAATCTTGAACTCTGAAACTATATCACATCTCAGGTTTGAGTTTGGGCTTGGCTGTTATAAATGACGCAACCTATTTAATTTTCAAACCATATATAACATAAACGCAACAAATACTACATTATTGTAATTATAATAAATGATGAATTCTCTGTCTTCTTACAGGATGTTGACGCTACAAACCCAAATTATGAAATTATGTGTATGATCAGAGACTTTAGAGGAAGTTTGGATTATAGACCATTAACAACAGCAGATCCTGTAAGATTCTTTATTAACAGTTGTTCTGGAACTTTTTATGTTGTAAATAAAAACATGTTTGATACCCCCTAAGTTAATACTGCATTTAGTTCTGTAATTTTTTCTCTCTTTATGGGTGCTTCTTCTCCTTCTCTATTTTAAGAAGATCAAGAAACCGTTGGGAATTCCCTGGCGGTCCAGTGGTTAGGGCTCTGCGCTCTTACTGCCAAAGGCCCGGGTTCAGTCGCTGGTCTGGGAACTAAGATCCCACAAGCCACGTGATGCATCCAAAAAAAAGAAAGAAAGAAAGAAAGAAAGAAACCACTCGCACTTACCCTTATTTTCTCATTATTTCCCATAATTTGATACGTTAGACATGCATCTCACAAAGATAATCCACTTCAAAGCAAGCCTCTGTGTCCTTGGTAGGACAGAGCAACAGTCAAGGATGATATCAGAAGACCCACTTTCCTTTCTGACCATCACTTATACTTTTATCTCAATTCCAAGTTTGTTTCCTCTTGGCTTGGGCTGTAGATCCCACCATCATTCCAACTTACTACTAATTTATTTTAAAATAAATGTTACTCTGGCTTTTAACAATAAGTGATGGCTGTTGAGGACTGCTGTAAACTAGAAATCTAGTGCTTGAAGAATGTTCTGTCTTATGCACCTCCTTTCCTATTGAAGAATAGGAATTTATTGAACAGGGAATACTTTTGTGAGTAACTTGTATTTATGAAAAATGATCCATCTGACCTAGTGTATACAGAATGAATTGGGTACACAAAATACATCTGACCTAGTGTATACGGAATGTATTGGGTACACAAAATACATATAATACACCTGTGTTAAGGCAGGTGTATTACATGTGATTTAATAGAGTAGTTCATAACATTTGCATCTCATATATTTTACTCCTTGCTACCCTTTCATTTGTTTAACCTACATCTGAGCTCATACTTTATGACAGTGACTGGAAAACTTTTTCTGAAAAGGGCCTGATATTTTTGGCTTTGAACCATATGGTCTTTGTTACAACTACTCAATTCTGCCTTTGTAGTATGAAAAGCAGCCATAGACAATACATAAATGAATAGGTATGGCTGTTTCAGTAAAACTTTACAAAAGTGGGTAGTGGCTTGGATTAGGCTTTCAGGCCGTACTTTGCCAATTCCTGCTTTATACTAAATATCATTAGAAGGCAAGTATTGGGAACATTAATTTTATGAAAAAATTTAATGTCTAAGAATTGGCATATTATAAAATTGTTCAAATTATTTTGGCCAATAATCTTCTGAGAACTGTGTTTCTTGTCTACAGCTAGTTATCTTTGCCTATAATTTTCCCTATAATCAATCTGAAAGTATGCCACTTGGTAGGAAATTTTACTTTTGTCGTATACAGCACATCTTGACATGAATAAGGTAGTTTCTTAACGTGAACCTATTGCTACTAAGAGTGGTGGTGTCCTCTACAAAGTTATTTCCTAGTGGTTTACCAAATGACAAAATAAGCGAGTTTCCATTATACTTAGAATTTTTGAAATAATTGTGTCTGATGGCTATTAAAATTTCTTCAAGCTAATTTGTTTTTTAAGCTTACTTATCCTATTTATGCTATGCATAAATTTCTAAAACCTCGGGAGGAAATATTACATAATTAACTTTTCAGTGTTTTATATACCATTGATAATCACTGGAAAAAAATATTTTATTTCTAGATTGATGAACATAGGATATGTGTTTGTGTAAGAAAACGACCACTCAATAAAAAAGGTATGCTTATTGAGTTCTAATCAAGGGTTCAGTTTTGTCCTGTTTGCAATTTATTTTGATAATAGCAGAAATCAGATTGGTTTGGAAGAGTTAAATGTAAATCATTTCATTTGTACATAACCATTATACAGATTTCTGTGGTTAGGTCTGTTGATGTGATACTGTTCTAAGAATTTTTGCCATTCCTGGCTTTACAGAAATCTTGATTTTTTTTTTTTTTTTTTACTCTGTTGTTGAAATATTCTGTTTACTTGAATGGCATATTTATGGGATATTTATATTTACAGGACTTACTACTTTTATCGAAATTCTTACTACTTAAAATAATTTTTGTGCATTAATTCAAATACTGTGAAAATTACTGGGTACTGATTTTCATTTATTCTTTTAGAAACTCAAATGAAAGATCTTGATGTAATCACAATCCCTAGTAAAGATGTTGTGATGGTACATGAACCAAAACAAAAAGTAGATTTAACAAGGTACCTAGAAAACCAAACATTTCGTTTTGATTATGCCTTTGATGACTCTGCTCCTAATGAAATGGTTTACAGGTAGGTAAATTTGTTTTAAATCAGAATTTTGTTCTTATACTGTGTGTTTACCACCACCACTGAAACTTATGTTGATCTTGGCATATCTCTCCAGAGGTGTAATATCCTTTTCTTTCCCCCTGAGTTTAAACAAATAAGAATATTTAATAAACATGATCATGAATTTTAACACTTGTTTTCTTTAATGCTCCCCAAATCAGTTTTCATTAATGATTAACTTTATACACTATATAACATACCATATGTATGGATAAGGAATTTCTAGAAAACATTTTCTGTACCTCTAGAGATGGGATGTGGCTATTTTTTACTTTTTGATCTCTGCAGTAGTGAAGAAATTTGAAATAACTGTTATACATCCGTCACTTATTTGTCTGAATCTTTATTTAGCACATATGGCCACTTAAGGAAAAAAAAGTTCTGTAAATCTACTTGCATTTCCCTAGTTTTATCATTTCTAAGCTTTGGAGTAGTTTTAGTACATGAAATTCTTGCATGTTCACATTTTCAACTTACAAACAACTCAAACTTACATGTATTGTGCATTGATATCCCACATTTTTATCCAAATTTAGATTTTTATACATAGTTTGTAAACATTTACTTCTTATTATTTAATAGGTCAGTTTTAGCAGCATTGTTATTTCAGTCTATATTAAATTGTCTTGAGTTACTTGAATGCTATGTTTCATTGCCCTTTTATTTTATAAATTTGACTGGAAAACAGAAAGTTAAAGGGTTAATAAGAATCCTAAGAATTGAAGATGTTATAAATGAGATAAGACCAACTCCACTGGTCTTAAGCCAGTAAACTGGGAGTTCAGCTGTAAAGAAAGAGGACAAAACTAAAGAACATGTGAATGCTAGATAGAGGTATTGTGAAAAATTTGTTTTGAAAGGGAATTATAATTATAAATTGTGTATTTTTTACTTTTTTGAGAACTGAGTCCTGTCCTCCCCCCTCACTCCCTTCTCTGCTTCCATTCCTGTCTCATAAAATATGTCTGTCTGACTTTTGTAATCATTTTCAAGAAATCACTATAAATAAAAGTATGTTTCTGTGTATGTGCTAGATTTAGTAAACATTTTGTGTTTCACCCTGTATTTATGCTTCTTAATTTTACCAGTATTGATTCTCTCCCCTTTCTCTTATCCTTAACTTTTATGGATTGAGAAGTTAGCCTTTTTTTTTCTTTTTTTTTTTGGTCTGATCACTCTTCAGACTCATTTCCAGTTCTTTTTGATTAGAACATTTTTCTGCTCCTTTTGTTCTGTACTTTCTCCAGTTGTGCCTTTAAAAAAAAAATCAATAGAGCTGTATAAAGTGTTCTACATATATTCTTTTGAAGACTGTGTAAAAAGTAGATTTGTTTTCTATCATGCTTTTAGGGCTCTGCTCATTGAAGTATTTTTTTGTCCCTCCCTACCTTTTTATTTTAACTCCAGCAATGATTATACCAATACATAATATTTGGGCATCCTTTTCCTGAATCAAGACTATCAACTCAGAATTCATTGTCTTATAAGCATAATTTATATTTACTTACTCACATTCAAGGAAATTTTACCACTTTTATACTTGTTTAGATAATGTTTTTGTACTTTTTTCCCCTCTAGCTTTTCTGTATTGAGATTACCACTCTTGATTCTGTTTCTGTTGAAACCATTGATACTTTTTTTGGGTTGAGTTGGGGTTTTTAGTTTTGGTTTTGGTTTTCATATCTGTCCTACTTGTCTGGCTGATATTACCATATTTTGTTGTTATTTTTTAAAACTTTCCTACTGTCTTCTATATATTATGTCTTTAGCTCAGTTACTATCATGTTTTTTCCCCTGTCCATTATTATTGTGGCCCTTGTTTATTTCGGAATTATTGCTTGAAAATATGCCTTAAAGAGCTTTAAGCAATCCTAGGACATGGGTATTTAAAATTTTAAATCAGTGGTCAATTGTGGCCTCGCAGTTGATCCCACTGATTTGTTAAAAATCTTGGTATATAAGATTTGCTTATAATAACACTTGATATTAGTTTTATTGTTTATTTGTTTAATTTAAATATTAACTGTATGTTCTGACTGGTACATTTTATTTTTAAGGTTTACAGCTAGACCACTAGTGGAAACTATATTTGAAAGGGGAATGGCTACATGCTTTGCTTATGGGCAGACTGGAAGTGGAAAGACTCATGTAAGTAATTCATTACAGTTACATCCTGGTATGAAGCCAGTTTATTTTCCTTATAGCTTAATTCTAAGACCTAAATTCTATTTTCTTTTTAACATATAGACAATGGGAGGTGACTTTTCAGGAAAGAACCAAGACTGTTCTAAAGGAATTTATGCATTAGCAGGTAACTTCCCTTTTTGCATATTATTTATAATATTCTTCTTGAATATTATTCAGGTGGCTTGGAAATAAGATTTGGAAGTACTGTCCAGAATTTTAAGGGTAACTAATGCTATACTTACTATATATTATGTCAGTTTTAGATTAGCGGACTGTTTTGAAAAGAACTGTGCTTTGGGGGCAAAAATCTTGATTATGTTTGTGTTGTAATCTGGCATATTGTTGGAGCTTAGCGTTTGTTGTTGAATAACTGCTTTGTGAAAAGTTTCCATTTGGTATGATTATGAAAGTAACCTTATTATGACCGCCTATAATTTTATGCTATTTATAAAGATAAGTAGTAGCGTTCTCTTCTTGAATATGAAGGAGAGTGGCCTCTAAACTTTAAATGTAGAAAAACTATTGCTACTATTTTCTTTTGAAAATTAATATCCACTTTAATCTTCATTTTTCTTATTGATACTATCATTCTAGGTAAACATTAGTTGATTAGAATTGCTTTTTAAAAACGGAAAATTTGAATTGCTTTTTTAAAACAATATTTATTGCATCTTAATAAATTTTCTCCATATGCAATTATTGACAGCTCGAGATGTTTTTTTAATGCTAAAGAAGCCAAACTATAAGAAGTTAGAACTTCAAGTGTATGCAACCTTTTTTGAAATTTATAGTGGTAAGGTAAGTGGAAACTTAAAAAAATAATTTTTTGTTTTTTAGTTTTTTAAATTATGGTTAAAAAATGCATAACATAAAATTTACCATTCTAACCATTTTTAAGCATAGAAGTTCAGCAATATTCACATTGTTGGGCAGTCATTGCCACCACATAATTGTTATATGTATTTGGAATATTATGTTAAAGTTCTGTGATGAGATTTTTAAAAATTCCCTTTGAAACTCTTTAACTTCAGTATTGATCATTATTATTCTAATAACATTATTACTAGAATTCTTTGAAATAATTTTCGGACTCTGAATGACTCATTTTTATAGAACTATTCTTTTTTTATTTTTAAAGCTAGCTTTCTTTCTTTTTTTTTAGGTTTTTGACTTGCTAAACAGGAAAACAAAATTAAGAGTGCTCGAAGATGGAAAACAGCAGGTTCAAGTGGTGGGATTACAGGAACGGGAGGTCAAATGTGTTGAAGATGTACTGAAACTCATTGACATAGGCAACAGTTGCAGGTAGCTCTCATTTTAATTAAGAAAGGGAAACAGTTTCATGATTAGTTTTAGATACTTTCAAAAGCAAAGCAAGGATGTTATTCAGCGCATTTTGGACGTAAAATCATTACTCATAAAAACTTTTGAAGTATGCCAGATTAAATTATATTAATCTGGTTATGTTTGTGTTGTTAATTCAAAATGTCTCTTTTGTATTTAAATAATAAAAACTGAATAGTTTTTTCTTTTTTTAATGAAAATATTGTGGTTTGCACATATAAATTGAACTTTTTACATATCAGAATGTTCTTAATTACACTGTAGAACATCCGGTCAAACATCTGCAAATGCACATTCATCTCGGAGCCATGCAGTGTTTCAGATTATTCTTAGAAGGAAAGGAAAACTACATGGCAAATTTTCTCTCATCGATTTGGCTGGAAATGAAAGAGGAGCTGATACTTCCAGTGCAGACAGGCAAACTAGGCTTGAAGGTGCTGAAATTAATAAAAGCCTTTTAGCACTCAAGGTAAATAAAGTGCATTTAATTGTGAAAAGTCTTTTACTTTTGACTTCATTTTTGTTTACTCAGTTACAAAATTATACTATTTGTTTTTTCTAATAAGTAAGAGAGGTATCAAAATTTAGTTGTTTATGTTTGCAGTTACAGATTTATATTGTACCCAGAAATTTTCTTTACACATATTATTTATTCTTTTTAAGGTAGATAAAGATCTGTTAGTCAGCAGGCCAATTCCATTGCTGCTTAGGGAGATTCCAGAGGGCCTTAATCATTAATCAGTCTTTTTTCTTGAAGGAGGGCAAGGAACCATAAAACTGAGCTAAGAAAGTTTCTCAGAAAAATGTGGAATGGCTTTCAAAAAGTTAGGCCACTATTATATATCTTCCTTGACTAGCAAAGCAAAGAAAGCATTCTATTTTTTTCTTTTGTAGTACCACTTTAAAAGTTTAACTTTTTACAGTTATCCTACTGCCTGTTACTTCTAAACACTAATCATAGTCTCCAGAAGAATCTTTTGGAATTAATAAAGTAGTCTTTTGGATTGGGTTTTTTTGTTTTCCAAATTTCATTTTCTTGAATTAGGATTTATGGGAACATTTCTACTATGCTGTAAATCTCTTAATAGAATTTTCAGAGCTGATCAGATCTTAAATGTTAGGGTTATGGTAAGAGATGTTTTAAATATGTTCATTAAGATTACTGTTTATAAGAAGTAAAATCTATGAAATTTGCTTTCTTAATTTTCAGGAGTGCATCAGAGCCTTAGGTAGAAATAAACCTCATACTCCTTTCCGAGCAAGTAAACTCACTCAGGTGTTAAGAGATTCATTCATAGGTGAAAACTCTCGTACCTGCATGGTAAGTTTGTTTGTTTTGTTTTAATCGTAAATGAATAATTATGTAGTATATATGGGAAAATTATAAAATACATTAATGACAGTCATTTAAAGTCTATTGTGAGAGATACAGCGATACTTGGAAATGTGGTCCCTGCCCGTCTGATAGGATAATATTGTAGTTATAATGCATTCTACTAATTCCAACATCTGAGTCTTTGTGAGATTGGTTTTCATTGATTTCTGTTTTCCTTGCATATTGGTCACACTTTTCTATTTCTTCATATATCTAGAATTTTGGATTATATAATTTTCATTATGAATGAATATTTTATGGACACTCAGGATTCTGTTATGTTCTTCTAAAGATTATTGATTTTGTTATTGTTGTTGTTGTTATTTTAGCTGGCAGTTAACTTAGCTGAACTCCAAACTCTTGTCTCCCCAGCTGTGGGCATCAACTGACCTTGAAATCTCTGTTTAGCTCTTTTAGACTTAGCTATGTTTCTTGCAGTCACCCTTGTGTTCAGGGGTCAGCCAGAGATTTGGGTAGTATAAATATATATGTAGAATATGAGTTTCTTCCTCTGTGGTTATTTCTCTTCTGGGACAAACTTCACTTCCCAGCTGCTATGGTGCCTACCTCCAAACTCCATCCTTTAGTTTAACCAGTGAAACTCCAGATTTCTATTGAAGTTTTAGTTGTCCTGTGTGACAGCAGCAGAGTTTGCCCTTAGGCAAAAAAAGTTATCAAAAGTAGGGGCGGACAGTCACTCAATGTTACTCCCTTCTTCTAGGTGTTGACCTCCATTTTCTGCCTGATATTTGATCATTTTGTGGTGCCATCAGAGTTGTTTATATTTTAACTGGAGTTTATAATTATTCTTTGATTATGGATATGAGATAGTGAATTATCTTGGAGCTAAGGTATCATTAATAACTCTTTTTTTAGATGACCATATTAAAATTAGACCTGACTGAGCCATATGTCAGTATTATTTGTCATCATTTATAACATTTTCTTTACCTTTGCATTTTTCCCCCATAGATTGCCACAATCTCTCCAGGCATGGCATCCTGTGAAAATACTCTCAATACATTAAGATATGCAAATAGGTATGAGAAATGGTTATTTATTTTGAAATTTGAAGGGAATAGAACAATATATGGTTTGATTTAATATCTGATAGGGTAAATCTTACTGCATTGCTCTTTACATTTTCAAAAAAAATTTGCATGTTATTCATTGAAATGATCTCTAGAATCATTTTGTCATATTCTAAAAATAATTGGAAATGTGTTGTGTAATTTGGGAAGACATATTTTTAGTAGAATAGGTCTTAAAATCATAGAACATGATTGTATTTTTCCATTAACCAAGTTATATTTCATAATATTTTACTATATTTAAATCATGAAAATTCTTATTATTATATTAAGACTCAAAAGTAAGTGAGTATCAGGAGCCAGTCCGTATTTCTTAAATTGTTTTGCATATGCTGAAAATTATTTCTGATAATCTTAAATATTATACATGGGGAAGCTAGGGTTTAAGTAGGGATAGCACAGTTCTTTCTGGTGTTCTGTATGGGTTACATTTTATTATTTATGGCAATAGTGTTACAGACGTTAATAGACAATTGCATTATTACAAATGAGAGGACAAAAAGCGTTACACATTATTAAAGCAGTTTATTCCTTATAGTCACAAAATGCCCTTGGAATTTTGGATTGTAATAGGCATGTTTATATTTGTTCCAGAGATTTGTTCCCATTGCTCTTGTTTTGAATGACTATATATATAGTTTTAAATTTGTATTATCACATATTGCATTTGTGATTTTAACCTAGAGATAAAATTCCTCTTTGTATTCCATTTCTAGTGTGGAGAATCTCTTAATTTTGCTAAACATGAGTATTTGTACTATTTTTTTGTTTTAATCACTATGGAAATTTTATTTTTAATCTTTCATTAAAGTATGAAATACATATGCATACAGAAAAGTACCCAAAACACAAGTGAATAATTTAATGAATATTTACAAAGTGAAAATTCCTGTCATCAGACCAAGAAATAAAACATTTCCAGTCCCCCAGAAAATTCCCCATGTGTCCCTTTCTAATCACGAATCCTGAATAACATGCCTAAATCCATTAATTTCTACCCCAAGGTAGCCATTGTCCTGACTTTTGTGGAATAAATTTCTCAATTTTCTTTCCCTCTTTTAAAAAATAGTTTTACTACCTATGAATGTATCCCTGAACAATATAGGTAGCTGTATTTGAACTTCACATAAATGAGATCATACGCTTTGTTCTTTGGTATTTTGCTTTTGCTTCAACTAAAGAGATTTTTAAAAATCATCAGTAAAAACTGTTGGAAAGTATAAACTTATTGACCTTTTGTAAAGATATTAAAAATAATAACTTTTAAAAATAATTGAACTTTATTTTTAAATTTAATACCCTTTAAACTTTGAATTATAAGATTCTAGCTATGAACCTTTATAGTACTTTTTTTTTTTTTTTTTTTTTTTGTGCGGTACGCGGGCCTCTCACTGTTGGGGCCTCTCACTGTTGTGGCCTCTCCCGTTGCGGAGCAAGCAGGCTCAGCAGCATGGCTCACGGGCCCAGCCGCTCCGCAGCATGTGGGATCTTCCCAGACCAGGGCATGAACCCACGTCCCCTGCATCAGCAGGCGGACTCCCAACCACTGCGACACCAGGGAAGCCCCTATAGTACTTTTAATCATTCTTTGTAGTGAACATTTTTGGTATTGTGGGGTTTTTTTCATTAATTTAAAATGCTTCTTGTTTCAGAATTGTTCATGGGAGAGATGAGGAACAGCTTAGTGTAGTAAAATGATTGCCGTGTTGTAGAATTAAAACCCTCCATGTCTTCAGACTTCTGGCTGCAAAGGAATCCCCCTGATGTGAAAATGCTGTATCTGGTTATTCCTCTAGTTCATTTAGGTCCAAGTAAAATATTTTAATTTATTATCACGTAATGTGATTCATTTGCAACCATTACTAACCATCTAGGACAAATAATTCTGTCTTTTATTTCCATATCTCTAGGAATAAAGATTTTCAACCTCATTTGATAGCTCATTTGAGGAATATAATTACTGCATATAGAATAGTTTAGGTTGGGCAAGAGAGCTTTGAATAGAGGAAAAATGTGTGGTTAGGGGCTAATAGGTATCTAAATTAGGAGATTCTGAAAGAATAAGTAATGGGGTTGGGAGTAAAAAGAGTTATTAAGTCAGTATTAGAAATTTAGGTTTGTCAGCACGTGTGTAAATAAGCTTTCCAAAAGGATAAAGGCAAAGGAATCTGGTATTCAACCTTTCAGAGTAGATATTACCAATAGGTCAAATAAAGATTCTAAATAAAAGGAATTATTAGTTTGATCTATGTGACTATTTTTGATGTATAACAATAGTAATTTCATTTAGTTCAACCTAAGAGAAGTAATGAGAAAAACAGAGAATATGGTTAGTATATTGAAGTGTTTAAACATAAGGTTCGTACTCACAGCTAGGTTTGAGCCTCAGTTATGCCACATTCTCATTGAATGAACTTGGGTAAGATACTTTATTGCTCTGAACCTATTTCTCATCTGTAAAGTGGTGATAATAATATCACAATATTGTCGTAATGATTAAATAATATAATGTCTTAAAATATTAATCATAATATCTGATATATAGGAAGTAATTAATAAATATTGCCTACTGTTATGAAATGGGATTGGCCTAAAGAGGACATAGGGAGTCACAAAAATTGGATCATAAAAGCCATGATTTAGTTAAATATAACTGTCAGAGACATGAGCAAAAGCAATTTAAATTCCATTGCTAAAGGATTTTTTTCACCATTGTTCGTCACCTGAATCACCAAACACAGGAAATTATCTGAGTGACTGTTTTCTCAGTTTGTTCAAGGATTGCTTTATAGCTAATACCATTCTAGGTGCATAGGAAAGAAGTTAATTAATTATAAATGGTGTATGCCATTAGGACTTAATTCTCTTGTGTCCTGTTTGAAAAGACTGCAAGAGTGTTGAGGACTCATTAATGCTAATAAAATATTCATGGTATTGACTACACAAGGCAATTAGACATGAGTGGTCATGTAGCTAAATACAGGGCATTTCAAATTTAGGTGATGGACTCGTTAAACTTCTAGAAAGATCATGAGAAAAGGAAGGACTATGGAGTAGGGAGTCAATAGAACAGAGGGGTTCAAAATCCTCTTCACATTGATTATTTTTAAGATAGTGTAAATATATTGTCATAACAACGTTGATCCTTTTCTAAACAAATTAAACTGAGTACTAACTGCAAACTTGAAATGTGCATTGCTGTCTTTACAAGAGCATTTTCTTTTAATTTGTTGCTGTTTTGGTGCTGCAGAGTAAAGGAGTTTGGAATTAGTCCATCAGACATTCCCTTCTCACAGGGTAGTGGCAGTCGCCCTGATCTCTCTCCTTCTTATGAGTATGACGACTTTTCTCCTTCAATTACCAGGTCTACTTCATTCTATACATAAGATGTTTATTTTAATAGTTTCTTTTGGATTGTGCTATGTATACATGTTTTATAGCATTTACTTTCATAGCATATACTTTTGTCCTGAGCCATTTTATTTTTCATTTTCATTTTGTTTGGCAGGTGGTGGTTATACTGCATGATCTTCATTTTTATGTACTTTATTAATTTGCTTTAAAATGTTGATTTAGAATTCAGGCTTCCTTTTCCCCTCTCATCTTTTTAAGGATGATGTCATCTTTGCATATTTACCATTGAAGGATAAACTGTCTTATTTAAAATGAATAGTTTACATTCTTTCTGTCTGCAAGGAAATCACAAGGCTCCTCTTGACTTAAAAAGTGTACCCTCTCCCAAATATGTAAATTGAAGTTTAAGGGGTAAACTTTTTTTAATGATAGAACTTTACAGCTTATAATCTTTATAGATTAGAAATATTTCACATGTAGCTATTTTAATTGAGCCTTCTAACTACCAAATCTGCAAAGTGTATTAAATTCTTTGATTTTGGGGGACTTCCCTGGCGGTCCAGTGGTTAAGACTCCACGCTTCCACTGCTGGGTGTGCAGGTTCAATCCCTGGTCAGGGAACTGAGATCCCGTGTGACACACGGTGCGGCCAAAAAACAAAAAAATCCCTGATTTTTGACTGTGATTTATTTATTGATCTAAGTGCCACTGTTAGCATTTTTCTATTCAGCAATTTAGTTGCAACAAGTGTCTCTTATTTATTTTGAAATACTGAATCTGCATACTTTGTTGATTCTCAATTTGTAATGCACAGTAATTATGTTTGAAGTAATTGTAAAGTTATATACCTAAGTAAATTCCTAAAGCTTCACAGCTAAACATACCTTTAGTATTTCAACAGATTTCAGTTAGATTTGATCTGGAAAGCTGACATCATCAATATTAATATGTTTATTGAATTGCTTTTATATTAAATAGGTTGATATTTCTTGTTCCTCTGCATGAATCTTTGTTAATTATAGATACCTCTTATGTGTTTATAGGGTGAAAGAATTGACTGTGGATCCAACTGCTGCTAGTGATGTCCGTCCAATAATGCACCATCCACCAAATCAGATTGATGATTTAGAGGCACAGTGGGGTGTGGGGAGTTCCCCTCAGAGGGATGATCTAAAACTTCTTTGTGAACAAAATGTAAGTTACATAATATAGTTGTAATTATCTAAGTCATTTCATCCATAGCAGAATAAGTGAAAACTATCATCTAAGTCAGGGACCAGCAAACTACAGCCTATGGGCCTGCCATCTGTTTTTACAAATAAAGTTTTGTTGAAACATGGCCCTGCTCATTAAGACCAGAGGTGACAAAGATTGTATGGCTCACAACCCCAAAATATGTACTAAAGTTCACTGACCCCTGATCTAACTATTCTTTTTTCCAGATTTTATACTGATGTTAAAATTGGGGGATTTTTAAAGTAATACAGGGAAAAAACAAGTTTAAGAATTGTACATACAATATATCACATGTATAAAGCTTAGAACAAGATTATGGACACATGCACATGCATTAAAAGGATTCATGAACTGTATCAAAAATGGAAAAAATCTGACATTTGTTAAATCTGGTTGCTTTCTGTATTTTTGAATGTTTGGTGACATTTCATAAATTTAAAATTCTGATTCCCCTGTTACTTAAAAATAATAATATGTGCCCACTGTATAAGGACAATGAGGTATAAAGAAAGAACAAAAAAGCACAAACACATTTTCACATAGTTATTTAACTTCATTTTTTAAATGTATAATCTATATAGTTTTGTATCATTCTTTTCCCACTAAGAATCCTATAGTGGCATTTTCTTATAATGATAAAGGTAGCATTTATTAGTTGCTTACTTCATGACATATATTTGCTAGGCATCTTATGATCTGGTATAGTCCTCACAATTCAGTGTGGTAGATACTATAATTATCCCTGTTTTTAACTTGACTAAGATCATACAAGTAGTAAGTACTGAAGCCCAGCAGGATTGAAATCTGGGTCTTTCTTATACCAGAGTGAAATCTTAGGTCAGCTAAATTGATTGCTTGCTGCAATAAGATATTCTTTGGAAACAGTATAACTTAAGTTAATGTTTTTGTACTTTCCAGCAGGTATTTTAAAGTCCAAAATATTCTAGAGTAAACAAACGGATATCCTACTTTTTGTTATCATGTTTCAAAATACTCTACAAAGTAGGACTCAATGCAGCAGTTCTCAACCAAGAGTGACTTGGCCCCTCTCCAGGGAAAAATGTATGGAGATATTTTTTGGTCGTCACAGGTGGGATGGTGTTGCTAACATCCAGTGGGTTGAGGCCAGGGATGATGCTAAACATACAATGCACAGGGACAGCCTTCCTCCTCCCCCCAAAAGTGTCTGTAGTGTCGAAGTTAAGAAACCTGGTTTAAAATAAGAGTTCTGGGCTTCCCTGGTGGTGCAGTGGTTGAGAGTCCGCCTGCCGATGCAGGGGACACGGGTTCGTGCCCCGGTCCGGGAAGATCCCACATGCCGCGGAGCGGCTGGGCCCGTGAGCCGTGGCCGCTGAGCCTGCGCGACGGGAGCCTATGCTCCGCAACGGGAGAGGCCACAACAGTGAGAGGCCCGCGTACCGCAAAAAATAAAATGAAATAAAATAAAAAAATAAAATAAGAGTTCTGAACTTTGAACCATAGAGGATAAAGACCTAAAAATGAAATCCTGGCGTTAGTCTATCCCCTGTCCCCAAAACGTTTGAAAGAGACTGCAGTTGCTTTTTAAATCCTTAAAGCAAAAAAAAAAATTCCTTAAAGCAAACCCTGCATTGCTCCTAGATACGGTGCTTCCAGAGATATGGAAAACCAGAACAAGATAGGCACTCCCTATAGCAGATCTCTCACATTTTATTCTTGCATCTATTTGGTCTTTGCAGGACCTTAATTTGGAGAGGTTGGCTAGGTGACCAGAACTAATCCAGAGGCTTTAAGCATGACATCATGGGTTCTTGCAACCTCCCTTATATATGAAAGAGTGTGGATTTCTTTCAACTTTGCCTTCCCCAAGGAACTGTCTTGAGATGGTTCAGCATTAGCCTTTAGTTAAGTATTGGTGCATGTGTACATATTCTTATTGCTATATTAAATTTTAACAAGGTAGATTAAAATGGGATAGTGTCCAGGACATGCCCTGGAGATAAAAGTAATACAGGTAGACAAACTAGAGGATAATCAAGTGCATTAGAATTCCATAAGTAGTTGTATAGACAAAAAGTATTCTGAGTGGGCTGCATGGAAGTGATAGGAGTTTGCATAATATCTTGAAGCAGAGAAAAGACAGGACATTCTTGGCTTGGCAGGGAAGTGGGCAGATAAAATGAGTAAAGGTGGTTGACTGTGTATTTACCAGAAGGACAGAGAATATGAGAGAATCATGCCTGCATGTCCTGATTAAAAGCAGATGGCTCTTTTCCCAAAGAAAAAATAAAAAATTCTTTAGCCAACTTGATTATGTAAACTTTTAGGGATGGCAGCTTATTGATGAAAGAGTCAAATAAGTCAAAGTCTACTTATAATATTTAATTTAACGAAAATACACATATATTTAGAATTGTGTATTTTATTTGAAAAATGTTGCTTTACCTACTGACATTTTATAAAACAATTTTAAGGGTACTTCTCAATCACTACAGCCACATTTTGAGGAAATAAGTCATTAGATGTTAGAGTTGGGAAGGAAGCTCAAAAAAGAAAGCAAGGCCAGAGAAGTTTGACTTGATGTAGGACCAAAATATATGTTGCATATACATATGTGAGTTTTTGTTGATAAAGTTGTGAATTGTCCATTAAAATTTCTGTAAAAACCAGTAAGTAAATTGTAGAATGCAATTCAGAAATTAAAATTTAGTAAGAGTTGAATCCTTCAGAATACCAATTTGATAGTCACAGTCATGAAAGATACTATGTTTACGTCTCTCTTCTAGTGAAAAGAAATTTAAGACATATATGTGAATTAAATTGTTAGGGAAAGTAAACAACACTGAGGAAATATTTCAGTATATTTCTAGCCTGTGATAAATGTATATTTGAAAAGTTGCACTCCAAAAGAGATTGCTTTTTTACAGTAATTCTGCAGTAAAGCTTGGGATAAGTGAAAACTGTCTCTTACTGATGTGTTTAAGTTTGTCTTACTGAGTGTTATGTTAAATATTTTTGACCCATAAAAAGAAATTGTGGCTTTGCCTTTCATGTTTTGTTTTAGTTGTCTTTAACATTCAAGTATCCTCAATTTCTAAGTTGCATTTTTGTAGATGACACAGAAAAACTACTTTTTTATTATAACATTTAAAATATAAACTTATGTCATAATTTTTAAACTATTTTTATTTTAAGGAAGAAGAGGTTTCTCCACAATTGTTTACTTTCCACGAAGCTGTCTCACAAATGGTAGAAATGGAAGAACAAGTTGTAGAAGATCACAGGGCAGTCTTCCAGGTAAAGTAAGACAGAATCTTTAATCAAATGTTTCTCTAGAAAAATTAACTACCAACTTTTGTAATTCTTTGAGTATCACACTAATCTAAAAATAATACTTGTTTATGTGTAAGTATATGTGTATTTGTAGGGCATATGCCACAGTACGTTTTGAATAGAATGAATGATCACTACAAACTTTCTTTGCAGCTGTGATGGAAAGATCTACTTTATTTCTTCTGTTCTCCCACTTCATTTGCTTTTGTCAGTTGTCCGTTTATAGAGGAGTTGAACTTCTACCCTCCACTACCCCTTTCTTCATGGTAGGCCAGTTTGTTTGACAGCAGTAGGAAAAACTCTGCTAAAGGGTATCAGAACAATTGAGGAAGAGTCAGTCTTTGTAGAAAAGGAGGAGTATTTCAGGAGAGTTACTGTACTGACTGAGCTGTCAGTGGCAGATGACTGAGGGGTATTATATCCCTTCCTATAGCAGTAACTCCTTAGGTATTTATCCCATTGTGTGTTAAACCTATTTTAAAAAACCTTTTACCATACGATCCTCCCCTCTCCCTTTTTATAAACAAGAAAATATTCTGGGGACTTCGCTGGTGGCACAGTGGTTAAGAAAGCGCCTGCCAATGCAGGGGACATGGGTTTGAGCCCTGTCTGGGAAGATCCCACATGCCGTGGAGCAACTAAGCCCATGCGCCACAACTACTGAGCCTGCACTCTAGAACCCGTGAGCCACAACTACTGAGCCCACGTGCCACAACTACTGAGCCTGCACAAATAGAGCCCGTGCTCCCCAACAGGAGAAGCCACTGCAATGAGAAGCCCACGCACTGCAACAAAGAGTAGCCCCTGCTCACCCACGCATGCAGCAACGAACACCCAATGCAGCCAAAAATTAAAATAAAATAAATAAATTTATTTTTTTAAAAAAAGGAAATATTCTGGAGGGTGATACCTTTGAGGAAGTGAAGATAATTTTGAACATATTTATGGAGACTGTACAGTCAGGTTGCCCCCCACCCCCTTCCCACAGTATATAAATCCTTTGTCCTGTTAACCTATATTCCTTCTCTGATGTTGAAGAAATCTTCATTTATCTGTAAACAGACATTAACATTCCTCAGCTCTCGCCATTCAAGCACTTGGATGAAGGTCTCAAAAACATAAGAGAACTGTTTATAACTTCAGAATAGCGTATACATTAAAACTGTTACAGTTTTAGTCAAATCCATATTATGGGAATCTCTTCAGAGGCCTAGGTATTTAGATTAAATCAAAAAAGGACACTTGTAATTTAAGAAAATTGCTAGAACAATATGGACACCCATAAAACTCAGTCAGGTGAGGCTTTCAAACTCAAATTTATACTTGATGTGTCAGAACTAAATTGGTACATTTATAGAACAGTTGTGTGTGCAGCCCAATTGAATTGTCTTGGAATCCAGCAGTAGACTTGTGAATGCCTTGTTACAATGAGGTATGCGCCACAACTACTGAGCCTGTGTGCTGCAACTACTGAAGCCCGCGCACCTAGAGCCCATGCTCCGCAACAAGAGAAGCCACCGCAATGAGAAGCCCGGGCACTGCAATGAAGAGTAGCCCCCGCTCCCCGCAACTAGAGAAAGCCCACACACAGCAACAAAGACCCGACGTAGCCAAACATAACTAATTAATTATTTTTTTAAAAAAGGAATGGTTTCCTTGAAGCATTTATGAATAGTAGTAAGTAGCTACTGTTTAGTGGTTCATTTGACTCTTCTAAAACGGGCTATCCTGGGAATTCCCTGGCTGTCCAGTGGTTAGGACTCTGCGCTTTCACTGTGGAGGGCGCGGGTTCAATACCTGGTCAGGGAGCTGAGATTCTGCAAGCCACACGGTGCGGCCAAAAAAAAAAGGGCTATCCAGTGTTCCCTTACAGTCGATAATATTGAAGAGCTAGTGTGTAGAATTTAGGATTACCTCTTGGCTCAACCACTGTGAGGCCCCAAATAGATACGTTAATTCCAGATGATTTACAAGTTCTGAGCTCCCATAGGCCTCATCAGATTGATCAGTAACTTTATTATTACACCCGTTGTCTCTATTTTAGGGACAGCTGTTGAAGTTTGAGATTTACTATGCTCATTGGTGTGTGTGTGTGTGTGTGTGTGTGTGTGTGTGTGTGTGTGTGTGTGTGTGTGTGTGTGTGTGTGTGTGTGTGTGTGTGTGTGATTCATTCCCTCCCCCAAACCCCATTCAAAGTAGAGTAATAATAGGAAAATGAAGTCATCTTACTTGGCCTGTCACAGTGGTGTTTGTGTTCAAATTTAAGGAAATATTTCTTAGTTTTACTCTATAATAAAGATGTTTTATGGTTATTAATATTTTAGAGAATACTATCTTGAGTATGTTTGATTAACATGAAATTTATTAATTGGTTTCTGTCTTATAAATAGCCTCATTGGATTATTGATTTTTTTTTTCTTGGTCATTTCAGGAATCTATTCGATGGTTAGAAGATGAAAAGGCTCTCCTAGAGATGACTGAAGAAGTAGACTATGATGTAGATTCATATGCTACACAACTTGAAGCTATTCTTGAGCAAAAAATAGACATTTTAACTGAGCTGCGGGGTAATTCTTTTTTCATTTTAGTGTTTGAAATCTGCCTAATATTTGTATGTAATTAGTGGGAGGATTTCATATTGTAAGAAGATATCTGAAATGAAAATTATGGGTACATTTAACATCTTTCTAGAGGTATTGAAGACCAACGAACCATTCTGATTTTTCTAAAAATGAAACATGAAAAATCATTTCAAGTGCTCTCTAGTCATCTTTTTTTTTAGTCTTTGGAGAAGGTAAAGACATCTTTTGATTAAAGAGGGACAATATATTTTAACAAGTTTGTAAATTTTGTATACCCATTCAGAGTTTTAGTTTGGTGGGCCGATGCTTTTCAGAATTATTTTTCTTGGTTTAGGTCTTTTACGGGTCATCTTTCTTTAGCCTCCTATGTGCATCTCCTTTCTGTGCATATTGTCATGTTTTTCCTTTGAACACTTGTTTTAAAAAATGAAGGGGAAGGTTTCAAAACAACTCTTTCTACTTTGCTTATGAAGGGAGGCATGTGGTTTACCTACATGCCATGGCTTCATTCTCGGCTTTTTAATTAGCTTATCTCTGCAGTTTCAGATAAGCATGTATTGTATGTGCTTTCTTAGGTTTTGGCAAATTAGCTATCTTCATTTATATGCAAGTAGGTTTCTTTGTGTGTGCATGCAGTGCAACATGAAACCAGACTGAAGTTGCTAGTTTTTAGCATCAGACAAGCTGCTTCAAATTTTTTAAACTAGGTTCTTTGTAAAGTTGGTTATTTGAAATCATATCTTATAGAGTCAGCAGTGACCATTTTGCCAATTTAGAATTGTTTGTGCAGATGTAGGGTTTCTAAAATTTGCTGTTTTTCATGTTCTTCATATTCAAGCCTTGATTTAAAGTGTTTTGATCATTTTTCTAATCTGTCATAATGCACAAGCAGCTTTTTCGGTATGCATTTTATTCAGAAGACAGATCACAATGCATCCTAATTTTTTTTCTTTGTAAGATGTAGCTTTCAACTTAGTTCCTTTCCTTAATTTTCTCAGGATTCATGTATAAGCAAGCAAACTTTGAAGAAATTACTACCTAGATATTATATTATTCAGTCCTTCCTTAGAAAAAATTTTTTTTACCATCCAGAGATAATTTTGTTATTAACATAAGAAGTTTGAGAGCTATTATCTTGTATTACCAGGCATCAAATCCAGAAGTCCTTAAATTCCTTTCTTATTTTTTATTATTTTTGGCTGTGCTGGGTCTTCATTGCGGCATGCGGGCTTCTCTCTAGTTGCGGTGCAGGCTTAGTTGCCCTATGGCATGTGGGATCTTAGTTCCCCAACCAGAGATCTAACCCGTGTCCCCTGCATTGGAAGCCAGATTCTTAGCCACTGGACCACTGGGGAAGTCCCCTTAAATTCCTTTCTAAATTTCAGAAAAGTCAACTTTTTCAACATCGTTTTACTTAGGAAGAGGGGAAAGAAATTGAGATACCAACTTTATATCTCTCCTTTTTTCTGAAAGCCATAATCTTTGCACATTTTAAGTTGGGAAACTGTTGGAAGGTGCTGTCTCTTGTCCATTGTGCGATGCTTACAAATATCGCTGGTCTCTATTGACTAGATGACAGTAGTACCACCCCAATGTGACAGTCAAAAATGTCTGTAGATGTTACCAAATGTCCCCGGGAGGGGAGCGAAAATCACTCCCAAATTGAGAACCACTGTTACAAAAAGATTTCTCATCTTCACACAGCTGTTATTTGCCTCCTCCAATTTCTACTTATGTATTTCTTACTCTTAAGTGACTGAATCAGTACACGATAGACAGTAGGACAGAATTGTAAGGCCAAGAAATGTATGTCCTGTAATTTCCCTTCCCCATCATGCCCTTTTGCAATCCCTGATAAGGAAAAAATGACATGTCTTCTTAAAAACTCAAATAATCTTAAAATTTCATAGTTTAAAAAGGTAAAATAGGAATTGGGAATAGACGTTTTCCAATATTGAGAGAAGAAATGTCTACTTTACACACATATATAGCCTCTTTACACTGCAAAAAGGAATTAAAATAAATTAAAATTGAATGCTGTAAAATGTGCCAAATAGAACAGAAATCTGTTGAAGATAACAAAAAAACCCCACAAGTATTTCCAGGAATCTAATGAGTCTGTTGCTATAGTTGAGCACTGTTCTGAGTTTCTGGACAACAAAGAAGGAAAAATCCTGAGTTAATTAAGAGAGCTGATTTGATAGGACCCATAAAGTTGCGTGCTGCATTGCATGTAATGCAAAACTTATTCCCTTGTTCTTTTCTTTTTCCAAGATAAAGTGAAATCTTTTCGTGCAGCTCTACAAGAGGAAGAACAGGCCAGCAAGCAAATCAACCCGAAGAGACCCCGTGCCCTTTAAATCAGCATTTGCTGCTAAAGGATTCCCAGAACCCTCGCTACTGTAACATACAATGGTTCAGCTGTAAGGGCCATTCGAAAGTTTGAAATTTTAAGTGTCTGTGGAAAATGTCTTGTCCCTTCAACCTGAATGACATTTCAATTTTGTGAAACACTCCTTTGTCTACAAGATGCTTCTAGTCCAGGAGGCACAACCAAGGTTTGGGAATAGTGAAGCATTTTGTTTCATTTACCCACATAGTGATTTACTTTTGAAGATCCTTGCCAATTTTATTTTCTGTATGATGAAGTAAGATTGTGGACTTGATCCAGAGGTGAATAGTAGGGGGAAGCCACAGCATTTCCTTTTAACTCAGTTCAATTTTCATAGCAAGACTGAGCAGTTTTAAATCCTTTGCGTGCATGCATACCTCATCAGTGATTGTACATACCTTGCCCACTTCTAGAAACAGCTGTGCTCACCTCTTCCTGCTTTGTGCCTTGACTAAGGCTACTGACCCTAAATTTCTGAAGCACAGCCAAGATAAATTACATTCCTTATTTGTCATTGTAAATTACCTTTATTGTGTGTACATTTTTACTGTAATTGAGACATTTTTTGTGTGTGACTAGATTTGCAGGATGTGCCATATCAATGAATGGAACTAAAGTCTGTGACAGTGGACATAGCTGCTGGACCATTCCATCTTATATGTAAAAAAATCTGGAATTATGATTTTAAAACCATATAACATGTGGTTATAATTTTCTTAGCATTTTCTTTGTAAAGAACTAAAATATAAACTAGTTGGTGTATAATAAAAAGTAATGAAATTCTGAAAAGAGTTTTATCTTAGGATAATACATATATATGCAGTGTGTGTTCCAGTGTGGTATTAACAAGACTAATAGTGCAATTTGATCTTTACCAATACCATTACTTAAGTTGAAGTGTCCATTAGCACCCCAAAATGAACCTTTTAAATGGTACTGTTAAAGGAAATTGGCTTCTGATGCATGAATATGTACATGTACATTGAAAGTAGTCCATAATAGAACTGTTAGTTTAAGCCAAGAATAGACAGTACATAACTCTCTTGAAAAAGAATTTAAGCTAAGAAAGAGATGACTGTGCCTTGAAAGGCACATCTGACCCAAGCTCCAGCCATTACCTAATGTATGAGTTTCACCATGATTTGATGAGCATCGCTGAATTCTCACCAATCAGCTCATCTAGGGCATGCTGCTTTTTAAATGGTGGCACTTATTTTTACAGATTGCTATTCCAAGGAAGAAAACTGGCCACTTTTCATGTAAATATTTTGTTAGAAGATTTATATATCTCTCTAGGAGTTTTCCCTCAGTTCCCAGGATAGTGTCTAGGAGTACGTTAACAACAAAAAAGTCTCCCAAGGGTGTCTTGTTTTGATTTACTCTAGGGAACTACCAGCTCATTCATATGGGCTAATGGGAAGCTATGAATAGAGTCACATGAGCCAGATTCCCTACTTCACTGTCCACAGAACTCAGAAGGTCGCTGTGGGAATCCTAACACCATGGTGAAAAGCTCCTCTGTAAACTTGAAATCTAGAACAAGTGTAGATTTTCACAGTGTGCTTATTATTAAATCTATGGAATGATCTTCAAAGGACATAGAGATATGTGAATTTACTCATTTTAAAGCACAACAGATAAGTCTTAATTTATTATTTAAATTAGAAGGGTACTATCTCTGGAAGGTCTCCTCAATTTGAAATGTACTGCCTTATACTATAATGGCTTCATTCTGATTAGTATTCAAGGTGTATTAAATATCAGTACCAGAAAAGATCTTGGTAGTATAATCCATTCCCTCAGTTTTACAGATAGGGAAATCTGAAGGTTATAAAAGGGACTGAAACTCAGCAGTCCATAGGAGGACAGGAAAATAAGAGGGAAAGCTGAATTAAATCTTAAATTTAAATTTTCCTTTAAGGATAGAGATGGTACAAGTGAACTTTGCTAATTAAGTAGTTTTGTGAGATTAAAAAAACCTACTCTTAATTATGTAGTATTTATGTAACAAAAGTGGCTTTGTGCAGTTATTTAAAGAATAACTTAAATTTTTTGGATCTGGATTAAACATTCTTTACTTTCTCAGACTTGAAAGCTGATATCCCTATTAATAATTAACTAAAAATATACATTATTTTAGTTATATAGGAATGTTTTAATATATCACTTTGAAGCCAGATTTCTAAAAAATCTGTTTATGCAAACAACCTATCTTTTCCTTCTAGGTTCACTCAGTGTACCTCTGTTAAAATTTGGATTTTAACTTTAAAGCCAGTGTTGATTTATAAAACCCTTTGAAATTTTAAATCTATGACTATCTCGCCAAGAAAAAACATACAGTCTTATAGTTCATTTCATTCTAGTTGAGCATCCTCATTTACAAGTAAGGAATGCCCAGAAGTAATATGCCTGGCATCATGTGGTGGCAGTAGCAGACTCAGGCTTGCCTAGAACCCTAGCCTATTATGCTGCAGGATTGCTAAAGGGGTAGGCAGTGATAGAAATTATATAGGATAAACAGAGAAAGAATGAGAGAAGCAAAACAACATTTTAGGAAACAAGGAAACAATTGCTTTACTGTACACATGAATAACAAGAAAAAATGGTATGGGGAATATGTGACTAAATTAAGCATACTTTAACTTTCTTATGACTTGAAGAACAAAGGCCTAAAGAGCTAAAATCCTAAAAAAAGGTTCTCATAGTAATATGTAACATAGAAAATATTAGTGTAACATCTTTATATAATACACTGTTAGAAATAACTTTTTTAAGTGTAAAGTTGTGCGTGTCTGCGGCTCTTAAACTTGAAGAGTATCATGTATAAATTGGACCCTGCCCTATGTTGTGTATTAAAATCAAACCAAATCCAAAAAAAAAAAAACCTGTATAGTTAGAATTGACTTACTTCCTTAAAAATTCAGAGTAATAAATGGTGACAACAGTAGTAAATCAAAAATAGTCAAGCACATAGTGTCCAAGCATAGTTCATCTTCTCAAATTATTAAGAATATATAATTCTACTTTGTTGAGTTTGGAAACTTCTCTTCTGCAGATACCTAAGAAAAATGGATACCTTCTGCATTGAATCCATGTAGCAATCTGAAAAAAGAAACCAAAATGGGATGGTATTGAAATGCTAGTTTGTAGCAAGTAACAGTGCATACATAGTCCCTATACCATGAATTCTAAAACACAAATACATCAGCAAACCTGTGAAGCCCACCCACTCCTAACACTAGTCATTAAAGAAACTTTATTCTTCAACTAAATTTATGAGATGTATATTGGTTAAAACCACATCATTTTGGTGCCTCTTCTGTCATAGCCTGTATGTCTTAAGGCATGATGAATTTAAAATGATCTTAGACCTACACTGTCCCTGGCCTAAGAGGACACTGGCCCTTGTTCCATTTCAACCTGGTAAGTGGATGTGAAGCTGTTTGGAATTAGAGGCAGGAGAGAGATGAATGGCTAATCTCATGTGTCCATTCTTCCTCTCTGAGTTCGCTGTTACTGAGTTTCAAATTAAATACTGCTTCTCTCTGGATACCTGTGTACTTATTAGATCCTAGTTAGCAAACTGCATGTTTAGTAACCTTGAAGAAGATTAATAAGAATGAAGGAAAATAAGATGAAATATTTCTACTTAGACCTGCCCGAGATTATTTTCAGAATGGCCCATAAGAACCATCGAGATGGGTTAAGATATCTGAAAAAGGAAGATAGGTACTTATGAATAATGTTCAACTCCTAGGATTAACATCTAATAAAGACTCAGTAGTACTGCTAGCCTGCCAATAAAATATAAGCGCCATTTGTCTCAATTACATACAACTGTGTTTCTAGCATAGAAAAGTCAAACCAATGACTTTTATAACAATCTACCCTCTTTTTTTATCAGCCTCTAGACCATGGAAGCTTTAAAAATGAATTGGATAAACAGGAAAAAAATTATGGTTTATTAGTTAGGAAATCAGAGTGTTAGTGATTAAAAACAATGAATACAGGTTAATAATTACCTGGGTAATTTGACGCCTTACTCTGCTTTGCTAAGACTTACTTTCTTAATCCAAGGAAAACAAATTTCAGTCTATATTGCCCAGTTAATTATGACACCCTTCTTTTGCTTCAGGTGTGTGGAACTTGCCTCAGTCCACAAAATAAGTTACTGAACCAGTTAGAAATGATAACCAGATATGATTGTAACTAATATTATTTCATACTTAAAAGCTATTCTCAATAAAGAAAAAAGACCCAACTATATATATTTTGATTCTTTTACCTTACAGGCTACTTTGAAGAGACAAACTGTTAAGACTAACTGTGAATGGGAGTTGGGGGAGGGGGCTAGAGGGGAGGAGCATGCACACCACCACACACATTGCCACAGAGGTTATCTCCAGGCTCAGACTGTTCCCCACCACTGTTCTTACAGAAGTGTTCACTCTGCTGCAGCTAACTAGCCTCCGTCTTCTACACCAAATACTATTCCATACCATGGAAGTGCTATGCAATAACTCCCAGGTAGCACCTTATACCACTTAAAAGCCTTTAAATTTCTAAATCTGAAGGTGTCACAGTAAAGATATGTAAAAATGTAGGAAAAGGAAAATGTAGTTACCTAATGAAATCATCTATGTCCATGGAACGGGCCCGCTTGTCACTAAAACCTGTGCTGGTTAGGATTTGCTGTATTTTATCTGCTATGCTGAAATCTTCTGGTATTATCTATCAATATAAGATTCAGAATAAATGAACAACATATCTTTAATGAAGTCACTTTGACTCTTTTTTTTTTTTTTAGTTCAGTAAGTCATAAACAGTCACCTTATCAGTTCATGATAGTTTTGGAAAGCCTGTTTGTGCAGATTAAGACTTGGATCTCTCATTAGTTAAGTGGTTGATTTTTTAGCATATACCAAATACACAGAAGACCTTGAATGAGTTAAATCAAGTGTATTGCCCTTTTTCTTCTTAGAAATTCTGAAATAGTTGTTTCAGGCGTCACAAAGTACTTCATAACACATAAAATAATTAAAACTATAACATAAATTTTACAGCAATTGTTACTTCTTTAAAAGTAACATATTCTTGGTACAAATTTCATTTTACCAGCTAGTTAAGTTTTTCTCATAGATGGCCTCTCCAGCCCTTGAAAATATTTCATACTTTACATCTTTCATCTAAAAACTTGTCTTAATCCAGCATAATATTTCCTATGTAGGTAGATGTACAATGACTTTATTCATAAAATGGAGGTAGCAATGTGGTACATTAAACCATGTAAGATCTGAGTAAAAAAAAACAAAAGAAATTTGCTTTTATCTGTCCGCTCCGTTTAATTAGCTTGAAAGAACTAAAAAGTTATCAAACATCACAGTCATTATATATATGGATATGTCTATGTGTGCTCACACACAACTAGTTAAAGAAAATGTTGCACAGATAATATAATACAGAGACATGAGGTTCACAACCAGAAATCTGCTATTTATCTCATACTTTGTTCTAATTATTTCAATTTCTGGGTATTAAAAAAAAGTCACTGAGAAAATAGTAACTTTAAATTTGTAATTGCTACGTAAGCAACAAGCAAGAAGGGACGGCCACAATTCAAAGGCTAGCAAATGGTACACAATTATTTTACGCTGAGTAAGTTACACAAGCTTAAAACTTTGAGAAAATTATGATTCAACTGAATCTTTTTATGGCAAAAAAAAAAAAAACCGTCAGTAAAAGTGGATGGAGTGGAGTATTCAAGGGTGTTCAGATATGTTCTGCAAAATACATAGCAGCAATGACCTGTTAGAATTCAAGTTCTAGTGCTAGTTAGACATGACATACTGTCTTTTAAGGATCCTATGGAATGTTCAAAATTAAGAATCTTGTAATGATATATGAAACAGAATAGGAAATAGAGGGACATTTTAAAACAGAACAAATTATTGAAACAACAGAAACATTTTCTGCTTACGATATTATGGACCGAACAGTGAATTCTGTAGTTTTTTTCCAGTAGCTGTTGCACTGCACTTGACCTGTATTACATAAAGACATGATATCACTATTATTCCCAAGTCAGATTATAAATAATTTCCTTTAAGTTTATTATAAGATTAAATTTACGTTCCATATGGCGAAATTAAGGAACTAAAAAAGGTGTTGAATATTTAAACTTCTGAAATAATCGCAACTACTAATATTTAAAAAGTAAGTCCTGATAAACATCTCTCACATTCTTAAAGAAGTTCTAGACTCCACAAAACATCATCTACAAACATTTTTTTTTCATTGTGGCTTTCACCTTTCTTTTGACCTTGGGCCCCAAATTGCTGCTATATTTTTCCAAGTTAAAATGCCATAAATCTTTTAAAACTGTGGAAGGGGTCCATCATACCTCATCTTTCCAAGGAAAAACTAGGCAGGATGTGTGGTCAGTTTTTGGTTATTTCCCATTTTGCAAACAAAAACCTGATCTAATTCCCAAGTCCAGGAACTTTTCTTCATTAAGTTCTCCTGCCTCACAAAGTACAAAATTAAAAAGATAGGGCTTCCCTGGTGGCGCAGTGGTTGAGAGTCTGCCTGCCAATGCAGGGGACACGGGTTCGTGCCCCGGTCCGGGAAGATCCCACATGCTGCGGAGCAGCTGGGCCCGTGAGCCATGGCCGCTGAGCCTGTGCGTCCAGAGCCTGTGCTCCGCAACGGGAGAGGCCACAACAGTGAGAGGCCCGCGTACCACAAAAAAAAAAAAAAAAATTAAAAAGATAAAAATGTGTCTGGACATGGATCATGTTTATGCTTTAGGGTATCTGTTCAGGAAAAAGGACCAAATTCTAGCACTTAGCACAGTATCTGAAGCACTGATATATCATATATCATAAATTAGTAAAATACTTACTTAAATGCAGCAGACAGTGTCTTGTTTTTCCTAACAAAGGTGATCCTTACTAGGCCATCCCATTCCTGAAACAGTAGATGGATATTTTCTTACAGAATATTAAACCTGCCTATACCTACTAGGTATTATTTTGTGTTAATATATAAAAATGAAAGGAGTGATGGAGTGATGAAAATGTTCTATATCTGGAGTGATGAAAATGTTCTATATCTTGATTTGGCTGGCACACATATGCAAAAGTAAGATGCATACTTGATTTTCACACTTCTGTGCACCTCACTGAATATTTTACCCTCAATTTTAAAAATAGAAGAAAAATACATATTTGTTCCACATCTGAACAAAGAACATGGCATTTATTTAAATCGAAGTATCATTTTCAAAAAACTCAAAACAGACATGATTTAGAATATAGCCTGTACAACACACCTAAGTAAACCTTGCAGGAATAACTGACAACCACTCCACTGCCACCAGTTACTGACCACATAAGCAATCACGTTTTTATCCCATGTGATTGCAGTAAGGTTTTACATCACATCATCTGGCTTTCTTCTCTTTTTAAATGGCAGAAATTAGAATTTTGATTAAAAAGTGTTATACTATTTAACACAACTATTTTCATTTTATCTTGTTTTCCATGTCTTATTCAAATAGATACATGTTTTCCATAGCTATAATCTTCAGCAAATTGCAGTGGCATTCTAATCTTTTTACCTTTTGCAAACATTTTCCATGCTCTTGAGGTCCTCAACAACTATCTTGTGTCAAATAATTCCATCTACTCCATCACAGGGATGTATCATAATTAACACTCTCCTGTTTAGACATTTAGGTTGACTCGTTACCTTTCTGCTGCTACAGACACACATCTTCCAAGTTGGACTTTTTTTTCCCTTTACTGAATGACCTAGTTATTTTAACCTCACCTGAAAATTGATAGGTGGTGGTGGATTCTTAGGTTCTATCCTTACGACACTGGATTCCACCTTGGGCGGTGGTCTGAAGTTATTCTTTCCAACCTATTAATCAGAAAATGTTTAAGGAGTCCTCTCAAAAACAACTTTAAATAGTAATCAAATACGCTTTCCTCCCAGAAGGCACAGCTAGATGCTCAAGGATGAGTTAAGCCACATTACTTCAACAACAGTCACGTACTTTCATTAGATGGTCCACACGTGCTAATAGCTGTGTATTAATTGACAGTCTGCAGTATAACTTATCTCCAGGTTTTGCAACCAGTCGGAGAGCAAATTCTCTTTGAAACATAAGTACAGCACATCTGAAAAGACAGAAGAAAGGAATAAGGAACAAGGTCATTTTCAACTATAAATGTATTTTAACTGCAATGACTTTTCTTAAGTGGGAAATAGAGCAAAGCAATATCTGGGGTTAATAATTAGTCCAGCTGGCCAGAAGGGAGGAGAACACTTTCAACCTGAGCTTTATTACCACAAAATGATCCAGCTGCCTTTGTTTTTCATTGTGTAATGGCCGTAGCTCCAACCCCTTGCAAATGTAAGCCCTCAATGATGAGAAAGTATTTCAGATCAGCACTAGTCGATAAGCCCCTCTAGGAAAACAAAACCCAAGGACTTCCCTGGTGGTCCAGTGGTTAAGAATCTGCCTTCCAACGCAGGGGATGCAGGTTCAATCCCTGGCTGGGGAACTAAGATCCCACTATGCCACAGGGCAACACTACTAAGCCTGCACACTCTGGTGCCCAGGTGCCACAACAAAAGATCCCATGTGCCTCAACTAGGACCCAACACAGCCAAATAAATAAATAAATATTTTAAAAAACAAAACCCAAACGAGCAAAATTGGTTCAGTAGCTGAACTGTATTCATGGGGTGGTAAACATCCCTGTGGAAGAGCTGAGGCAGATTGTGACATCAGTGCCCTCCTGGTTTAACAGGTTAAGGAAAGTGGACTTTTTATTCAGCAAGCAAGGGGGAAGCTCCTGAACAGGAGAAGAGCATCTTCAAAGCTGGGATTTGACTTTCAAACTTTTTTGACAATAAGTCACACTAAGAAGTACATTTGACGTTGCAACACCTGCCACAAATCTCTCTCTATATATATGTTTAGGGAACTCAAACAAAAAGTTTCACGAAACTATAATCACCTCGATGACATGCACTGAATGCCCTCTGATATATTCTATTCCATGTCATTTTTTTCTAAATGACAGTCATGGGGCTTCCCTAGTGGCGCAGTGGTTAAGAGTCCGCCTGCCAATACAGGGGAAATGGGTTCGAGCCCTGATCTGGGAAGATCCCACATGCCATGGAGCAACTGGGCCCGTGAGCCATGGCCCCTGAGCCTGCGTGTCCAGAGCCTGTGCTCCTCAACAAGAGAAACCACCGCAATGAGAGGTACTCGCACCACAACGAAGAGTGGCCCCCGCTCACCACGATTAGAGAAAGTCCACATGCAGCAACGAAGACCGAACGCAGCCAAAAATAAATAAATATTTTAAAAATGACAGTCATGGCTCACTATTTTATAAGTACTAAGGAGTTTTTGACTTGCGATTCAAAAACTACTGGTACAGACTGTACTAGAAACCACTTAGGAGGCCACTGTAAGAATCTAGACATAAGTTAATAAAAAGTTTGACCTGGGCTAATGGCAAGAGCATGAGAAAATAGGGAAAGGCCACCTGGTCTCAGGAGCAGGACTTAGACCACACCTCCCCCAAATAACTCTGGCAATTGAAAAAGAAAGAGAGAAAGAGAGAGAGAGAAGAAGAGAGAGAGAAAGCAGCACACAAATTGGTATTTTCTACAAAACAAATTCTCCAGTAGTTTTTCAACTGAATTAACCTTAATCTTTGGCTGTCTGTGTTCATGGCCTAAACTTTCAATTTTCCTAAGATTAGGCAGTAACTTTGCTCTTCTTGTCACAAACCTGAAGAAAGGTCGGTGCAGCAACAGCTTGAAGACAAAAGGAGAAGAGATCTGTAAGAGAATTAACTAGTTAGTTCTGGGAAAGACACACCAGGAAACAATTTAGGATATATACTGTTCCCTACATTTTGAAAACATACCTGATAAGGCAAATTTGCCACACAAGCATCAAAAAATGGCAAATCTGTTTTCAACACATCACCCACCATTACTTGAAGTTTGCTGGCCAGAGGCCTGATAATAAGAAAAAAAAAGCAATTAAAAAGAATACTGTTTCATGAGACTGAAATGCACTTTAATTCTATTATGTATACTCACGTGCCCTGAACTCTTTTGTGAAGTTCAGCTACTAGCCTTACGTCAAGTTCACAGGCTATTACCTAAATTTAAAAAAAAATTTTTTTTAGGTTAATTATAGAGTATAAATCTTTTCCTGTTATCTCAATGGAAACTCTTACATGATTTAAATGAATTAAACTCCTTTTCCCAATTCTACCATCAATATTCCTTCAATTGTACTCTACCAGCATATTTTAAAGAACTTATTTAAGAGAATTTAATGAAGAGAGTATTTACAAAATGTGGGAATGGGGTTAAGGGAACAACAACAAAAACACCACCCAGAAAAGTAGCCAACCGGACTATGTGAGCGTTCTACCCAATAATTGACAGAAGTATTGTGCTCATATGGCTCCACGCTTTGTAACTCAACTGATGACGAAAAAAATACACAATATGTCTTTGTAGTAAATGTTCTTAGAAGCACACAAAGCAACTGCTCCTGGAATGAGTATATCACTTCTCTCATCTACTGAGATCCAGAACATACAGCACAGATAACTTCTCAAGTAAATGAAAAGGGATGCCAGATAGGCTAAAATTTTAATTTTATTTCAATATAAGCTGAGGTTTTACTGACTTCCAGGAAGACCACATCTACAGAGTAGATATATGTGCCGTTTAGTCTGTTTAGCTCCCAGGTCCATTCTCCAGCTTTCTCTGTGCCTGTAGGGTCATACAGTTCAGCTCCGTTGCCCTTTGACTTCTGGTTGGGATTGGCTACTGAAAGGCAACGGCCTGCTGAAAGGCATTACTGGTGCAAGGGGCAACGCTGAGTATTTCCTAATGTCTGGCCGTGCCTTGCACAAGTTTTGGCAGCGGCTGTGTTCTGCTATGAGTGGCCCCTGTTCGATGGCTCCTGCTCTTACTGGGCTCCAGTAACACACTCCCCTCCTCCTGCCCCTTGAGGTCTTTGGATAGTAACTATTTCCTGCTGTTGCTAGTCCCTAGGTTTTTCACTAATGTTTACTGGTTCCCTTAACATTCCCACATTTTGTCAATGGTCTCTTCATTGAGCTCTCTTCAGATAAGTTCTTTAAAATGTGTTGTCTACTTCCACCAGAAGACAAAACAGTGGTCTAATTTAACTGGAACTAGGTGAGCCAAGAGACAAAGAAGGTACCAGCAGTGGCCAGGTGACACCCTAATCTCAGAGGCCTGTGCTAGATCTCCTCCAAAGTCCTAAGGTCCAATAACTCCAATTGCTGTGCTTTGTTCCCCTGAGCCTAGAGGTGGTAGCTGCTCTCTGTAATTACTACTATTGGGTTACCTCAGTGTTCCCATTTTTTCTCTTAGTCCTCTAGTAACCATGTAACCAATTCCCTATATTAAATTCCCTGTATTGAAATAGCCAATGTGGTTTTGTTTCCTGATTGATATACCCCATATTTTCTTTTTCTTTTAATCCATTTTTAAAAACTGAGATACAATTGACATATAACATTAGTTTCATGTGTACAACATAATGTAACATTCATGACCACATAATTACAATTTTATTTTCTTGTGATGAGAATTTTTACTCTCTTTAGCAACTTTCAAATATACTACACAGTACTGTTAACTATAGTCACCATCATGTCCATCATCCCACGGCTTACTTATTTTATAACTGGAAGTTGGTACCTTTTGACCCCCTTCACCCAGTTCGCTCATATTTTCTAAGATAAAGTTTCTAGCAAAGGAGCAATTAATTAAATAGATCTGTAAGCCACCTGAGCTTGCTCACATAGTAATTTCTGATACCAAACAAGAGGATACCAAAATCCTCTTTTTACCTTTTTCGCCTTTTCTAGCAACTTTACAGTCATATTGCCAGTTCCAGGTCCAACTTCCAGCACCACATCAGTTGGTCTTAAGGCAGCCTACAAGCAAGCACAACCACTTTAGCTTTACAGGAACATCTGTAATAATTTAATTTACATCTGAATATCTTTACTCAAAAGTGCTCAGTTAGATCCTATCCTGACTCCCTTTTTAGAAGATTCCTTCATGATCTATGTGCTTAACAAAATTATCTCATTAATATTAGGTGCAAGTGGAAATCTAACACCTCTCCTAACTTGGGGCAATAGTTAAGAGTAAGAAAAGCAGGAATAGCAGTTCTTTCTGAGAGTTGCATTCTGCTTTCTACCTTTGAAATGATTCCAACAGCATCTTGTTATCAACTCTGTTATCACCAAGTTCAAACTGGAAAGGTCAAAATGATGACCTTGCCTGAGAACCATAACACGTTGTGCCAGTATTTCTCAATTCTACATCCATGTATGGTTTCAGGGATGCAGGAGTATCCAGAAATTTTACACAAAACTTGGTGTCTGTATGCACACAGCTGCAGTTCATAGCTTTCATCAGATGCTCAAAGGAATCCATGAGCCAAAAAGGTTAAAAAGCTAGGCCAACTCTCATTCTGTAAACGACACTAAGTCGAGATTACCTATGTAATGTTCTTTCTACAGCTCCAGGATGCTTCCTTTGCAATCCTGAAAGTAATTTGCACCACCTGTGTTTCTTGTCCTAGCACCCAATCATCCAAAACAATAAGAGAACATCAATAGACCCATACAGGAAGAATACTCCAAAGAGTTTATATGTGGCATTGGCTTCTACCATATAGGCTTCTCTGGAGAACAAACTTCCAAAGGTGTCTGTTTAGACATAATTTTAGGGTCTGGAGTAAATAAAAACTAACAGTGATAGATGGTGCCTAGAAAAAGTGATTGGGAATAAAATAATAATAATCTGGAATCGAACAAGTAGAAATGTTAAGCTAAGAAGTAAATAATCTACAGAAAGATAAAAGAATTTGGAGCCAGGAGAAACCGAGACCCACAGAAGGAAGCAAATCATATTGAAGACAGCTTGTGAATCCTACACAGTTCCTCAATTCATTCAACAAGTATTTATACAGCATCTATTTTGTGCCAGGCATCCTTTCTGTGCTTAGATATTCCTAAGAATAAAATCAGTAACCCAATAACTCTCTCCCTCTCCTCTTCCACACCCACCTTATCGATAATGCTGTTAACAATGAGAGGATTTTTCAAAACGTGCTGCCCAATCCCCGTGTTGAACATGAGCCCTGGAAGAAAACATGAAATAGCCTTAACTGCCCAACTAAAATCAAATATTGGACCATCCCAGAAAAGAAAGCAGGATAGTTGGGTTAAAGTATGTGCGCCAACGAGAGCCACCAAACGTCACGCTTGGAGCCGGGATGACAGACAGTTTCAGTTCACCCCTTCTGCTGGAAAGGAAGCCAGAAGCTGCGCGCCGGGCCTGCGGCCCGCGCTCCGGGAAACCCGGGACTTGCGCGGCTCCCAGAGCACGGGCCACGCCTGGTCTCACTGTCCCGGCCCAGAACTCCGTCCTCGCCCCGGGTTCGGTCCTGCCGGAAGACCCAACCCGACTGACCCCAGCTCCCTCCCGGCTGTCCCCACCTCCTGCGCTCTTCAGCTCCCGCCGTTGTTGTTGCCTCTCGCGGCACCGGCCGCTCGCCCCTGCCTTGATCTTCGGCATCTCTGCAGGCAGC
Organism: Pseudorca crassidens; assembly: GCF_039906515.1. Classification (NCBI taxonomy): domain Eukaryota; kingdom Metazoa; phylum Chordata; class Mammalia; order Artiodactyla; family Delphinidae; genus Pseudorca; species Pseudorca crassidens. The sequence goes on from NC_090298.1 coordinate 49,412,689, forward strand.
AGGCCCACAGGCCGGTGAAGTTAGAGAGGACCGGAGCCTGCAACCGCGAGTCACCGAACCACGTGGGAATCGCCGGCCCGCACCAACAGCACAGGTTCTGGCCACGTCTGGGAGGGGCGAGGACCCGCCCACTGGTTTGCTCGTGGTGCGCCCCCAGAAAGAGGGCCGACCTTGGGGCCCGCTGGCCGCCGGGAACTGAAGTCATAAGCTGGGAGAAAGCCTGGCCTCGGAAGCCTACATATCACAGAAGACACCGCGCTACCGATTCTGGCAGTTTGGATTGGCTAATTTGGAATCGGGGGCGGGGCCTCGCCCCTACCCACACCGAATGGGTTAAATAGGTTTTGGTGTGGTACCTCAAGGTTGTGGAGGAAGTTTAACTTATATTAACGTAGTTAGGCCTGTGGATGCTTCATCAGGCCAGGTTCTGGAATCGCTGAAATCCAAAGAAGGTTTCTTTTTGTTACGTGCCTCGCTCCTGTTTCCCAGCCGATCGTGGGGTGAGAATCCCAGGAACTTGGGAAGAGGAGCTTGCTCCTCTAGGGGAGTGAGTTCTCCGCTGCTTGAGTTGTAGAAAGTAACTCTGAGAATGTAATTTTCTAGTTCCACTAGAGCTACTAGTTGCTTCACTTCCTTCTGTGCCACGTCACTAATTTCCTAAACTTTTCCATATTGAGCTCTAGCTGTGTATTAAACACTATTGGCTGCTAGAGATTCAAAGTTAAATGGGAAACTGCTCTTCTCAAAGTTTATTCTACTGAGAGAGTTAGACAAAAAGTCCGAAACTCTGTAAATGTGGTAATTGTTATGCATTGGGTATTGTGATAGGACAATGTATCCGACTGTAAGTTCCATGAATACAATGTCCATGTCTATTTTGCCTGCCATTGTAATGGTTCTCAGTTTTTAATGTTTCTGTGTGTACCTTATTTCCTTGAAGAAACAATCTTTTTATGTTTTTACCAAAGCAGACTTTCCTGCACAATTGATTGTGAGCATTCCCAAGCCTTGCTCTTTCTTTGCTGTAATTCTAATTTAGGAAAAAAAATTGTATACCCTAGTAGCATCTTCAACTACCTCTTTAATTCCACTGATCATTAATTTATTCCACAATTCTGGAGAATCTACAGTGTGCCAGGCACTTTGTCAAATGTTAAGAATTTAAGAATGAACATGACCTGATTGCTGCTTTTAAAGAAATTTCTATCAATAGAGGAAGACATAGCACCATTTGCTGATATCTTATTTCACCATTTCAAACAGTTCTCTAAAATAGGGGCTTATCGTTGTGTTCATTTTACAGATGAGGAAACTGAAGGGTAAAAAAAGAATGTTAAATGTCTTGCTCAAGATCACACAGTAAATGACAGCTGCCTCTTGAACCCAGGTCTGTATTCCAAAGACAGTGTGCTTTAAAAGAGGCATGATATTAGCACTATGGCTAATACTTGAGGAAACTGGGTAACATTTTCAAAATATAATATTTGAGCTGAATCATTAAAAGAGAACCAAAAATTAGCCAGGGAAAGTTTGAGAATTCAAAGGGAACGGTACTAACAAAGTCAAGATATAAGGGTATTTAAGGAAGAAAAAGAAACTTGATGTAGCTGAGAAGTAAACAAGTAATGTAAATAGAAACTTAGGGTGAAGGGCCTCAAATGTTATCCCAAGGAGCAATGGTGGTCACTGAGGAATCAAAATATCCATTTTCCCTCTCCACTCCTCTCCAGCTGTGAGAACTGCTGGAGCTCACACACAGTACCTGTAGGAGACATTCACGGGCTTCACATTTAGCTGGATTCTGAATGCTGCCTAGCCAGCTCTTCTTGAACTCCCTCTAATCTTCCTCTCCCATTCTCCATAAAGGATCTTCAAATCTTAATTCTTCTCAGGCCTCCTGCCCTACCACCTCCCCAGCTCCTTCTCAGCAGAAAACCTTGCTTTTTCTTTTTTTTAACATTTGTTATTTATTACAGTGAAATTGCCTAGTTTCCTTAGTTCAGTCACCTTTCTTCCTTTCTTTCTTCCTTCCTTCCTTCCTTCCCTTCCTTCCTTCCTTCCTTCCTTCCTTCCTTCCTTCCTTCCTTTCTTTCTGCTGTGTTGGGTCTTCACTGCAGTGCACAGGCTTCTCATTGCGGTGGCTTCTCTTGTTGCAGAGCACGGGCTCTAGGCGTGTGGGCTTCAGTAGTTGTGGCACATGAGCTCAGTAGTTGCGGCACATGGGCTTTGTTACTACACGGCCTGTGGGAGCTTTCTGGACTAAGGTTCAAACCCGTGTCCCCTGCATTGGCAGGCGGAGTCTTAACCACTGTGCCACCAGGGAAGTCCCGACCTTGCTTTTTCTTGACAGAAGGAATGCAAGATCACCTCCAGGACATTTTCATCTTCCTGGGTCACTCTTCTGCACACGGGGGTGTGTACAGTGAGTGGTGAGCAAAACAAAGTGGAGCTTACATTCTAGTGAGGAAAAACAGACATTATGTCAGGTGATGATAAGTATGAAGAAAAAAGTAAAGTAGAGGAGAAAGAGATCAACAGGGTGGGTGGGAGAGACTATTTTATGTAGCATGATAGACAATAAGGATGGAAGCCAAATGATAATTTTCTTTAGGAGTGAAATAGCAAGACCCTCCTGGAAGTTGTCACAAAATAAGCCACATAAAACTAAATGACTGAGGTGAGTGTGCACATTTAGCTTACCTACAGACTGAATTGGTGTTTGTTTAGGTATGAACCTTGAGTCACCTATATCCGAAAAACTAGGGCACATGTTACATAGTGGACTGTGTTTCCCCAAAATTCATATGTTGAAGCCCTAAACTCTGGTACTCAGAATGTGACTGTATTTAGACATAGGGCCTTAAAAGAGGTTACTAAGTTAAAATGAGGCCTTTAGATTGTGACCTAATCCAATCTGACTGGTATCCTTATGAAAGGAGGAAATTTGGACACACATAGACACACCAGGGATGTGTATACACAGAGGAAAGACCATATGAGGACGCAGCCAGAAGGCAGCCATCTGCAAGCTAAGAAGAGAGGCCTCAGGAAAAACAAACCCTGCTGACACCTTGATCTTGAGTTTCTAACCTCCAGAACTGTGAGAAAATAAATTTATGTTATTTAGGCCATCCAGTCTGGGGTATTTTATTATGGCAGCCCTCACAAACAAATACCACATGTAATGAAAATTCACATTCCCAAGGCCCACCCTAAACATTCTGGATCAGAATAGGATTTGGCCCTGGCAAATGCATTTTTAACAGACCCTCTAGGAGATTCTGATGCACACTGCAGGTAGGGATTCACTACTTTCTGCACTAAAATAACATATTTGGTTGAGGAATTTCTACAGAACTGAAAAAGGATGGGAAGGGCACCCTCATCAGTACAGGAAAATTGTTCTAATAATTGGTATTGCTTATTTTTGTGGCCAAATTGCATCCAATTGTTGGGATTTTTTTTTCTGTTAGTACCAAGGTAACATTCAGAAGTGAGACAGTATTGGGTGCAGCATGGATCCATGAGCCCTAGGGAATGTGTGAGGCTGGGATATGAGCTGCATTAAAGAAATGTGTATGCAAGTTATGCTGGAATGTATTTGAGTTATCTTTGCAGCTATGAATGGCTTTGTAATTGTGAAAAATAATTTTATGCTTCTCTGCTTCATATTTATATCCTTTGTTAATTAAAAATAATTATTTTTCAGTTTGGGTGTGCACAATTGATTACTGCCATTCTTATAGTGTTTTTTGTTAACAAAGTGTATCATAACTTGAAAAATAATTACAATAACATTTGCTTTGGTAGAAGAGGATTATTTAAATTCACAGCATGCTTGAAATGATAACATTCTTAATGTGCCAGGGAATATAATAAAGAATAAAAATAAAACATTGTGAGCATTTTCTTGTATAAATTATAGTTCCTTGCAGACGTTTAATATATTTAAAAGTCATAAAAACATTAAGAATGTTTGAATTTCACACTTTTAACATGGATTTATTAACTGAAATACTATATTTCTATGAAAAATTAATTCACCTGGACAAGATAAAACAAAATCAAATTGAAATTTACTTAATATCAAGCTGTTTAATTTGATTAGAACAAAAAAAATATTGTGCCAATATCCAATACTAAAATTAAGTGCTGCCTTACAATGTAGAACAATTTCAAAGAGTACCTAGAGACAATTTCTACTATGCTGTCTAAATCTTAACAGAAAAATGTGATGAAATTTGGCTGAAAGAAGTAATATACCTTGAATACTATGAGCAAGAGTCTTCTATAAAAAATGTTCTAATTTTTTTCAGATTATTAAAATGCTATTTTAAATTAATACAATTAATTAAGAAAGAAGACTTTGGTCTCTGTTTAATACCAGCATGATGAGTCTAAGCATTGTCAGTGAATATCTAATAATTGTTAGTGAAAATCTAATATCGAATCATTGATACCTACCAAAAGCATCTGTCAGATAAATGTGTTCATATCATTACCATAAAATAATATATATTCTGTTGCAAAATGAAGCACTTTGAAGCTTTCCAAATACAACAGGAAAATTATTGTACTAAGAATTCTATTTGTGGATTATTATAGAGCCTATTTCATATTATATTTTTAATATTTGTATTTATATATTATATTTTCACATTGCATTTTATGGGTTTCAAAGTACTTTCCACACAATTAGATTTTCAATGAAACCCTGGGAAATTGTTAGGGCAAGCATGCTTATGCTGTTTTACATATGAAGAAACTGAGTCTCACAGAAATTAAAGGTACTTGCTCAAGGTCTTTCAGGTAGTTGGCAGCAGAAGTAGGGGTGAAAGCCTGTGCTCTTGCCACAGCAGGACACCAGCTGCCTTTTGTGGGCTCCTTTGGTCTCTACTTCTGAGTGTTGCCATCATAGTCAATTCGCAGGTTACGCATCCGCGGATACAGAGGACCCAGTGTACTAGGCCATCTTATGCAAAGGACTTGGAGGTTCGTGGATTTTGGTATACAGGAAGGGTCCTGAAATCATTCCCCGTGGATACCAAGGGATGACTGTATTCTCATCACTGATGGAATGGCAGGAAAGCAAAAGATACTAGCTGAGTCATTCTAGATACAGTTTAAATTAATTTCACTCTTTAATAACAAGCTAATGTAAGAGTCAAGTGAATTCTAAAGTATGGAGTTAAAAAATTAAATCTTTGGTTACCATGAATTTAAGAATAAATTGTGTACAAAGTAACAATTAATGACAGAGGTGTAGTAAGTAAAACTGGTTTTATTTTCCCCTTTTATGCGTTTCCTGGGCCCCAAAGATAGGACAACTACATTGTAAACGAAATAACAAAACCAAAAACTTAACTTGCAAAAATCCTGGAAAATACAGAAGGTAGAAAGAAGATGAAAAATGTACGTCTAATCTCACTATTCTGGGATAACCTCTGTGAAGGTTTTGACACACACTGTTTTCTCCTATTGTTTTAGCAATACATATTTTTACATAGTTGAGATCATATAATTTACTGGTTTTTTTCTATAAAATACAGTAACATAAAAAGCACTTTTTCTAGTTTTTGTACAATCTTGATAGTCAGTATTGAAAGCTGCTGCAGAAGATTTCATCTTGTGACTGTGTAAGAGTTCACTAAATCATTCCTATACCACTGTTGTACAAAATAGAGCCATACACATTTTACTGCATTTATGAAAAATATTTTCTATACTTTGGATTATTTCCCTAGTAGAGATTTACAAGAATGGAGTTATTTAGTCAAAATATATGAACATTTTAGTCTCTGAATATATACTAATAGATTATTTTCTGAAACAGTTGAATCAATTTTCATTCTTACCAGGAGAATATGAAAAAATGCCATTTCACCTTAAGAGATACAAAGCTACATGGTATTCTTATATTTATTTTTCCAAAGTAGAAATATTTTATTTATTATATTTCTTTGATTATTAAAGTAATACTTAAACATTGCAAAAAATTTTAGATAGTACAAAAAGATTTTAGAAAGTGAAACCTATCACTCAGAGTTCACCTCCATTAAGCTATTGATATTTTCCAAGACTTTTTGGATATAAAAAATTCTTTTAACCTATTGTTCTTACCTAACTAAATATGATGGACATCTGTTAATGTTAATGAATATAAATCTATATCACCACTTTTAACAGGTAGAGAGTATTTCATTGTATGAACGTACCATAATTTATGTAATCAATCCTTAGTGAAAGACACTTATACTGTTTCAAATTTTTTAAAAATTATAAACAGGGACTTCCCTGGTGCGAAGTGGTTAAGAATCTGCCTGCCAGTGCAGGGGACACGGGTTCAAGCTCTGGTCCGGGAAGATCCCACATGCCACGGAGCAGCTAAGCCTGTGCACCACAACTACTGAGCCTGCGCTCTAGAGCCCACGAGCCACAACTACTGAAGCCCGCGTGCCTAGAGCCCGTGCTCCGCAATAAAAGAAGACACCGCAATGAGAAGCCCGCACACCACAACGAAAAGTAGACCCTGCTCGCTGCAACTAGAGAAAGCCCGCGCGCAGCAACGAAGACCCAATGCAGCCAAAAATCAATAAATTTAAAAAAATATAAACAAAACTGAAGCTGCTACAAAATTATATTACCAAGGGCAGATCAGTTAGTTTCTCAAAGACTTATTTTCCCAAGCTGGTAAGCTTCTAATGAGTTAATCTATAAGCAGCTAATGAACTATATTATAGAGTTGCCCAAGACCCAATTTTACCCAAGTTACAATATTAAATGAAGTGTAGCAAATTCGAAACCTTATGATTTTGGAGCACATATTGGTTTTCTATTGCTGCTATAAAAAATTGCCACAAACAGTAGCTTAAAGCAACACAAATTTATTGTCTGAGAGTTCTGAAGGTTAGAAGTCTAAAGTCATCTGCAGGACAGAGTTTCTTACAGAGGCTGTAGGGGAGAATCCATTTCCTTGACTTTCCCAGCTTCTCTGTGCTGCCAGTATTCATTGACTCATGGCCCCGTGTCGCTGTGACCTCTGCTTCCATGGTCACATCTCTCTCTCTCGGATACTCCTGTCTCTCTCTTATAAAGACCCTTGTGAATACATTGGGCCCACAAGATAATATTTCCAGCTCAAGATTCTTAATTGAATCATAGTAGCAAAGTCCCTTTTGGCATGAAAAGTAATATATTCACAGGTTTCAGGGACTAGGATTTGGCTATCTTTTATTCTATCTACCACAAAGCATGTATCTAAATTTGAGTCTGTGCTTCTCCAGTTAAGAATTTGAAATTACTTAATTCATGAGCATCATCTTCTAATCTGTAAAATGAGGGAAAGAATAATCTCCATATAGGGTGGTGATGAGGATAATAAACTACATGAAATGTCTACAGTTCAATGTCAGGCACTTAAAAAACAGAACAGTAACTGGCACATAGGGAATATTTAGAAGTTAGCAATCATAATATTACTGAGGCAAATAATTTGCATTGTTATTATGTATGTCTGTTTTTTGGAACCTACTTGAGACTGAGGGGTGAGGGAAGCTAATGTTTCTTTAACTTATCATTTGCTCCATCAATTTTCTGCTTTCTCTTTTCAGTTTTCAACCATTTTGGGGGGAAAGCACTGAACATATATTTATATTTTAAATATGTTCTGAACAGCCCAATGATCATGTAATTTAAATTAATTTAATATTTGTCTTTTTCTTCAAAGAACGTGAGAATATGAGAATATAGCAACAAAATGCAGTCATATGAGATTTATCCAGCTGTACATATTTGTTTTGTACATACTATATTACTAGATTTTACATTCATAGTAGCTGAAGCTAGGACCTCCAAGTGCATCTTAATTTGGTGCCCTGAAACTGTAGGCAAAATTTATGTATGTGTATTTTTCTGAGTTACAGGTTTCCTTCAATATCTGACGAACCCATTATTCCAAACAGAAAAGATCCTTCTAAACAAATTTTTTCATTTTAATTAAAATTAGGCAATTTTTTCCTGCTTTATTGCATATTCCTTACAGCCTTGTTACACAACGTGTGATCTATGAAGAGCAGCATTAACTGGAAACTCATTAGAAATGAAGACTCTCAGGCCCCACCTCAGACCAACTGAATCAGGTTCTGTATTTTAACAAGACCCCCATGTGATTCTATGCACGTTTAAAATTTGAGAAGTATTACCTTTCAGTAAAATCAGAAGATACAATCAAACAAAATAAATTTAAAAATAAAACATGCCCATAATACCATCCAACTAGTGACAAACCCTAACATTTTCGCATATACTTATTCCAAAAATGTAACCATACTGAGCATATTGTTTTGTAACCCACTCTTTCCCTAATGCATTGTGAACATGTTAACATATCAACATAATTTAAAAATTTTTTTAAATTTAATTTTTATTTTATATTGGAGTATAGTTAGTTGATTTACAATGTTTTGTTAGTTTCAGGTGTACAGCAAAGTGATTCAATTATACATACACATATATCCATTCTTTTTCAGATTCTTTTTCAACATTATTTTTAATGGCCAATTTGTATTATATATGCATGTGTCATGATTTAGTCATTCCTTTTGGTGGTCATTTAGGTAATTTTTATATTTTTTATATATATTTTATATTTTTATGTTTTTACTTTCAAAAATAGCCCTTGTGTGATGAGCATCTTGTAATGCAAGGCTTATGATTGCCTGGTTCAAACCTAACACTGCTAGTTACTACTTACTAGCTGTGCGAACTTAGGCAGGTTACTTGATCTTTCTAATGTTTCAGCTTCTTCAACCTCTTAGGGTTGTTTTAAGGATTTAAATACATGATTCATCTGAAGATCTTAGAACTGTATCTGGCACATTCTAAATGATTAATGAATGTTATCTATTATTTTTATTAATCTTTGTGAACACTAAACTATTTTTTTCTAAATGTAAGAAAACTTACGTCACTAAGCTAATTAGAAGCAGAGGCAGAGAGAACTGGATTTACTCCCTTTTAATCTTTCCACTCTTGCTATCGTTCTGGACTGGAGCGCCAAGCAAGTTTAGGACCTTAAAAAAATAAATATTCGTGGGAGGGCTGACTGCTGAGAGTAGGATTATTTTAAATAATTCTTCTTTACCGAGACAGATCCGTAAAACAATGCAGTTTGGCAGCTGATATCTGGAATAAGAAAGGGAAAATGATTCTGATTTAAGCTTCAGTCAACCCAGGACAGTTGATTTTCCCAGGAGTGGGGCAGAGCCGAACTATGGTTTCCATGGTTACAGGTCGCTCAGCGTCCGTGGGGGGGGGGGGGGGGGGTCCCAGCTCTCTATACTGCGCAAGCGCACAGAGCTGCCTTAGACGCCCGGCGCCTTCGGTTTCGAAGGGAAAGCTCCTCCCTCTCCTTTCGCCGTTCTCCTATCGTCTTCTGTCTTTGCCTAGTCCACGCGCTCCGGGTGTCTGTGACGCAGTATTCGAGCGCCCGCGTCGTTTGGAGCCGCGACGCGGAACATGGCGCGTTACTAGAAGCGGCTTTCGGCATCAGTAGGCGGCGGCGTGTGGACTGGAAGCGTGGGGCGCAGGACGAGCTGACGCCGCTTCGTGTTGGAGCGTGGAAGTGGGAGAGCCGGGCCATTCCGGACCGAACCAAACGGTGAGGCCCAGGCCTGAGAGCCCCAGAGCGCGGGCGAGCGGAAGGGAGGAGTGGGCTGGGCAGCGGAGACCCGAGAGGTGAGGGAAGAACGTGTGGCTAGTGGGAGGCCAGGCATAGCATTAGCGGGAGAAGGGCGGCCTGCAGGCTTGGCTCTCCGTTACCCCAAGGACCCCTGGGAGCTCGAGGCTGCCCCAGTCAGCCCGGGAGCGGGAAGCATGGTCGCGGAGGAATCAGGGCGCGGGGAGGCAGGGAGTGGGTGCCAGAATGAGGACGTAGGGTGCTCATTGTGGCTGCGTTGCGGGTTAGGGTGGTTCATTTGCCCTTGGGGGATCGGTGGTGCCACTTTTCAGAGAACGTGGTCATCTTTAGTATAAAACCACTGTATGTTGTGATTGCACCCACAGTATTGCTACTAATAGTAATACTGTGAAAGCTTTAATTGACCATTAGACCCTTGCTTGACTTTAACGAACAAGTGAAGGAAGTTATACATGTTCATAGAGGACTTACTTGCTGAGGTATGGCCGACAGTGCTCGAGCCCAGCGACTTCTGCAGCTTTATAACTTGACGGTATTTGTGATTCAGCAAAACTATTTTGAGGCCCATTGCATTTGTCATTTTTTAAAAAAATCCTTTTGTGACCTGGTGGTGAATGAGGGAAGTCTTATTTTTTCAGAGTGACTTGGCTAGATAGATAGGACTGCTAAATTGCCTCCTGGTACCAAGGTTGCAGTTGATCTCCCCTCCCCACCCCATTTGAACGGGCTCGATTGTAGTGCGCTAGTGCCCTTGCAATTTGGTTATTCTTCAGAAGGGAATAAGGAAGAGTAGTTTACAGCCATAATATTTTTTATTTTTTCTTGGATAGGGAGTTCATTACTTCGTTTTCACGTTATTTCAAACTTCTCTGTTCAGTACAGAGGTTTCAGGTTAAAGGCAGAGTGACTCTACGATATGAGGCATCCATTTCATGACATTTTTTCTTAGGTCTTTTGTCACTGAAGAAGATTTCTGTGAAATTAGATTGAAAATCTCTCCCTGTTGGTTGTGATAGGATTGTGGAATTTACCTCCTGTAACCCCTAGCACAGGGAATAGTAAAAACCGGTTTAATTATAGCAATGATTTGTGGCGATATATTATAGCCCTAAGGCAGCTGGGCTGTCTCTGCCCTAGTTACACTTCCTAAAGCAGAAGAGAATTCTCAACACAAACAAGTTTAGTTGTGATAATACAATTGGAGGTTCTAAACAAATAGGTGAAGATTATTTGGGAATTAACATAAAAATCTTTAGGTTTAAAAAAAAACAACTTTAGGTTTTGTGACACTGTAGAATTTGTTTGCGTTCAGGATCAAACCAGAATGCAAAAGAATCTTTGTAGACATGTGACAGTTAAAGTATACTGAAGATTTTTCTAGAGATAAATACATGTGTTTTTCCAGAAATGTTCATATTTTGAGAAAGAAAATGTATTTGATTAGATAGGTTTTAACCTTTGTGTTGTATATCTGTGTACATGTGTGTGTTTGTATTTAATCTTGGGCTTCTCCTAATTTAGTGTTATTGATGGCAATTCCTTTCTTTTCCTATGATTCCTTTCTTTTCCTGTCTGCACCAAATGGGGACTATCAGTTAATTTCAGAGTGTTTCACGGAATGGCAAGACATTTCGTGCAGGTGTGAGTCTAGAATGTTTTTCCTTGGTTTTCTAAATATCAGGCTGATTACAGATAAGCCGATAATTATAAGCTTTGTAGAACTTGATCTGGATCAGTGTTCTACACCCTTGCAGCTCAAAATATGGTGTAGGCATCACCTGAAAGTTCGTTAGAAATGCACAATCTCAGGCTTACCCCCAGGTCTACTGAATCAGAATCTGCATTTTAACATGCTCTCCAGATGAATGTACATTACAGCTTGAGACACACTACCTTGGTTGGTAAAAGTTGAAGACCAAGGTCATGCACAAACCTGCATAAACATTATAGCACTTCTTATTTTTAATCTGAGGTGATCTTATGCTGATTATCAAGTCTGGTTTGTCTGGTTGAAGAAACTTAAGGCCCAGAATGGTAAGTGACTTGCACAAGGTCCCATGTTATCTAGATTTTTAAACCAGGTTCTGATTCATTGCAATGCATTTCTTTTACTAGTTACTGCTAGAGTTCACTGTATTGAAATTACTAAAGCATTCATGAATGACACTACGTAACAAACATTTACTGACTAATGGAAAGGCAGCCTAATAATCCTCTGTGTCTTTAGTAACTACTCTTGTTTCCCATGGTGGTTATTAGCCCACCACCTCCTTCCTTCCCTCCTCTTTCCTGGATAATGTTGTCTTCTGCTTCACAGAGGAAATGCAATACATTGGTGGGAACTTCATTGCTTTTTGCCCTCTTTCACCTGCATACTTGTCTACCTCTATCTGTTCATCTCTAATTGTGTTCCGAGTTTTTTCTCCTCAGGGACAGTGTTTCCTTGGTGTATTAGTTTGCTGGGGCTGACATAACAAAAAGCAGAGACTGGGTGGCTTAAAGAAGAGAAATTTATTTTCTCACAGTTTTGAAGGCTGGAAGTCCACAATTAAGGTTAGGGCAGAAATAGTTTCTTCTGAGGCCTCTCTCCTTGAGTTATAGATGCCCTCTTTCTGCCTCTTTACATGGTTGTACCTTTGTGCACTAGAACCTCTAGTGTCTCTTTTTCTCATTAAAACACCAGTCATATTGGATGAGAGTCCACTCTGATGGCCTCATTTTAACTTAATCACATCTTCAAAATTCTTATCTTCAGTACTGGGGATACTGAGGGTTAGGGCTTCCAACATATGAATTTTGGGGAATACAGTTTAGTCCATAACACTTGGTTATTCCTTTTACTCTCAACTGGTACTAACTTACCAGGATTTAAATGCACTTGTCTTAAATACACTCTTTTCACTCTAGATTCCTCTTCAATTTTATCTGTAATTATTTCCTTTAAGGTTCTTGAAAAAGTTGTCTATGTTCATTATCTCCACCTTCTTCTTATTTATTTATTTATTTTTTAGTGTGTTGAAGTCTGCCAATCCACTGCAGTCACTGAATTTGATGGGGTGATGCTCACTATTGATTTCCTTATTCTGAAATCTAATGGAATCTTTTTAATCATTTAACATTTTGACTAGTCCTCCTTGAAATTCTCTTACGTTTCTGTGACACTGTAGTCTCCTTATGTTCCTTCCATGTCTTGGTCAGTCTTTCCTTATATTTTTCTCTCTTCTCTGGCCACTCTGGCCACTTTAAATATTCATTTCACTCTATCTACTATCTTCTCCTCTCTTCTGCCTCTGCCTACTCTCCTTGAAGGCTTTCATCCTTTATGAGTTCAACTTCTATATCTATTTTGATGACTCCCAGATCTGTTTAGCACAGATCAACTCTGATACATTGTGGTTGTATTAAGATACCTTAAACTCATGTCAAAAAAATTATGTATCTCACCCTTTCTGAAGTTGCTTCTCTTCTTCCTGTGATTCGTGCATGCAGCTCATCACTCAGTCAGAGACACTAGAATCTTAACTCTTCCCTGTTATTACCCTTATGTGCTAACCTTCCCACACTTAACTATATTACTGTTTACCAAATCTTGTTTTACCTCTTTCATCTACTTTTTCTCTGTGGCTACTGCCTTGGTTCAGATTATCATTATTATCTGGACTTCTATGTAAACCTTCTAAATAATTTCCATGCTTCTGAGAATGCATACCATCCCTCTGTACCTTTCCTTTTCTGTAGGCAGATGGTGCTGTTATTCTGCAATCCTTCTATGCAGACTTTCAGATAAAAATCCAAACTACCAAGCCTTGGAAATAGGGATGTTAATGATTTGAGCCTTGCTTGTTTTTGCTTTCACCTTCTGTTATTTCCTGCCTCACATTGTTTTGTCATGCTGAATTGTTTACAGTTCTTCAAAAGTGTTAGGATGTTTTTTAAAATTGAGGCACTTTTATGTTGTGTGGCTTCTGCCTAGAATGTAGCCATCACCTATCTGACAAATACCCATAATGTGCTCATCTGGATAACTTCTACTCAGCACAAATGCTGCCTTGCTCCCCTCTGGGAAGCCCTCCCCAGCCTTCCTAGGGTGAGTTAGGTCATCTTCTGACCTCCTTCCATAACAGCTTATCATAGCGCTTATACTATATTGTAATTGTCTTTTTTCCTCTCTAGACTTGAATGCAAAGACTCCCTTATTTATTTCTCAGAGTAGTGCCTGGCCATGAGAAGCTGCTTCATTGCTGAATACTGTGAATGCAAATTGAATTGCCAGGGAGTTGAAAAAAATGTGGAATATTATATACTCTGGAGGTTATATAACCACTCAGGTTATATACTGTGAGTGGGTTTGAAAAGTCAGAGACTTGGGTTCATTTATGTGACTTTACACAGCTATAAGCGGAGATTGGGATGTAGTCATTGAATTCATTTGTTGAACAAATATTTGTTAATCACTTTCTATGTGCCAGGTACTAATTCTAGATTCTGGTGGTATTCCTTTGAACAAATCTCCTGGTGTCTGGATTTTACATTCTAATTGGGATTCTGAACAATAAACACATGTGTATTAGAATGTCAGACAGTTAAAAGTGTTACGCAGAAAAATGGAAGATTAGAAAATAGAAGGAAGGATATCTGGACTAGAGAGATTCTGGATTGAAAGGTAAGATATTTTAGATTGGGCAGTCAGGGAAGACTTATTTGATTAGTTGAAAATTTGAGCAGAAACTGGATTGAAGCTAAAGAGCAAGACATGCAGATATCTAGAGGCAGGAGATTTGCAGCCAGAGGGAACATATTCTGCAAGGGGAGGATAAGATATATTTTATGTATCTGTTCCACTAACGGTGGACAGCATATTGTCTCTAGCTCTCTCTTACTGTAGACAACTCCAAGACAAACACCCTTATCCTTGTCTCTTCCTTGTATGCCTATGCAGGAGTTTCTTTAGGTATAGTACCAAGTGTGGAACTGCTGGGTCATAGGATATTACCTGATCATAGGTAATATGATCACACACAAGCACATTTCATTCATGATGACAACGTTGCTCTCCAAAGTGGTTTTACTAATGTATACTCCTAGCAGCAGTGCATAAAGGTTTCTATTTACATACATTCTTGCCAGCACTGAATATTTTCAGAATTTGTAATTTTTGCCAATCTGATGATTATAAAGTAATACCTCTTTAAAAAAAATTCCTGATAAATCTTGTTAACTTTGTGTATGGTATTTTCATTGACTTTTAATTTTGGTTTTCAATTTTGCTATAGTAAAATTTATCAGGAATATAAACTCTAGTCTTTTGATACAATATTTTGGTTGTCAGGTCTAAAGATTTTTTAAATTTTGGTTTTCAGTTTTGCTGTAACAGAATTTATCAGGAAGATAAGCTCTAGTCTTGATATTGTATTTTGGTTCTCAGGTCTAAAGATTTTTAAAAACTGGTTAATTTCATTGGTATTTGACAACGCTGTGATCTAAAGGAAAAATGTGGTAGTCAATAGAGAGTGTTGGGTTGGGATAGGAGACTTGAATTCTAGGTTTCCAGAAATGTCACCAATTTGCCTGTGTGTGACTGTACAAGAGTCACAATTTTTCTCTTCAACCTTTTTAGGACACAGTTTCTTGGTCAGTAAAACAAAATGCTTAAATTAGATATACTTACTGTTTAGAGAACTGATGTGGATGGCTCTAAGGTGATAGAAAATTATTTTAATGACTCAGAACATAATTCTAATGATAAAATGTAGAACAGTTTCTAATTTTAGGGTGTTACTGGCATACTGCCTATACATGTTTTTTTTTTTTTTTTTTTTTTTGCGGTACGCGGGCCTCTCACTGTTGTGGCCTCTCCCGTTGCGGAGCACAGGCTCCGGACACGCAGGCTCAGCGGCCATGGCTCACGGACCCAGCCACTCCGCGGCATGTGGGATCTTCCCGGACCAGGGCACGAACCCGTGTCCCCTGCATCGACAGGTGGACTCTCAACCACTGCGCCACCAGGGAAGCCGTATACATGTTTTAATGAGTGAATTTTTATAAATTCAAGTGAGTCCTTAGGCTGAACTCTCACAACAAGAATGAGATTCTTCTAAGACGAGTTGTATGATATCCTGGATCAGTAATTGGAAACTAATCAAAGATATGTATATTTGGAGAGGACTGATGTTCCCTTAACAGTTAGCAAAAAGTTTTGACTAAAATTTGGTCAGTTATGGTCTGTTAAATTTAGGCTGTGCTATTACTGCCATTCAAAGAACAGTATCTTCCCAAAATCAAGCGTACAGCTTTTCCTTACTATTTCTTTGACATCAGAGAAGGAACTTTAAAACCAATAAGCATAATTGCTGTTCTTTAATAGTTTTTATACAGTTGTATATTTTTTTTCTTTCACCTAAAGAGGTGTCAGAGAAGTTGGTGGTGACACTAGTTGCGGCCTCACTGCTGACACTACCTTGGTGGGTGTCACTATTGTTTAGGATAAGCTCCTTAACTTTTCCTATGAGGAGGTGTTCAGTCATGGGGGACTCTCGTGTATACCAAACAGGCAAGAGACTTATTGAAGTTTATCAATGCCATTTTACTAAAAACCCCCAGTACGACATGAATACTTGGGTTTATTGGACAGGACTTGTTTCACAGCCGTCTTCTGGCACTGTATACTGTATGTAAATTATACATACTGTATAATTTACTTCTCTCTCTCCACCCACTAGCATATACTCTCCATGAGAGCAGAGATTTTTTGTCTTTTTAGTTCATTGATGTATCTTAAGTGCCTAGAATAATGTCTGTCATTGTAGGTGTTCAGTAAATATTTGAATGAATGAATGTGGAAAAGTCTAATGACAGGCCAATAAGTATCAGAAACCTGATTGAGAGAACAGGATTAGAACAGAGGATGTTAGATATTCCCAGTGAAAAGCATTGTTAAATTTTATTGGCTCAATGTGCCTCATTTCAGTAGGTGAAGATACTGAGCGAATTATTCATTCATTTATTCCTTCCTTCAATTTTTTTTTTAGCTCTTCAGCATACTGTTTACTTTCGTAGTATCTTTTATAGATATTTCTCTCTTTACTGTGATATAATTTCTGTACTTCCAGAAATATTGTTGTTCTTTGACCTCTTTTTCATCATTTCTAAAAGCCTGCCTTCCGCTCTTAGAAATTACAATCACATTATTGCTTTGTTCAGTTCATCAAACATTTACTGAGCATTTGCTATAGCCCTGACACTGTATTAGGTGCTCGCATGTATGGATGAATAAGACACAATATTTGCCTTTAAGTAGCTCGTGATTTTGTAGATGGGACTCAAAAGGAAATAGATGTAATAACAGAAGTATGTTCTATGTAGAAGAGTGGTGTGGAGGAAGGAGCGCTTTACTATCTAGTGCATTTAAAGATTTCCAGGGCTTCCTTGGTGGCGCAGTGGTTGAGAGTCCGCCTGCCGATGCAGGGGACATGGGTTCGTGCCCCGGTCCGGGAAGATCCCACATGCCGCGGAGCAGCTAGGCCCGTGAGCCATGACCGCTGAGCCTGCGCGTCCGGAGCCTGTGCTCCGCAGCTGGAGAGGCCACAACAGTCAGAGGCCCGCGTACCGCAAAAAAAAAAAAAAAAAAAAAAAAAAAAAAAGATTTCCAGAGCGGCTGATGTCAGCAGCTTTAGTATTCTCTGTATCATGGTCCATTAGCTGCCACTTTAAAAAACATACACAAAAATAGACAGAATTGTATCATGAGCCCTTATCTACTCACCACCCAGGTTTAACAGTTGTCAGCTCATGGTCAGTTTTGTTTCATCTTACCTCCACCTACTTCCGCTCTAACTACATTGGTCGTGCTGTCTAGAAGCTTGGTCATTTTCAGGTTTAACTTTTTTTTTGGCAAAACTGCTTTAAGATTTCTGTTTCTCAGAGTTTGAACTCTTCCCCTGGTCTTCACAGAAATTCATTTCTTTCTTGTCTCTGACACATTGTCTTTCTCTAGTTTGCTTTTGACTCCAGGCAGTTGAACAGTTTTGTAATATTTCCTATCCATAATTCCTCAAGAATGTTTTCTGCCTCTTACTGTTCTTTTCTTAGACTTGGGCTATAGATCATGATTTGACTTGCAGGAATTTAACTATCTTTGAAAAAATGACATCTTCCTCACATCTCTCTGTAAGAAATGTTCCAGTGATTCATGGTAAATACTATATTGCTTATACATTTCACAAAAAGGGCTACTCGCCATTCAAGTTTTTATTCGCCCAGTACCTGTTCTTCCAGGAGGAAATTTGGAGCTTTCAAGTTCTTATGCCACTGTCTCAATGGCTTGTATCTGGCTTTTCTTCCTCTTTCTGAATATTTGTCCTTCTGTCAAATGTCCTTCTGTCAAACTACTGCATGTTTTTCTCCTTAGGTGATTTCATCCTGCTCCTCATATCACTCTGCCTGTTCTGTTCTACAATTTCTCAGTCTCCTTTATGCTACAATATTGCTTATGAATATTACATTTTCTTAAGTTCTGTCATATTTATTTTGTGTAAAGCTCAAACATATTTATGTCTTCATCTCACATTTTCTTTTGCTAGAGAAGAGAGTATTTTTTGTTTTTAATAAATTTATTTATTTATTTTTGGCTGCATTGGGTCTTCGTTGCTGCCGCACAGCCTTTCTCTAGTTGTGGCGAGTGGTGGCTACTCTTTGTTGTGGTGCACGGGCTTCTCACTGCAGTGGCTTCTCTTGTTGCGGAGCATGGGCTCTAGGCGTGCGGGATTCAGTAGTTGTGGCACGCAGGCTCAGTAGTTGTGACTTGTGGGCCCTAGAGCACAGGTTCAGTAGTTGTGGTGCATGGGTTTAGTTGCTTTGCGGCATGTGGGATCTTCCTGGACCAGGGCTCCAACCTATGTCCCCTGCATTGACAGGCAGATTCTTAACCACTGCACCATCAGGGAAGTCCTGAAGAGAGTATTTTTAATCTTCCTTTTGTTTTTTTTTGGCTGTACTGCACGGCTTGTGGGATCTTAGTTCCCCAACCAGGAATTGAACCCGGGCCTTTGGCAGTGAAAGTGCAGAGTCCTAACCACTGGACGGCCAGGGAATTCCCGAGAAGAGAGTAGTTTTTTTTTTTTTCAAACATTGTTATTTTAATGTAATCACCATTAACAGGCTATAGTAAAATACTATAGTCTCTTTAGTAAAATAAATTTAGTAAAATATAACTATAGATTTTTCTATATATATATATTTTTTTGGGTGTATAATTTTTTTTTTTTACTGGAGTATAATTGCTTTACAATGGTGTGTTAGTTT
Organism: Pseudorca crassidens; assembly: GCF_039906515.1. NCBI lineage: Eukaryota > Metazoa > Chordata > Mammalia > Artiodactyla > Delphinidae > Pseudorca > Pseudorca crassidens. The sequence continues at coordinate 49,431,686 of NC_090298.1, forward strand.
CAGCTTCACAACAAAATGAATCAGTTATATATATACATATGTTACTATATCTCTTCCCGTTTGCGTCTCCCTCCCACCCACCCACCCTATCCCACTCCTCCAGGCGGTCATAAAGCACTGAACTGATCTCCCTGTGCTATGCGGCTGCTTCCCACTAGCTATCTACCTTACGTTTGGTAGTGTATAGATTTCCATGCCTCTCTCTCGCTTTGTCACAGTTTACCCTTCCCCTTCCCCATAGCCTCAAGTCCATTCTCTAGTAAGTCTGTGTCTTTATTCCTGTTTAACCCCTAGGTTCTTCATGACATTTTTTTTCTTAAATTCCATATATATGTGTTAGCATATGGTATTTGCCTCTCTTTCTGACTTACTTCACTCTGTATGACAGACTCTAGGTCTATCCACCTCATTACAAATAGCTCAATTTCGTTTCTTTTTATAGCTGAGTAATATTCCATTGTATATATGTGCCACATCTTCTTTATCCATTCATCCGATGATGGACACTTAGGTTGTTTCCATCTCTGGGCTATTGTAAATAGAGCTGCAATGAACATTTTGGTACATGACTCTTTTTGAATTATGGTTTTCTCAGGGTATATGCCCAGTAGTGGGATTGCTGGGTCATATGGTAGTTCTATTTGTAATTTTTTAAGGAACCTCCATACTGTTCTCCACAGTGGCTGTATCAATTTACATTCCCACCAACACTGTAAGAGGGTTCCCTTTTCTCCACACCCTCTCCAGCATTTATTGTTTCCAGATTTTTTGATGATGGCCATTCTGACTGGTGTGAGCTGATATCTCATTGTAGTTTTGATTTGCATTTCTCTAATGATTAGTGATGTTGAGCATTCTTTCATGTGTTTGTTGGCAGTCTGTATATCTTCTTTGGAGAAATGTCTATTTAGGTCTTCTGCCCATTTTTGAGTTGGGTTGTTTGTTTTTTTGTTATTGACCTGCATGAGCTGCTTATAAATTTTGGAGATTAATCCTTTGTCCGTTGCTTCATTTGCAAATATTTTCTCCCATTCTGAGGGTTGTCTTTTGGTCTTGTTTATGGTTTCCTTTGCTGCGCAAAAGCTTTGAAGTTTCATTAGGTCCCATTTGTTTACTTTTGTTTTTATTTCCATTTCTCTAGGAGGTGGGTCTAAAAGGAGCTTGCTGTGATTTATGTCATAGAGTGTCCTGCCTATGTTTCCCTCTAAGAGTTTGATAGTTTCTGGCCTTACATTTAGGTCTTTAATCCATTTTGAGTTTATTTTTGTGTACGGTGTTAGGGAGTGACCTAATCTCATACTTTTACATGTAGCTGTCCAGTTTTCCCAGCACCACTTATTGAAGAGGCTGTCCTTTCTCCACTGTACATTCCTGCCTCCTTTATCAACGATAAGGTGACCATATGTGCGTGGGTTTATCTCTGGGCTTTCTATCCTGTACCACTGATCTATATTTCTGTTTTTGTGCCAGTACCATACTGTCCTGATTACTGTAGCTTTGTAGTATAGTCTGAAGTCAGGAAGTCTGATTCCTCCAGCTCTGTTTTTCGTTCTCAAGATTGCTTTGGCTATTTGGGGTCTTTTGTGTTTCCATACAAATTGTGAAGTTTTTTGTTCTAGTTCTGTGAAAAATGCCAGTGGTAGTTTGATAGGGATTGCATTGAATCTGTAGATTGCTTTGGGTAGTAGAGTCATTTTTACAATGTTGATTCTTCCAATCCAAGAACATGGTATATCTCTCCATCTATTTGTATCATCTTTAATTTCTTTCATCAGTGTCTTATAATTTTCTGCATACAGGTCTTTTGTCTCCTTAGGTAGGTGTATTCCTAGATATTTTTTTCTTTTTGTTGCAGTGGTAAATGGGAGTGTTTTCTTGATTTCACTATCAGATTTTTCATCCTTAGTGTATAGGAATGCCAGAGATTTCTGTGCATTAATTTTGTATCCTGCTACTTTACCAAATTCATTGATTAGCTCTAGTAGTTTTCTGGTAGCATCTTTAGGATTCTCTATGTATAGTATCATGTCATCTGCAAAGAGTGACAGCTTTACTTCTTCTTTTCCAATTTGGATTCCTTTTATTTCCTTTTCTTCTCTGATTGCTGTGGCTAAAACTTCCAAAACTATGTTGAATAAGAGTGGTGAGAGTGGGCAGCCTTGTCTTGTTCCTGATCTCAGTGGAAATGCTTTCAGTTTTTCACCATTGAGGATGATGTTGGCTGTGGGTTTGTCATATATGGCTCTTATTATGTTGAGGAAAGTTCCCTCTGTGCCTACTTTCTGCAGGGTTTTTATCATAAATGGGTGTTGAATTTTGTCAAAAGCTTTCTCTGCATCTATTGAGATGATCATATGGTTTTTCTCCTTCAATTTGTTAATATGGTGTATCACGTTGATTGATTTGCATATATTGAAGAATCCTTGCATTCCTGGAATAAACCCCACTTGATCATGATGTATGATCCGTTTAATGTGCCGTTGGATTCTGTTTGCTAGTATTTTGTTGAGGATTTTTGCATCTATGTTCATCGGTGGTATTGGCCTGTAGTTTTCTTTCTTTGTGACATCCTTGTCTGGTTTTGGTATCAGGGTGATGGTGGCCTCGTAGAATGAGTTGGGGAGTGTTCCCCCCTCTGCTCCATTTTGGAAGAGTTTGAGAAGGGTAGGTGTTAGCTCTTTTCTAAATGTTTGATAGAATTTGCCTGTGAAGCCATCTGCCTGGGCTTTTGTTTGTTGGACGATTTTTAATCACAGTTTCAATTTCAGTGCTTGTGATTGGTCTGTTCATATTTTCTATTTCTTCCTGATTCAGTCTTGGCAGGTTGTGCATTTCTAAGAATTTGTCCATTTCTTCCAGGTTGTCCATTTTATTGGCATAGAGTTGCTTGTAGTAATCTCTCATGATCTTTTGTATTTCTGCAGTGTCAGTTGTTACTTCTCCTTTTTCATTTCTAATTCTGTTGATTTGAGTCTTCTCCCTTTTTTTCTTGATGAGTCTGGCTAATGGTTTATCAATTTTGTTTATCTTCTCAAAGAACCAGCTTTTAGTTTTATTGATCTTTCCTATCGTTTCCTTCACTTCTTTTAAATTTATTTCTAATCTGATTTTTATGATTTCTTTCCTTCTGCTAACTTTGGGGTTTTTTTCCCTTCTTTCTCTAATTGCTTTAGGTGCAAGTTTAGGTTCTTTATTCGAGATGTTTCCTGTTTCTTAAGGTAGGATTGTATTGCTATAAACTTCCCTCTTAGAACTGCTTTTGCTGCATCCCATAGATTTTGAGTCGTCGTGTCTCCATTGTCATTTGTTTCTAGGTATTTTTTGATTTTCTCTTTGATTTCTTCAGTGATCACTTCGTTATTAAGTAGTGTATTGTTTAGCCTCCATGTGTTTGTATTTTTTACAGATCTTTTCCTGTAATTGATATCTAGTCTCACAGCATTGTGGTCGGAAAAGATACTTGATACAATTTCAATTTTCTTAAATTTACCAAGGCTTGATTTGTGACCCAAGATATGATCTATCCTGGAGAATGTTCCATGAGCACTTGAGAAAAATGTGTGTTCTGTTGTTTTTGGATGGAATGTCCTATAAATATCAATTAAGTCCATCTTTTTTAATGTATCATTTAAAGCTTGTGTTTCCTTATTTATTTTCATTTTGGATGATCTGTCCATTGGTGAAAGTGGGGTGTGAAAGTCCCCTACTATGAATGTGTTACTGTCAATTTCCCCTTTTATGGCTGTTAGTATTTGCCTTATGTATTGAGGTGCTCCTATGTTGGGTGCATAAATATCTACAATTGTTATATCTTCCTCTTGGATCGATCCCTTGATCATTACGTAGTGTCCTTCTTTGTCTCTTGTAATAGTCTTTATTTTAAAGTCTATTTTGTCTGATATGAGAATTGCTACTCCAGCTTTCTTTTGGTTTCCATTTGCATGAAATGTCTTTTTCCATCCCCTTACTTTCAGTCTGTATGTGTCTCTAGGTCTGAAGTGGGTCTCTTGTAGACAGCAAATGTATGCGTCTTGATTTTGTATCCATTCAGCCAATCTGTGTCTTTTGGTGGTAGCATTTAGTCCATTTACGTCTAAGGTAATTATCGATATTTATGTTCCTGTTCCCATTTTCTTAATTGTTTTGGGTTCGTTATTGTAGGTCTTTTCCTTCTCTTGTGTTTCTTGCCTAGAGAAGTTCCTTTAGCAGCTGTTGTAGAGCTGGTTTGGTGGTTCTGAACTCTCTCAGCTTTTGCTTGTCTGTAAAGGTTTTAATTTCTCCATCAAATCTGAATGAGATCCTTGCTGGGTAGAGTAATCTTGGTTGCAGGTTTTTCTCCTTCATCACTTTCAGTATATCCTGCCACTCCCTTCTGGCTTGCAGAGTTTCTGCTGAAAGATCAGCTGTTAACCTTATGGGGATTCCCTTGTTTGTTGTTTTTCCCTTGCTGCTTTTAATATGTTTTCTTTGTATTTAATTTTTGACAGTTTGATTAATATGTGTCTTGGCATATTGTCCTTGGATTTATCCTGTATGGGACTCTCTGTGCTTCCTGGACTTGATTAACTATTTCCTTTCCCATATTAGGGAAGTTTTCAACTCTAATCTCTTCAAATATTTTCTCAGTCCCTTTCTTTTTCTCTTCTTCTTCTGGAACCCCTATAATTCGAATGTTGGTGCGTTTAATGTTGTCCCAGAGGTCTCTGAGACTGTCCTCAGTTCTTTTCATTCTTCTTTCTTTATTCTGCTCTGCATTAGTTATTTCCACTATTTTATCCTCCAGGTCACTTATCCATTCTTCTGCCTCAGTTATTCTGCTATTGATCCCATCTAGAGTATTTTTCATTTCATTTATTGTGTTGTTCATCATTGTTTGTTTAATCTTTAGTTCTTTTAGGTCCTTGTTAAATGTTTCTTGCATGTTTATTCTATTTCCAAGATTTTGGATCATCTTTACTATCATTATTCTGAATTCTTTTTCAGGTAGACTGCCTATTTCCTCTTCATTTGTTAGGTCTGGTGGGTTTTTATCTTGCTCCTCCATCTGCTGTGTGTTTTTCTGTCTTCTCATTTTGCTTATCTTACTGTGTTTGGGGTCTCCTTTTTGCAGGCTGCAGGTTTGTAGTTCCCGTTGTTTTTGGTATCTGTCCCCAGTGGCTAAGGTTGGTTTAGTGGGTTGTGTAGGCTTCCTGGTGGAGGGGAGTAGTGCCTGTGTTCTGGTGGATGAGGCTGGATCTTGTTTTTCTGGTGGGCAGGTCCACGTCTGGTGGTGTGTTTTGGGGTGTCTGTCGGCTTATTATGATTTTGGGCAGCTTCTCTGCAATGGGTGGGGTTGTGTTCCTGTCTTGCTAGTTGTTTGGCATAGGATGTCCAGCACTGTAGCTTGGTCGTTGAGTGAAGCTGGGTGCTGGTGTTGAGATGGAGATCTCTGGGAGATTTTTGCCGTTTGATATTGTGTGCAGCTGGGAAGTCTCTTGTGGACCAGTGTCCTGAAGTTGGCTCTCCCACCTCAGAGGCACAGCACTAACTCCTGGCTGCAGCACCAAGAGCCTTTCATCCACACGGCTCAGAAGAAAAGGGAGAAAAAGTAGAAAAAAAGAATTAGGAGAAAGAAAGAAAGAAAGGAAGAAAGAAAGGAGGGAGGGAGGGAGGGAGGGAAGATGGAAGGCGGGAAGGAAGGAAGAAAAGAAAGAAAGGCGATAAAGTAAAATAAAATAAAGTAAGATAAAATATAATAAAGTTATTAAAATAAAAAAATAATTATTAAGAGGAAAAAAAACCCAAAAAACAAAAAAATGGATGGATAGAAGCCTGGAACAAATGCTGGAAGCAAAGCTCTACAGACAAAATCTCACACAGAAGCATACACATACACACTCACAAAAAGAGGAAAAGGGGAAAAAAATCATAAATCTTGCTCTCAAAGTTCACCTACTCAATTTGGGATGATTCGTTGTCTAAAGGAGGGAAGAAAGGAAAGAAAGAACGAAGATAAAGTAAAATAAAATAAAGTTATTAAAATAAAAAGTACTTATTAAGAAAAGAATTAAAAAAAAAAACGGACGGATAGAACCCTCGGACAAATGGTGGAAACAAAGCTCTACAGACAAAATCTCACACGGAAGCATACACATACACACTCACAAAAAAAGGAAAAGGGGAATAAATAATAAATCTTACTCTCAAAGTCCACCTCCTTAATTTGGGATGAATCGTTGTCTATTCATGTATTCCATAGCTGCAGGGTGCATCAAGTTGATTGTGGAGCTTTAATCCGCTGCTCCTGAGGCTGCTGGGAGAGATTTCCCTTTCTCTTCTTTGTTCTCACAGCTCCCAGGGGATCAGCTTTGGATTTGGCCCCGCCTGTGCGTGTAGGTCGCCGGGAGGGCGTCTGTTCTTTGGTCAGACAGGATGGGGTTAAAGGAGCCGCTGATTCGGAGGCTCTGGCTCACTCAGGCCGGGGGTAGGGAGGGTCACGGAGTGCAGGGCGAACCTGTGGCGGTGGAGGCCGGCGTGACGTTGCACCAGCCTCAGGCGTGCCGTGCGTTCTCCCAGGAAAGTTGTCCCTGGATCCCAGGACCCTGGCAGTGGCGGGCTGCACAGGCTCCCCGGAAGGGGGGTGTGGATAGTGACCTGTGTTCGCACACAGGCTTCTTGGTGGCGGCAGTGGCAGCCTTAGTGTCTCATGTCTGTCTCTGGGGTCCGCGCTTTTAGCCGCGGTTCGCGCCCGTCTCTGGAGCTCCTTTAAGCAGCGTTCTTAATCCCCTCTCCTGGAGCACCAGGAAATAAAGAGGGAAGAAAAAGTCTCTTGCCTCTTAGGCAGGTCCAGACTTTTCCCCGGACTCCCTCCCGGCTAGCTGTGGTGCACCAACCCCCTGCAGGGTGTGTTCACGCCGCCAACCCCAGTCCTCTCCCTGGGATCTGACCAATGCCCGAACCTCAGCTCCCAGCCCCGCCCGCTGCGGCGGGGGAGCAGACAAGCCACTGGTGAGTGCCGGTCGGCCCTGATCCTCTGTGCGGGAATCTCTCTGCTTTGGCCTCCGCACCCCTGTTGCTGTGCTCTCCTCCGCGGCTCCGAAGCTCCCCCCCTCCACCACCCGCAGTCTCCGCCCGCGAAGGGGCTTCCAAGTGTGTGGACACTTTTCCTCCTTCACAGCTCCCTCCCACTGGTGCAGGTCCCGTCCCTATCCTTTTGTCTCTGTTTATTCTTTTTTCTTTTGCCCTACCCAGGTACGTGGCGGGGGGGCTTTCTTGCCTTTTGGGAGGTCTGAGGGCTTCTGCCAGCGTTCAGTAGGTGTTCTGTAGGAGTTGTTCCACGTGTAGATGTATTTCTGGTGTATCTGTGGGGAGGAAGGTGATCTCCGCGTCTTACTCTTCCTCCATCTTCCGAGAGTAGTTTTAATGATGCATTATTTAAGTACAGAAGTAGAGACAGTGCTGTAAAGTTGTTGTCATGTTTTGCCTCTGTGAAGTTTTCATTTTCATGTTTTCAATCCCATCTTGTATTACATTATTCTTTAGGCTCCCATTCATTTCTTTCCCTCAGGAGTGCTTTTCTCAGCATTCTTTGCCCTAACTTCCTGAACCCTGAAAACACTTGCTGTAAGTTTGTCCTGTCACTTTGCAGATGGTTGTCCTGGCCAAGTGGTCACTGAGAATTCCAGTGTCCTTCTCTTCCCCTGTCGTTGATGGGAAGAGGATGCTTAGAACACACTCTTTGGGATGTGCTACTTACTTCTTACCATCAGGTGGCACTGCAGATTAATCAGTTTATTTCTACATCTTTAGAAATAGTAGATCTAGTAGGATGTTATCTTGTAAAGGAACAAGTTGATGTGGAACCTTTCATGGAAAATACTTGGAAGTGAAATTAAAGATAAACACGATATTGCTAACAAACACAAATTTATTTTCCTTTTATATCATGGAAGTGTACAGTATATATGTGAAGCTTAAAGGAAAGTAAATAATAAATCAGAATTTTTTTTCTTAGTTTCATTTTTCTCAGACTGTTAAATGTTTTAAAGTTTTGTTTTTATGAATGTCACATAGTAAGAATTTTTAGAGATGAATATTTGTAGGTAAAACTGCTGTTAGAATATAAGACTCAGAGTCCCCTGCATGAGGAAAATGTCTTTTGGTAAATATTGCCATCACAAATCCAGGTAATATGGCAGAACTGTTGCTTATCAACTCTTGCTACTGAAAACCAAGTCCTGAATGTTTATGATGAGAGTGCAGTTATTGACTACATTATCTACTTAAATGTGTATATATAATATATTACCATGATTTCTTGGTGTGTGCTGGACAGGAGAAATACATGATGATTTGAAACTCTTGAGGAGTTTGAATAAGTTTTAGGATTACAGAAGAGAAATCAAGCAGATATTCCCATGGAAATTTAGAGTAGGTGTAAAGTGAAAATTCTTGGCCTTTTAAAAAAAATGTTTTTTCATCGTTAAGGTAAAATGTGTAGACTATTAGAATCCCCATAACTCCTAGCACAACACTTTATAATCTTATGTTTCCTGCTTGTCTTTTATTCTTAGGCATTTTTATATTTGTATAGCTTTATTATGTTTATGTGGTATTTTTTATTTGACATTATAGATATTCCTCTAATTACAAAATAGACTAAGAGTATTTTTAAAATCCTGATTGATTTAGGAGTTAAGCTTGAGTTTCTACCACCAAGCAGGAGTTTGTAAGTCCTTTGAAACTCTTGAGTAGGTAGAATATTTTAGGAGTAGAGAAGAGAAGGCAAGGGAATGTCTCCTCTCCTCCTTGTTCTGTATGTTTTAGTGTGTATCTTTTATTCCAGAATAGACCAGTCTTTGACAGTGTGCATGATGTCTCATAGGGAATGCTTCCATAGCCCTCGTGGTTCTTTGAGTTGAAGGTATTTGGAGATATATGGAAGCATCTTGAGTCAAAACAATCCCTAGGAAGTGTTATTTACATATACTATGCAGGGATACTAAACAACCTATAATGCATGCACAGAGAAGAATTTTCCTGCCAAGCAGTCTCTGTTGAGAAACTGAAATGAATCCAAATGGTACAGTGTGAATTTGAATAGGACTAGCATCTTTGGAACCTTCTGGCTTATGTCAGAAGTCTTTTGTCCTTTCATCTTGCTTTAGTTTCTTAAACAAGTGCTCTTCCTTGCTCTCAGTTAACATCACTTGTTGTTACTTTAGCCACATTTTTCATTTCTTCAGCTTTTCCTGGTCTCTTGCTAACTTTGGCATTTACATAGTCAGAGCACTTAAAAGAAAATAACAGCTTTATTAAGATATAATTCACAGACCATACAATTCACCCACTGCAAATGTACAATTCAGTGAGTTTTAGTATATTCACAGAGTTGTGTGATCATCACTACAATCGATTTTAGAACACTTCATCACCTCAAACTGAAGTCATTCCACATTTTTCCCCAATCCCTTTTTATGGCTTGATAGATCATTTCTTTGTAGCATTGAATGATATTCTATTGTCTGGATATACCACAGTTTGTTTATCCATTCACCTACTAGAGGACATCTTGGTTACTTCCAGGTTTTGGCAGTTATGAATAAAGCTGCTATAAATATGTATGTGCAGGTTTTTGTGTGGACATAAAGTTTTCATCTCCTTTGAGTAGGTACCATCGAATGCGATGGCTGGATTTTATAGTAAGAGTATGTTTAGTTTTGTAAGAAACCACCAAACAGTCTTCCCAAAGTGGCTGTACCATTTTGTACTTCCACCAGCAATGTCTGAGAGTTCCTGTTGCTGCACGTTCTTGCTAGCATTTGGCCATTCTAAAAGGTATGTAGTGGTATCTCATCGTCATTTTAATTTGTATTTCCCTGATGACATATAATGGGGAGCATCCTCTCATATGCTTATTTTGACATCTGTATATCTTCTTTGGTAAGGTGTCTGTTAAGGTCTTTGACTGATTTTTTTTAATCGGGTTGTTTTCTTGTTGTTGAGTTTTAAGAGTTCTTTTTATATTTTGGGTAACAGTTCATTATCAGATGTGTCTTTTGTACATATTTTCTCTCAGTGTGTGGCTTGTCTTCTCATTCTCTTGACATTGTCTTTTGCCGAGCAGAAGTTTTAAATTTTAGTAAAGTCCAGCTTATCAATTATTTCTTTCATGGATTGTGTCTTTGGTGTTGAATCTAAAAAGAAATCACTATACCCAAGGTCATCTAGGTTTTCTCCTATGTTATTTTCTAGGAGTCTTTTAGTTTTATGTTTTAAGTTTTGGTTTATGATCCATTTTGAGTTAATTTTTGTGAAGGGTGTAAAGTCTGGGTTTAGATTCATTTTGTTTTGCATGGATGTTCATTTGTTCCTGCACCATTTGTTGAAGAGCCTATCTTTCCTCTATTGTACTGCCTTTGCTCCTTTGTCAAAGATCAGTTGGCTATATTTATGGGCGTCTATTTCTGGGCTTTCAAATCTGTTCCATTGATCAGTTTGTCTACCCTTCACCAGTATCACTCTCCTGATTCATGTAGCTTTATAGTAAGTCTTGAAGTGGGTAGTGTCAGTCCTCCCAGTTTGTTCTTCAATATTGTATTGGCTAATCCATGTCTTTTGTTTCTACATGTAAACATTAGAATCAGATTGTTCATATCTGTAAGTTAACTTGTTGGGATTTTGATTGGAATTGCATTGAATCCACAGATCAGGTTGAGAAGAAGTGACATCTTGACAATGTTGAGTCTTTCTATCTATGAACATGGAATATCTATTCAATATTTATTTAGTTCCTTCATTTCATTGGTATTTTGTGGTTTTCCTCATATAGATCTTGTACATATTTTGTTAGATTTATACGTAAGTATTTCATTTTTAGGGGTGCTAATGTAAATGATTTTAATGTGTTTTTAATTTTCATTTCCACTTGTTCATTGATGGTATATAGGAAAGCATTTGACTTTTGTCTATTAACCTTGTATCCCACAACTTTGCTATAAATTGCCTATTAGTTCCAGGAAGTTTTTGGTTGATTCTTTCAGATTTCTACATAGATGATCATGTCACTTCTGAACAGAGACAGAGTTATGTCTTCCTTCCTGATATGTATACCGTTTATTTTCTTTTCTTACCTTATTGCATGACCAAGGACTTCTAGTTCCATGTGGAAAAGGAGTGTTGAGAAGGGACATCCTTGCTTTGTACCTGATCTTAGTGGGAAGGCTTTGAGTTTCTCACCATTAAGTATGGTGTTATGTGTAGGTTTTCTGTAGATTGTCTTTATCAGGTTGAGAAACCTCTCCTCATCTTTTGCCTTTTAATCGATTGTTTATCTTTTTATTGTTGGATTATAAACATTCTTTGTATATTTTGCTTATAAGCCCCTTATCAGGTATATGATTTGCAAATATTTTCTCTTGTCCTGTGAATTGTATTTATTTTCTCGATGGTATTTGGTAAAGTTTTAAATTTTGATGAATTTAACTGATCTTACTTTAGTTGCATGTGCTTTGGTATCATATTTGAGAATGCTTTACCTAGCCCAAGGTCATGAAAGTATACTCCTAGATCTTCTTCTAAGAGTTTTATAGAGTTGCCTCTTTATGCTTAGCTTTATGATCCACTTGGAGTTAATTTCTGTCTATGGTGTAAGGAAGAGGTCCAGCTGTTCTTTTGCATGTGGATATCTAGTGGTTCCAGCACTATTTGTTGAAAAGACTATTCTTTCTCCATTGAATTGTCTTGGTACCCTTGCCAAAAATCACTTGACTTTAGATGTAAGGGTCTGTTTCTGGATTTTAAAATCTGTTTTATTGATGTGTGTATCTGTCCTTTTGCCAGTACCAACACTGTCTTGATTACTGTAGCTTTGTAGTAAGCTTTGAAATCTGGAAGT